>NC_056069.1:606060-909090 GCF_016772045.2 Ovis aries
CATGGCAGGAGCCTTCCAGAACTTTCCAGAGCTGTGGGCAGGCTTGGCCCCTGACCCTCCTTATTCCCAGGAGCTCTGGCTCCCTGTTCTCCTGAGCTCACCTTCCAATACAAGGTGGACCGAGGGAGGAGAGTGGCTCAGAACTTCCAGAGGAAGGGCTGGGGCTAGGGCCCGAGGAGACGGGTGAGCACCGTGCTCCTGTGGGGAGACACAGGGGGACTGCCTTCCTGGAGATAGGCAGGAGAAGGGGCACTATTTTCAGATTTGGCCAAACAGGCTCAGACTAAGCCTGTGGCAGATTCAGAAGTCCCAGAATGGAGTCAAGGGCAGCCAGGAAGGGGCGGGGGCTGTGAGCTCTGACCCTGCAGGACCCAGGGCTCAGTGGCTTTTCCTGGAAGAAGTGGACACCCTGGGCCTCAACCACCAGGGCTGAAAAGCTGGGTGCTTTCAGGGAAGGAAGAAAAGTCAGTAAAGATCAGAAGAAACAAAGGAAAATCTTTTCCTTTACTTTCTTCCTCTTCTCATTCCTTTTCCTGAGCTCTGTAAGCAGGTCTTCCTTTCTGCCAACACCATAGTGTTACCTAAACATATAAGCCTCCTCCTTCTGCCTCAGTCAGGCTCTCACTTGTTCATGTTCATCCTTTTGTTTTAAAACATTTTTATTAGTTCTTTTTTTCCCTTAAAACTTTTAACAGCTGTTTATAAAAACATGACAATTACACAACATGGAACAAAAAATCTGGTAAAAATAACTCACTATATGGTACATATACTCAGACGGTGTGATATATTTATATAATAAAAGATGAAAATAGTCACTTTCCATAATAAAATAAGTTCTATTTTTTGTCTATTTTACAATATACTTAATATTCTTTTCTTCTTTTGCTTCCTCTCCGGTTCCCACTTCTTCACTCCAGGCCTCGCAGGCAGGAGACCAACGGCCGTCTCCATCCGACCCGGCTGGAGCCCAGGAGGCAGAGTGGGTGCAGGGGCCTTAGGAACATGGGCGGCAGCCGCACTCTAAGTGTCTCTCCAGCTCTTCCACGAACGAGGAGCCGTCTGTGCACTGAAAGACGTACTTCCGCCGCTTGCTGCGGGTGGGCTGGCAGCACTGGGGCCCGCAGCCCCCACGACACTCCATGACAGGTATCTTGGAGGCCGTGGCACATGATGCATAACCCTTCTGGCGGCGGATCACCTCTCGGACCACCTCTCCAAGGCAAGGCATTTCTGCAGAGGGCACAAGAGGCAAGGACAGGGCGTTGGTGGTGCAGCTGGTGATCCAGGGTAGGCTGCTCCAAAACACTTGTGGTCTGAGGACCATATGTATTTATACATTCTCTCATCCTTCCATCCATTTCTCCACCCATTATCCCAGAGGTCCCCACCCTTTTTGGCACTAGGGACCAGTTTCATGGAGGACAATTTTTCTATGGATGGGGTAGGTCGGGAGATGGTCTTAGTTTTGCCCGCTGCTCACCTCCTGCTGTGCCTGGTTCCTAACACGCCACAAACCACCCTGTCCATGGCCCAGGGGTTAGGAACCTCTCCATTAACCCAGCTATCTCATGCAAGCTTAGTGCCTTTTCTGTGCCAGGCTCTGTGTGTGCATGCATGCACCGTTGCTTCAGTCGTGTCCAACTCTTTGTGACCCCATGCACTGTAGTCTTCCAGGCTCCTCTGTCCATAGGATTCTCCAGACAGGAATATGAAGAGGGTTGCCCTACCCTCCTCCAGGGGATCTTTCTGACCCAGGGATCAAGCACTTCCTGCAATGGCAGGCAGATTCTTTACCACTAGCGCCCAGTGTAAAACTAAGCCCTGAGGATATAAAAGTGACAAGATCAGGCTTGGTCCCTTCCTTCAGGGAACTTAAAGACCAAAGTAGATGTGGCAAGTTGGTGGACTGAGGGCTAAACCCCATCCCACACCCCACCCCACACATATGTTGATTGCGCCACAGGTGCTTAACAATCAAATTAAATGCCAACATAAAAAAAGCCCTGAATGTTTCATCTAAACGTTGGGATATCTGGTTTCTTTGAAAACCAAGGGGTCTAGGAAGCCAAGCCTGCATCCCTGCATGGCAGTGACGGGCTGAAGCTGAGAGCTTTAGACAGGATAGGAGACATCCAGTTTGCCCCAGTCCTCACTATTCACGATAGCCTGTCTCCATTGGGGTAGAGTCTAGACACTAATTATATAGTCATTTAAATACATATATTTGTAATGATAAACTGAGGTGAAGAAACAGGACAGGTTTACACAAAATACATAGTAAAGGAACCTGACTAGCCTAGGGGCCAGATATTGTCTCTCTGGGAAGTGATGCTGGAGTTGAGGTGTGAAAGAGGAATAGGAGTCAGTGAGCCAAAGGGTATGCGTGTGAGCTTTTGCACAAGTTGTAGAAATGAGAGGAGGGAAGCCCCTGGATCTGCTTAATCCTCTGGTTCCTGACCCAGCTTCTCACCTTGACTCTGCTACTGTCCTCAGTCTGCTGGGAAAGCATGTAGAGCAAGGCAGTGAAAAGAGAGTAATGGACCTTGGCCACATGGGACCTTTGGCCTCTCAGCCTTGGACCAGTCCCTTGCCATCCCTGACCCTCAGTTTCCTTGTCTGGAAAATAGTGACACATTTCCTGGTCCTTCCTGCTTCTTCATGGGCTCTTATGAGCATCAGAGGGATTGTGAATGCATTTTAAAGCTTTAGGTAGTTAATGTGATGTAATGTGAATTTTGTTAAGTTTGATGTAGTTTTTCAAAATTATGAGATTGTTAAAAGGATAGAAAAGAGACTCATGATCACAGGTGTGTGTGATGTGGGGAGGGGTAGAACGCAAACTCCGCACACTGGGCCGTCGAGTTGAAGGGAACAGGAGTGCTGTTTGTATTGTCTTGGCAACTTTTCTGGTAGATCTGAAATTATGTCAAAATACATTATTTTGAAAGTTAAGAATGGTATTTTGACAAAGTATAAAATGTGAAAGAGTCCTCTGGTGATGGAGGGTGACCTGCCTGGGATTCTGGTGACAGGGAGGGAAACAAAGGCTCAGGTTCCGTGCCAGAGAAAAACCTCCAAGATGAGACAGAACCATTTCAACTGGAACATAATTTCAACTTTCCTTTTTTGATTAACGCACTAAAGGGGCCACTAAGGGAGGTAAGTAATTTGATGATTTCAAAATGGGATCAGACCAAGGAGCTGTCTTCTGTTGACCCAATAATGGCAGAAGGATTGGAACGAGACTGCAGAGCAACAGCTGAAATGTTAGTGTGCGTAAGAGTCACCATGGGCTCTTGTTAAAATGCAGGTTCTGATTTGAAAGGTCTGGGCAGGACCTGGGTGTCTGCATTGCTAATAAGTTCCCCGGTGAGCCAGTGGTGCTGCTTAGAGGGCCACACTGGCAGCTCAAGGGCTGGCAACTAGAACAGGATAAAGGGAGGGGAGAGGGGAGAAAGGATGACCAGACAGCTCACCTAGTCCTGGCTGTTTGCTAGACAGTTTCAGTTTGTTTCTCTCAAGGTTGCTAAGCTGTTTCTGAATCTTTGACCTACAGAAACCATGTGGGATAGAGCACGTTTAGTGCAGTTCTGAACTGCGATGTTTTGGTGCTAATTTATTATGCAGCAATGGATAGCACATACAGGAAGGTATAGTGTTGCTCCCATATTCAAAGTGAAGGAATTTGAGGCTCAGTAGGAGAAGACAATGGCACCCCACTCCAGTACTCTTGCCTGGAGAATCCCATGGACAGAGGAGCCTGGTAGGTTGCAGACCATGGGGTTGCGAAGAGTCGGAAACGACTGAGCAACTTCACTTTCACTTTTTACTTTCATGCATTGGAGAAGGAAATGGCAACCCACTCCAGTGTTCTTGCCTGGAGAATCCCAGGGATGGAGGAGCCTGGTGGGCTGCCGTCTATGGGGTCGCACAGAGTCGGACACGACTGAAGCGACTTAGCAGCAGCAGGTGACTCAATGAGGGTTGCATAGCCTCTAATGGCACAGCTGGACCTGGAACTCAGGCCATGGGACGCATGTGGAGTCTGACTCTGACCCCCTGCATCCTTTTGAGGGCCCCCTCCCATGCGCACAGTGGACCCACCTTGTTCACAGTGCTCCCCACTAAAGCCAGGCTGGCACAGGCAGTAGGGCTCCCCTCGATCTGAGATGTGGCACTGTCCCTGGTGACATTTGAAGGTTGAGCAGGCGCTGTTGGAGTCATTCTTTTGGTCGCACAAGGCCCCTCCATAGCCTTCGGTGCACCTGCACACGTAGGAGGTTCCAGACGCCACACACTTCCCCTGGACGCAGCTGGGGGCAGAGGTAAGGATGAGCGGGGAACCAGGCAGGCAGAGCAGCTGCAGGCTTCCTCTGTCCACCCCAGCCACTCCCAGGCTCGGACCAGGGGACTTGGAGCTGTGGGATCCTAGGCCTGCTCCATCACATGGTCCACCCTCTGTCAGCCCAGTGGCCCAGTATCAATCAGCTGGAGGCTCATGAGTATCGCCCAAAGACCACTGTCAGCTGGGAGTGCAACAAGGCTGGCTTATTGGCTGTTTCATACCCAGACATCAGAGCCCACCAATCTTAGTGGCAAGTCACTGCTCAGAGAAACCTAAGCAGTCTCCAACCAGTTTAACTGTTCTGCCATCTTGATTGTTAGCACGACTACCACTACCACTACCACCAGCTACCGCCTGCTCTGTGTCAGGCATTAGAGCGCGTACTTTATGCCCAACATCAGTCTTATTTTCTACCATCGCCTCTCCTCTGCAGACCTGCGCAGTAGACAGTCCTATCTACATCTCACAGAGGACAAAGTGATGCCACAGCCTGGATTCTTAATCATGCTGCAGCATTCTCCCTACTGGGATGACATTCAGAGCCAGGGTTCATTGTGGACATATTCACTGTACAGTCAAACAGACACACACACTTCAGAGCAACCCAGGAGCCTCTGCCCCCTTCCAGCCGTCCTTTGCTTCCAATTCACAATATCACGTCCCAGCTTGCTCAGCCACGCCAGTTACCAGTGTTGTTTTTGGTTGATTCAGATCTCTGAACACTGAGGACGCTGGGCGTCTTATGTTTAGTACAAGGTCCGACAGATTGTAGGCCCACAGTATTTGAATGCATAAGGAATGCCAGAGCTATGCCATGGTTCATCTGTGTGTGGCTATACACCCCTGGTGCCTGCATGGGGGGCCACTGCTGAGTGGGGAGCCGAGTTGGGGCAGAAATGCACCCACCTGCCATGGCACGTGTGTGCTGGTGCCCCATTCCACTTGGCTCGGAGGCACGTGGGGGCTGCTGCAACTCTAGGCAGGCTCTGATGGTCACTTGACAAGTACTTTTCAGCCAGGCCCTTGCACACTGACGTCCCTTCTGAGCAAGACCTGCTGTCTGTGTAAGTGCCTGACCTTCTGAGCAGCGCCCCCACGGGTCCCGCCTATAGTCTGACTGCAGTCCGTCCAGCTTCTATCTGTGCTCACTTCCTGCTGGGGCAGGGGTGACAGGGGGCGGGGAGGGCGTGCAACACAGACCTGTGGCCAAGGCAGGGGTCGCGGGCCTCCTGGTCGCACAGCGGGCCGGCCCAGCCTGGGTGGCACTCACACACCACGCTGTCCTTCTCCACGGCTCGGCACAGGCCGTGCCTGCACACGCTGCAGGACTTGCAGCCTGGCGAGACACCCAGGGCCTGCGGGGGGAGGGCCTTGAAGTCCTGGAGCTCGTTGTTGATGCGCACCTCGTGGATGCAGCCGTGGAAACCGCCCAGTGGCCGGTCTGTGCCCTGGCGTAAGGCTGAGAGGCCGGTGGAGGTGGGGATGCCTGCGGGAGGGGTGCCAGACCGCAACCTGAAGACCCGCCTCTGCCCACCCTGCTCGCCCACATCCCAGCCCTTGGAGGTGGACTTTTGGGGAGAAGTCTTGGGAATCTCAGTGCTGAACAGCCTACTCCGGTCCTGTTTTTTCTTTTGTACATAACCCTTTGAGAACTATGAGCGCCAGGCTGTGCTTCAGGCCCAGGCTCTGCCACGCTGGTCGCTCCTTCTCTCTTTGGCCTTTGAATGCCCTTAATTTTAAACATGCTCCTCCACACACATCAGCTGAGCCTCAAAGCATCAGAGGAGGGGGCAGAGCCGAGACGAGCCTGCATATTGGAGGGTCTGCACCCTGTCTGCATCTCCTCCCTGCCCATTTCATCTTCACCTTCTCCCAGCGCCTGAACAACTTGTAGTTTCTCAGAAGGAGCCCTGCCCTCTCTCCTTTCCTCTTCTCTTCCCCATGACCTGGCCAACTGTTCACCCTTTAGGAAGCAGCTTGGCCATCACTTCCTACAGGAAGACTCCCTTGATTGGCTTTGGCTGTGAGCCCCACCCGTGGGCCTGGGTGTGGGTGCCAGAGTCCAAGGGACAGGTGGGAGGACATGGGGTTTACCTCCAAGGTAGAGGGGGCTGTTGATGCTCACTGCTGGCTGCTTCTGGAGCTTTCCCAGGCTTTTGGGGGCTCCTTTGTCCACCACCAGGTTCAGGGTCTGGTTTAGCATCACTAGCTCCACGCTGTGAAACTGCCCATCATTCACAGTCTCCACGCTGGGCAGGAGAGAAAGGGGAGAGACAGAAGGTTTGCTGAATGCCTTCCACAGCCTGTACCATGTGTGAACTTGACTGGGATTCCTTGCGTTTTATATGGGAGTAATTCCAAACAACATAAATCACAAAAATAAAAACAGTACATAGAATTCTTATTACCTGTTATACCTATAGCTTCTCCAGTTATTCATTTCATCTGTCTTATCTATTTACATAGATTTAGCTCAGAGATAATGCAGGTTCAGTTCCAGATCACCTTGGTAAAGTGAGTCACTTTTCTAGTTTCCCAGTGCATATAAAAGTTATGTTTATTAAATACTCTATTAAGTATCAATAGCATTTTGTCTAAAAAGCAATGTACATACCCTAAAAAATACTTTATTGCCAAAACAATGCTGTCACTCAAGCCTTCAGGGAGTCAATTTTTGCAGTAATAACATCAAGCATCACTGATCACCATAACAAATACAAAAGTGAAAAAGTTTGAATATTGTTAGGATCACCAAAATATGACACCCAGGCATGAAGTGAGCAACTGCTGGAAAAATGGCACCAATAGACTTGTTCAACACAGGGCTGCCACAAACCTTCAATTTTCAAACAATATAGTATCTGTGAAGCACAATAGAGCAAAGTGCAACAAAATGAGGGGTGCCTTTAAGGGTATTGAGTCAGTTATCAAAAACTCCCCAACAAACAGAAGTCTAGGACCAGATGGCTTCATAAATGAATTCTACCAAACAAATTCGTTTACTTTTTTTCTACCAAGCATTTAAAGAAGACTTAATAAAAATCCTTCTCAAACTCTTCCAAAAGAATAGGAACAAAACTTCCAAGCTCTTTTTACAAGGCCCGCATCACCCTGATACTGAAAAACAGGAATACCATTAAAAAATGAAAATTACAGGCCAATATCCTTGATGAAAACAGATGTAAACATTCTTAATAAAATATTAGCAAACCTAATTCAACAGTACATTAAAAGGATCAGACACCATGATCAAGTGGATCAATCAGTGTGATATATACCACATTAACAAAGGATCAAAATCATATAATCAGCTCAATAAATGCAGAAAAAGAATTTGACAAAATTCGACCATCTATTTATGATAAAAACCCTCAACAAAGTGGGTGTAGAGGGAACATTTCTCAACATAACAAAGGCCACATATGGCAAACCCACAACTAACATTATACTCAGTAGTGAAAAGTGGAAAGCTTTTCCTTTAAAATTGGAAACAAAACAAGAATGTCCACTCTCGCCACTTATATTCAACATAGTATTGGAAGTCCCAGCCTGAGCAACTAAGAAAGAAATAAAAAAGGTATGAAAAAAAGTGAAAGTGAAAGTCGCATAGTCTGTCCAACTCTTGGCGATCCCATGGACTGTAGCCCGCCCAGCTCCTCTGTCCATGGGATTCTCCAGGCAAGGCAAGAGTCCTGGGGTGGTTTGCCATTTCCTTCTCCAGGGGATCTTCCTGACCCAGGGATCGAACCCAGGTCTCTTGCATTGCAGGAGATTCTTTACCAACTGAGCGACTAGGGAAGCCCCCAAAGGTACACATATCACAAAGTAAGAAGTAGAACTGTCACTACTTGCAGATGAGATGATATATGCAGAAAAATCTAAAGTTTCCACTGAAAACCTGTCAGAACTAACAAATTCAGTGAAGTTGCTAGACATAGAATTATAAACATCAGTTGCATTACTCCACTTACATCAATGGACAGATCATCCAGACAGAAAATAGGGAAACACAGGCCTTAGATGACACATTTAGACTAGACAGACCTAATTCATACCTACAGAGAGTTCCATCCAAAAGCAGAACAACACACATTCTTCTCAAGAGCACAGGGAACATTCTCCAGGATAGATCACATGCTGGGCCACAAAGCAAGCTTTGGTAAATTTAAGAAAACTGAAATTGTATCAAGCATCTTTTCTGACTACAACACAGTGAGATTACAAATCAACTGCAAGGAGAAACTGCAAAAAACCCCACAAATACGTGAAGGCTAAACAATATGCTACTAAACAACCAATGGATCACTGAAGAAATCAGAGAGGAAATAAAAAATGCTTAAAGACAAATGAAGATGAAAGCATGACTATCCAAAACCTCTGAGATGCAGCAAAAGCAATTTTGCTTTTATAGGGATGTTTACAGCAATACAAGCCTACCTCAGGAAACAAGAAAAATCTCAAACAACCTAACTTTATACCTAAAGCAACTAGAGAAAGAAGAATAAACAAATTCCAGGCTTAACAGAAGGAAAAAAATCAGCAGAACAAAAAAAAAAAAAAGGAAAGAAAATAAAATACAAAAGATCAATGACGCTAAAAGCTAGTCTTTGAAAAGATAAACAAAATTGATAAACCTTGTAAAGTCATGCTCAAAATTCTCCAAGCCAGGCTTCAGCAATACCTGAACCGTGAACTCCCTGATGTTCAAGCTGGTTTTAGAAAAGGCAGAGGAACCAGAGATCAAATTGCCAACATCCGCTGGATCATGGAAAAAGCAAGAGAGTTCCAGAAAAACATCTATTTCTGCTTTACTGACTATGCCAAAGCCTTTGACTGTGTGGATCACAATAAACTGTGGAAAATTCTGAAAGAGATGTGAATACCAGACCACCTAACCTGCCTCTTGAGAAATCTGTATGCAGGTCAGGAAGCAACAGTTAGACATGGACATGGAACAACAGACTGGTTCCAAATAGGAAAAGGAGTACATCAAGGCTGTATATTGTCACCCAGCTTATTTAACTTATATGCAGAGTACATCATGAGAAATGCTGGACTGGAAGAAACACAAGCTGGAATCAAGATTGCCGGGAGAGATATCAATAACCTCAGATATGCAGATGACACCACCCTTATGGCAGAAAGTGAAGAGGAGCTAAAAAGCCTCTTGATGAAAGTGAAAGAGGAGAGTGAAAAAGTTGGCTTAAAGCTCAACATTCAGAAAACGAAGATCATGGCATCTGGTCCCATCACTTCCTGGGAAATAGATGGGGAAACAGTGGAAACAGTGTCAGACTTTATTTTTTGGGGGCTCCAAAATCACTGCAGATGGTGACTGCAGCCATGAAATTAAAAGACTCTTACTCCTTGGAAGAAAAGTTATGACCAACCTAGATAGTATATTCAAAAGCAGAGACATTACTTTGCCGACTAAGGTCCGTCTAGTTAAGGCTATGCTTTTTCCTGCGGTCATGTATGGATGTGAGAGTTGGACTGTGAAGAAGACTGAGTGCCGAAGAATTGATGCTTTTAAACTGTGGTGCTGGAGAAGACTCTTGAGAGTCCCTTGGACTGCAAGGAGATCCAACCAGTCCATTCTGAAGGAGATAAACCCTGGGATTTTTTTTGGAAGGAATGATGCTAAAGCTGAAGCTCCAGTACTTTGGACACCTCATGCGAAGAGTTGACTCATTGGAAAAGACTCTGATACTGGGAGGGTTTGGGGGCAGGAGGTGAAGGGGACGACCGAGGATGAGATGGCTGGATGGCATCACGGACTCTGAGTGAACTCCAGGAGATGGTGATGGACAGGGAGGCCTGGCGTGCTGCGATTCATGGGGTCACAAAGAGTCAGACATGACTGAGCGACTGAACTGAACTGAACTGAGGAAAACTCATCAAGAAAAAAAGGGAGAGGGCCTAAATCAGTAAAATCAGAAATGAAAAAGAAGAACTTAAAACCAACACTGCAGAAATACAAAACACCATAAGAGAGCACTAAGGCACCTGTGTGCCAATAAACGGACAGCCTAGAAGAGACGGACAGAAGCTTAGAGAGGACAACCTTCCAAGACTGAACAAGGAAGAGAAAGAAGATGTGAGCATACCAGTTATAAATGCTTGACTTGCATCTGTGATTAAAAGACTCCCAATAGGGACTTGCCTGGTGGTCCAATGGTTAAGAATCTGCTTCCCAATGCAGGTAACATCGGTTTGATCCCTGATCAGGGAGCTACGATCCCACATTCTGCTGACTAAACCCATGCACCACAACTACTGAAGCCCACGTGTCTAGAACCTGTGCTCAGCAACAAGAGAAGCCACTGCAATGAGAAGCTTGCACATTGCAAAGAAGAGTAGCCCCCACTCTCTACAACCAGAGAAAACCGTGCAGTGAAAAGCTTTTCAAAAAAAAACTCCCAACAAACAAAAGTCCAGGACCAGATGGCTTCATAGGAGAATTCCATCAAACATTTAGAGAAGAGCTAACACCTATCCTTCTGAAACTATTCTAAAAACTTGCAGAGGAAGGAGCACTTGCAAGCTCATTTTGTGAGGCCACTATCACCCCAATACCAAAACCAGACAAAGATATCACAAAAAAGAAAAGAGCAGACCAGATCACTGATGGGCATAGACACAAAAAATTCTTAAGAAAATATTAGCAAACCAAATCCAACAATACCTTAAAAGGATCATATACTATGATCAAGTGGGATTTATTCCAGGGATGCAAGGATTTTTTAATATCTACAAGTCAGTTGATACACTATATTAACAAATTGAGGGCGAAAAACCATATGGTCATCCCAATAGATTGGAAGCTTCTGACAAAATTCAGTATCCATTTATGATAAAAGCTTTCTAGAAAGTGGGCACAGAGGGAACCAACCTCAGTATTATAAAGGCACGTGTCACAAACCCACAGCTGATATCATATTCAACAGTGAAAAGCTGAAAGCATTTCCTCTAAGATCAGAACAAGATAAGGGAAGTCCACCCTCACCACTTTCATTCAACATAGTTCTGGAAGTCCTAGTCACAGCAATCAGAAAAGAAAAACAAATTGAATGTGTCTTTTTGAATGATGATTATAAAACATATATATGAAACAAATATATGTATATAATAGAAACAGATCTGCAGACACAGGAAACAAACTTATGGTTACCAAAGGGGAAAGGGGGTGGGGATAAATTAGGAGTTTGAGATTAATGCATGTACCCCAATATCCACTGCAGCACTGTTTACAGTAGACAGGACATGCAGCCACCTAGATGCCCACTGACAGATGAAGGGGTAAAGAATCTGTGGTACATATACACAATGAACTATTACTCAGCCATACAAAGGAGCAAGATCAGGTCATCTGTAGTGACGTGGATGGACTCAGAGTCTGTCATACAGAGTGAATAAGTCAGAAGGAAAAATATCATATATTAATGCATATATACAGAATCTAGCCGAATGGTACAGATGAACCCATATGCAGGGCTGGAATAGAGATGCAGATGTAGAAAACAGATAGGTGGATGTGGGGACGAGAGGAGGGTGGGATGAACTGGGAGAGCAGCTGACATGTATACAGTACAACGTGTAAGGCAGGTAGCTAGTGGGGAGTTACGGTACCGCACAAGGAGCTCAGCGCGGGGACCTGTGATGACTTAGTGGGGTGGGTGGGGGTGGGCGGGAGAGAGGCTCAAGAGGGAGGGGATATGTATATGTACAGATGATTCACTTCATCGTACAGCAGAAACTAACGCAACATTGTAAAGCAACTGCACTCCAAAGAAAGATCTAAACAGATATTTCTTCATAAAAGATGTACAAATGGCCAACAGGCACATGAACAGACGCCCAACATTACTAATTATTAGAGAAGTGCAGATCAAAACTACAATGAGGTATCACGTCACACTGGTCAGAACGGCCATCATCAAAAAGTCTACAAATAATAAATGCTGGAGAGAGTCTGGGGAAAAGGGAACCCTCATACACTGCCAGTGGGAGTGTAAATTGGTATAGCTATTATGGAGAATAGTATGGTAGTTCCATAAAAAACTAGAAGTAGAGTTACCGTATGATATTGCAATCCTACTCCTGGGCATATATCCAGAGAAAACCATACTTCGAAAAGGTATCTGCAGCGCAGTGTTCACTGCAGCACTCTTCACAATAGCCAAGACATGAAGCAGCCTAAATGTCCATCAACAGGTGAGGAGAGAAAGGGGGTGTGGTACGCATAGACTACAATACAATACTACTCAGCCATAAAAAAGTGAGATGATGCCATTTGCAGCAACACTGATGGACCTAGAGATGATCACACAAAATGAAGTAAATCGGAGAAAGCCAAATATCATATGATATCATTCATATGTAGGAGCAACAGAATAATACAAATGAACTTATTTACAAAACAGAAATAGAGTCACGGACATGGGAAGCAAACTTACTGTTACCAAAGGGGAAAAGTGGAGGGCGGAATAAATCAGGAGTTTGAGATTAACACAAACACATTACTATATATAAAACAGATAAACAACAAGGACCTACTGGATACCATACGGAGCTATACTCCGTCTTTTGTAATAACCGACATGGGACAAGAATCTGAAAAAGAGTATATATGTAAATACTTTTCTGTACATTGGAAACTAACATAGCAGTGTAAACTATATTAAACTATACTTCAATAAAATTGGGACTGACATATAAACACTACTAGACATGAACTAGATAACTGGTAAGAATCTACTGTACAGCATGGAAAATTCTACACAGTACTCTGTAGTGAGCTATATGGGAACAGAATCCAAAAGAGAGTGGCTATAACTATAACTGACTCAGGCTGTTGTAAAGCAGAAACAAACATAACATTGTAAGCCAACTATATGCCAATAAAAATTAATTTAAAAAAGAGAAATAAGAAAACAATCCCATTTATATTGCATCAAAAAGAATAAAATACCTAGGAAAAAAATAATTAAGGAGGTGAAACATCTGTACACTCAAAACTGTAAGACACTGATGAAAGAAACTGAAGAAGACAAAAATAAATAGAAAGATGTTCAGTGCTCAGGGACTGGAAGAACACTGTTAAAATGTCCACACTACCCAAAGTAATCTACAGATACAATGCAATCTCTACCAAAATTCCAATGGCATTTTCCACAGAAATAGTCACTGAATTGATGTGAGACCATAAAGGACTGTGAATAGCCAAAGCAATCTTGAGAAAGAAAAGGCTAGAGCCATGACTCTTCCTGATTTGAAACTGTATTACAAAACCACAGTAATCAAAATAGTACGATACTGGCATAAAAACAGACACATCAATAAATGGAACTGAAAGGGTAACAGGCAGGAAGGCCAGGGTCTCCAAATGGAGGAAATAGGCCACAAGTGTCAGACGTCTTTTTCTCTCTCTTAAGTGGCAGGAGGAAATAAACTAGGGAATTTTTTTTTTCCCTTCTCTATACAAATTTAGGGGGCTTCCTTGGTGACTCTTAAAATACTGTGTTGTCATAATGCCACCTGGTTCCACCTGCACTTAACTGTTCTCAAATCTTGATTTAACCAATGCATTTTCCACATGGAAATGTTTGTCTTAAGCTATGCTAATGTACTACGCTTTTACCCCAGTCTCTGTCTTCAAGTCAGTTCCGCCTAATGGCTCAGAACCGACTTGACAAACCAGTATGTTATACTCAAACACTGTTCCCCTAATCTATGTAAATGAAACTATTTGTATGGTAATCTGCCTTTCTACAAGATTCAAGTCAATAATGTTATGGCCTGGGATGACTCCTCTGGTGCCAAGATTATCCCAAAATACATCTTATGGGTGAGGGGCCTGGTGCCATTCTCTGAGTTTTAAGACATCCCTTTCTTTCATTAACAGACTGCTAGTAACTATACAACATCCAGCTAAATACTAGCAGGCGGGTATTCTTTCTGCCCGCTTCTGATGTCTATGTCAGAAGCTTTCTCTATCTCCTTTGTACTTTAATAAAACTTTATTACACAAAAGCTCTGAGTGATCAAGCCTCATCTCTGGCCCCAGGTTGAATTCTTCTCCTCTGGAGGCCAAGAATCCCAGCATCTTTTTGTGGTTCGGCAACAATCTTTCAGAACTAAACGGAAAGTCCAGAAATAAACGCATGCACATGTGGTCAATGAATTTCCAAAAGAGGAACCACCAATATAAAATGGGGAAAGGATAGTCTCTTTGGCAAACGGTGCGAAGAAGAGTGGGCAGTCACATACAAAGGCATGAAACCACACCACTACCTTACACCATACACAAAGAGTAACTCAAAATGGATTAAAGGCTTGAACATAGAACCTGAAACGTAAAACCCCTAGGAGAGCACAAAGGTGGGGATCTCCTTGACATCATCTCGGTGACGATTCTCTGGATTCGACACCAAGAGCACAGGAAACAAAAAATAAACGAGACTACATGTAGCTGAAAAGCTCTGGGCAGCAAAGGAAATCGTCAACACAACGAAAAGGCAACCTACTGAAATGGGAGGAAATATTTGTGAGTCATACATTTGATAAGGGGTTAATATCTAAAATAGATAAAGAATGCATACATCTCCATAGCAAAAACCCAAACAACCTGATTTTAAAATGGGCAGGAAGTTTGAATAAACAGTTTCCCACAAAATTCATACAGATGTCCAACATGTACATGAAAAGGTGTTCAGCATCACCAACTGTTGGGGAAATATAAATAACCACAACAATATGTCGCCTCACACTTGTTGGAATGGCTGGTATAAAAAAGACAAATAACAAGTGTTTATGTGGAGTAAAAGGAACTCTTGTGCATCATTAGAATATAAATTGGTGCAGTCACTATGGAAAACAGTATAAAGGTTCTTCAAATAGTTACAACTACCATATGATCCAGCAGGTCCACTTTGAGATATTTATCTGAAAGAAACAAAAATTCTTGTCAAATATCTACGCTCTGAGATCCACTGCAACGTTATTTACAGTAGCCAAGACATGGAGCAACCTAAATGTCTATCAATGGATGAATGGATAAATGTGGTGTATATACGTACAGTGTAATATTATTCAGCCGTGAGAAAGAAGGTCACACACTTAACTGTGCAGCACATGGAACTCTGCCCAGTGTTATGTGGCAGCCTGGATGGGAGGGGAGTTTGGGGGAAAGTGGCTACATGTATATGTATGGCTGAGCTCCTTCGCTATTCACCTGAAATTATCACAGCATTGTTAATTGTCTATATCCCCAACACAAAGGGCTTCCCTTGTGGCTCAGCTGGTGAAGAATCTGCCTGCAATGCGGGAGACCTGGGTTCGATCCCTGGGTTGGGCAGATCCCTGGAGAAGGGAAAGGCTACCCACTCCAGCATTCTGGCGTGGAAAATTCCAGGGACGGTATAGTCTATGGGGTCGCAAAGAGTCGGACACAGCTGAGCGACTTTCACTTTCACTTCCCAATACAAAATAAGAAGTTAAAAAAAAGAAGGTCATACAATACGACCTAACTTTTATGTGGAATCTAAAACAAAGTAAAATGAAAAAAAAAAAAAAACGGAGCGCGCAGATCCAGAGAGAAGTCTGGTTGTCACCAGGGGTGGGGTCGGGTGGGTGACCGTGGAAGTGGGTCGGGAGGTACAAACTTCCAGCCACAAGCTAAGGAAGTCCTGGGGGTGCTATGTACAGCATGGTGCCTATGGTTAATAATATTCTATTTTTGGAAGTTGCTAAGAGAGTAAGCCTTAAACTTTCTCATCATAAAGTTAAAAGAATAATAACGAGGTAGGGTGGTGAATCTTAACTAGACATATTGTGGTGATCACTTCACAGTACATACAAATATCGAATCACTCTGTTGTACACCTGAAACAATATAATGTTATATGTTCTATATAACATATATGTGACGTTAGTATCTCAATTAAAAAAAAAGTAAGGATTCACTCCAAATCAAAACCTCCCATAACCTTGCCTGTGCCAGTAGGTACTCATCGGTTAATACGCAACCCTCTTCCTGCACATCCTAACCACGGTCTCCTGGAAAGAATGCCTGAAGCCGGTGGTTTTCAAACAGTGGGTCCCTGAAGGTTTGGGATTGGCAGTGCCACAGGTTCTGATTTTTTGGCACCACCTTGTGAGACTCCAGTACTTTGGCCACCTGATGCGAAGAGTTGACTCACTGGAAAAGCCTCTGATGCTGGGAGGGATTGGGGGCAGGAGGAGAAGGGGATGACCGAGGATGAGATGGCTGGATGGCATCACTGACTCGATGGACGTGAGTCTGAGTGAACTCCGGGAGATGGTGATGGACAGGGAGGCCTGGTGTGCTGCGATTCATGGGGTCGCAAAGAGTCAGACACGACTGAGCGACTGAATTGAACTGTGACTCACAATGGTCCCATTTCTACTTTTTTTTTTTTAAAATCATGGACTTTGAAGTAAAACACAGATGGGAAAAATGGCTCTGCTGCTACAAAAGATGAGAAAAAACTGGAGAAAAACAAAGCCAAACCCCAAACAACTTGCTGTGAACTCTAGAAGAGATAATCCTACTATGGTTCCAAGGCCCAGTGAGTAGTTTCCTGGTCACATATTTAGGAATTTCAGAGGAGAAAGGGGCTCTGACAGTCTTCCTCATTATCCACCAAGCCCAGTGAAACAGCACGGAGTAGGAGGTGGGAAGCCCGGGCCGCATCAGAGCCAGGCTGGGGGGGTTCCTGTCTGGGACTGGCATGAGAACTTGTGTTGGCAAAGAGTGGCCCGTAGCGCTCTCTCCTTTTAGTAACAGCTGTTGCAGGGGAGAGGGGTGGACGAGGAGAAAGCTTGTGTTGAGTGGTTGACTATGCTAAAGCACTTGCATTGTCTCATTTAATCCTAACAGTTGTACATGGGATGTACAATTTTTCTGCACTTTGGAAGTGAGACCTAGGGCTCAGAGATCGAAGGCGTCGAGACTGAAATCTTAAAGTGTGGGTGGTGGAAGAAGGACTCAAATCCAAGTTCCCAAGGCACAGGACCGCACACCACAGTGGGTGAACCGTCATCCCTCTCCTGTGCTGGAAGCACGCACCCGGATGCTGAGGCATGGCCACTAGGTGGCGACAGAGCCTCACAAAGAGTTCCTGGGACTCCAGCTGGGCAGCAGCCTGAGACCTCAGCCTGCGCTGTAGCAACCCTAGGCTCCCAGACCATCAGACCGTGACCACATGCTGTCTCTTGGCCCACCTTTCTCCCTAGCACGTTGGAGAGGGGGTTCTGATAGGAGGCTGGTTTGGCTTCGAGTCCCAGCTCTGCCACTTACTGGCCTCTGGGCCAAGGTGTTGTCTGAGCATCAGAGTTCTTAGCTCTAAAACAGGGGTGATGGCGCTCGCCTGGGGCCTGAGGTGAGCACTGGATGAGACAAAGACTTAGCAGTGGATGGGTCTGCGGCAATTAAGACCGGAGGGAGCATGCACTGGTCACCAAAGAGGGATCTCAGGCGCTGTTTTGAACTTTGAATTCCGTGGAACCCTGAATTGCTAGCTTCTTTTGAGACTCTGGGGCTTCCCTGGTGGCTGAGAGGTTAAAGCGTCTGCCTGCAATGTGTGGGAGAGCTGGGTTCGATCCCTGGGTCGGGAAGATCCCCTGGAGAAGGAAATGGCAACCCACTCCAGTATTCTTGCCTGGAGAATCCCATGGATGGAGGAGCCTGGTGCAGTCCACGGGGTTGCAAAGACACGACTGAGCGACTTCACTAACTCACTCTGAGTCTCTGCCTGCCCACACAGCTGTCTCTGTTGGCACTGTGCCCTCCTGGCTACCAGGGTCTCCAACACTCCCTGCTGGGACCCGCTTCCCCCGAGTCTGTCAGCTGACTAGGTCCCGTGGACCTTGTATGCAGGTGAGTTTGCTCCTCAGACAAGTCTTAAAACAGGAATAGCGCAGTCTGCCTCCATTCTGGGGCAGGGAGGACTTGGGTGGGTTTTTCTGGATTGGGTATTATATATCTGGGCCTGGAACAGAATCTCGCTACTTGCAACCTCAGCTGGGAACCTGCACAGAATACAGCTGCTCCGGGCCTGTTCTTCCCTAATGTGGTCTGCAGCTGGCCCTCCCCGATCAGATCACCTGTGGTTTGTCTGGTGGGCTGCAGCCCATGGGGTTGCAAAGAGTTGGGACACAATTCAAGCAACTTGGGCCCTGGCTCTGAGGCTGAGCAGGTCAGAGTTTACTGCTGTGACTCGGGGGAGGAGATCTTTCTGAGGCTGGTATGGCTTCCCGGTTCCATCAGCTGCTGTTCAGGCTCCTCCCAGCCTGGCTTCCATGCATATGGATGGGGTCTCCTTCCCCAGAGTCTCCTCGTTTCTCAGCCTGTGGCAACACTCATCAGCCATAGTTCATGTCTCAGCTCAGACATCACCTCCTCCTCCAGGGAGCCTTCCCTGGTTCTCTAAGCAGAATCAACTGTCTGTTCCTTCTTCATGGTCCCTACAGCAGACACTGGAATCCCCTGTGAGACCTCTTTTATCCTGCTCCTGCAACACTTGCTTATTTACACATTTGCCTTCCTCCCTGGACTGTGTTCTTCTGAACACTAGCTCCAACCCCTAACACAGGTCCAAGGCGAAGTACTGTAAGCAGCTTTTGGCAGGAAAGAGCTCCCTGCAGGAGGCTCTTGTGTCGTTTCACTAACCTTACATCAGGCACCCGCACGCTCCACACATCTCTACTCAGATCTCTGGATTACACAATACTTTGCCTCATCTGTTAGTTCTTTCCATAGATCAAAGTGGAACAAATGAGTAGGTAATTAACAGATGACCAGATCTCTTCCCCAGCTTCCCCTTCAGTCATCTCAGAGACCAACCCTGTGAGCAAGGCAGCGTCTAGAGAAGAGTCTCAAGACGTTGACAGGTCTGCACAGAGTGGGACAGGCGGCGACTTGGACTCCCTGTCTCAGTGATCAACTCAGACTTCTTCTCTTTCCTCTTTAAAAGCTTTCATGGCAGTACAGAATCTTCGGAGGTGGTTCTGGGGGACACTGAGTCCACCATCTCCCCAGATTGCCAGCATTCTGATTAAAAACAGCTTCCGTTTCTATCAACATTTGCCTTTCTCTTGAGTTGAATCAGTCAGGCCTGATTCAGTAACAGTGAGAGATGTTCCTGAGTGAGTAAAAGCATGCACCACTGGGGCAAAACCAGGGCTACCTGGAGAAAAGTATCTGGAAGCAAAACCACTTGTGCTCTGGCCACACCTCATGGGGTATGGGATCTTAGATCCCTGACCAGGAATCAAACCTATGTCCCTTGCATGGGAAGCGTGGAGTCTTAACCACTGGACTGCCGGGGGAGTTCCAGCAAAACTATTTTTTAATACGAGATTCTTAGAGACTTGGGCCTTTAGGATTGGGGGTTGAAGGGCACAAAATATGTCATCAGAATTGGCATGAGGATCCTGGCGGGGACATCCTTTACTTGGTTCCTCCCAGAGGTAAGAAAAGGGCCCTAGGGTCTCCCAAGGGCCACCTGCCAACTCTCACCTGACTCCCTGACAAGGGAGTAGCCATTCTATGGGTTCCTGATTCATTCCTGCTGCCCTAAGACACCAGCAGAGTATTCCAACATTTGTCTCAACAGCACACCCCTTGACCAAACCAGCAGCTGACCTCAGTGTGGGAAGGGCAGGGGAGTCCCTAAGCTTTGGCCCAGCCCAGCCACTCCACAGTCTGACTGTCAGCTTCTGTCCTTGCCCTGCCCACGTACAGGCCCCCAGAAACACACCTGGAGGGATACAGTGCTGCCATCCACAGCTCACGGGAGAATACCGCGCGAGACGTGGGAGAGCTCAGCCGAACCTGGGCGTGTCTGACGCTTCAGGCTTGGTCACTGGCCCCAGGAACACAGAGGGTAGCAGGCCCTGGCTCCAGGGAACTCCGAGGCCACTGGGACACTCACTGAATCTGCTGGCCAAACCTGCCTGGTCTTCTCTCCAGCCACCCTCTCTGCTGTGACTCTTCATGGCCACTGCCTTTTCATGGTCCCTCGGGCTGGTGGCTGCTCTTCTCCCAGCCTTCTGGCCCACCGCTTTCCCTGCTCACACATATTCTTCAGGACCCACTGCAAATGGCTCCTCCTCCAGGCTGGCCTCTGGATGGGGGTTTGCTCTCACATCCTGCACTTTCCCCTTCGCGGGTAAGCAGGCACTTCTCAGAATCTCCTACAGGTTCCTTAAAGCTGGTGGCTGGGTCGGACCCCAGAGAGCTTCAGGCTTGGGTCGGCAGGTCCAGGGTGGGGTCTGAAAATGTGCGTTTCTAACAAGCTTCCAGCTCTGCAGCTGCTCTGGGACTTTACCTCAAGAACGACTGCTTTGGGACTTCCCTGGTGGTGGTCCAGTGGTTAAGAATCTGCCTTATCAGTGCACAGACACGGGTTCAATCCTGGGTCCAGGAAGATCCCACATGCCGCAGAACAACTCCTCCAGTGCACCATGGCCCCTGAGCCCGCACTGTGGAGCTCACAGGCCCCGATTACTGAAGCCCACAGGCCTAGAGGCTGTGCTCCACAAGAGAAGTCCCCGCTCTCTGCGACAGGGAAAGCCTGTGCGTAGCAACAAGGATGCAGCGTAACCAAAAATAAAAGCAAATAAATAAATCTTAGAAGAAAAAATCCGCCTTGCAACGCGAGGGACACAGGCTCGATCCCTGGTTGGGGGACTATGATCCCACATGTCGTGGGGCAACGAAGCCCCAGCTCTGCAGCTGCTGAGCACAGGCGCCGGAACGAAATATCCCACCTGGCACAGCGAAGACCCCACACGCCACAACCGAGACCTACGAAGCCAGGCACACACATGAGTTTTTAAAAAGAACCACTGGTTTGTGCCAATGGTTTTCAACTGGGATTAGTGGGAGGCGTGCTGGGGGCCTCCGTGAGGGTGTGTGTGAAGGAGGAGACTGCCCCCTCCAGCTCTGCAGGGTGGCTGTGCTCCTGTGTGTTTAGCATGATTGAATTCCACGTAAAGTTTTGATTGAAGAAAGGATTTAGTTACTGGGAAAAACGTTGCCCTTCAGTCATCGCGACCAGACGTGCTCTTGCCTCTAGAGGGGAAGGGCTGGCCTCTGGATGGCGGTTTGCTCTCACATCCTGCGCTTTCCCCAAGGAATGGCTCTCCTTCCACGGGGAGGTTTTATGTGATTTTAAGTGTAACACAGACAAACATGTCTTGTTTGAGTAATTCCTTTTATAGTATTATAAAAGTATTTATAACTAAAATAATTTTTAAATGTTCCTAGTTGAGAATTCATTTGACTGAGGCAAAAAATTATAGCATGGCAAACTAACAGAGCTGTAATTTCACAGATGTTATTAACTCAGGATGAAGTGAGCAGATTTAAAGCTGATGTAAGGGAGGGCATTAAGTAATAGCCCAGCTAACATACAGATAATGTAAAAATCAAGGTGATGGTTGGAAAGACTGAAGTTTAGGAAATACTGTCCTTTAGAACAGTCTGAAAGTCACTTAAGGAAAAGTCCTGCTCTCTCCATGCTCTGGAATTTCTTCCCCTTGAGTTCCAAGCTCATCTCCCCCTGTTTTCTTTCTTAAACTAATCAAAGATTGGGATGACATTTTTAAAAGGGCATCTCATTAAGCAGCCTCGTCTCCATTGGAGCAGAGGCTCCTGCCCAGGAGCCAGCTGGCCATTTATCTTATGGTAATGAGGTGTCATCTCCCCGTGGGTCTGCATTCCTCCCTTCCTCCAAGACCGCCTCTCTTGCTCCCACCCACCACTCTGTGACTGTGACTGTGTGTGTGTGTGTGTGTGTGTGTGTGTGTGTTGGGGGTGGGGAGGGGGAAGAAGCAGAACCAGAGCTGCCAGCAGCTTCTCGCACGATGCAGGCGGGAAGGTGCTGGGGTGGGGGCGCTTGTGCAGCGGGGCGGGGGGGGGGTGGGGTGGGGTGGGGACCATGGTCCTCACCTGTACACGGTGGTCGGCGGGGAGCTCAGGCTGTCGTAGACGAGCCTCACGTGGCCCTGGTACAGCTCCAGCGCCAGGGGGTCGTTGTCCCCCTTGTAGAGAAGGATGCCATTGTCCTTGTCCGTGGCCACCTGGAGGGAGGCACGAGAGTCAGGGCTGCCCTGAGGCCCCCCCCCCCCCACCTCCCAGAGCCCGCTTCCAGGTGGCATTTCCTGAGCGAACCCTGGGTCTGAATTCATGGCCTTGCTTCCTCTTCCGGCTAGTCTATATATTTCCATAAGAAAGGCCTATGCTTAATACTCAAGCAAATGCTGATCGAGCAATTCCAAATACTTATGGGGTATTCAATATGTGTGGCTATGTTTTTATGTTGTGTGTGTGTGTGTAAGTGAACACATATATACAAATGCCAGGAACCATGAGCTCTGACCTAGCCTCTCGGGGCCTTCATCTCATTGTATATAGTAATAATTATAAACAAAAGACTAACCACTACTATTTAATTCAGTGTTGACTATGAACTCAGGAATTTTTTAAAACACCAGAGTCTGGGCTTCACCCCAAATCAATTACATATAAATATCTAGAGGTGAGACCCAGGCAAAGATAAGGTGCCCCGGGAGATTCTAATGTGTTGCCAAGGCTGAGAAGCACTGGTTTCAGAAGCCGCTGCTCAGAGGGCATGCTCGCCAGGCACTGGGCTCAGGGCTGGGCTCTCGGACAGCCTGTCAGCACCCACTGCCGGGCACAGGGGCAGTGGAGAGAGGGGGTGCGGGGCAGCTGGTTGGATAGAACACTGGGGTGTCTGGGGCCCGGGGCCTGGTTAGTTGGGATGTAACACTTGGGTCTCTGAGTGAGTAGGACTAAGGGAGGAAGGCAGAAGGGCAATGAAGTGACCCGGGACAAGATATGATGGCAACCAGAGCTTCTTTCCTGTTTGTGCCAGTGGTCCAGCCCCATCTCAGAGGCCTGCTTATGGACTGGAGGCTCCACGAGGCGAGGCCATGGGAACATTTGTGCACCTCTGCAGCCCCAGTCTCTAGAATGGTACCTGGCAGGTACAGATGGCCAGTGAATCTTTGCTGAATGAATGTTTTTCTCCATAAGCTTAACCCCAGGCTAGTGTAGCCATAGCCAGAAGGAAGAAGGGGCCTCAGTGGATGCCACGTGGCAGGGCGGCTGACTGGCCTGCACCCTCTAGCTGTGCCTCTGGGTTACCCACTGCTCACCAAGCCTGCTCTATAGGCAGGGTCCTGCTCTGTGTCTCGTGTGTGCACGGTCAGTCAGTCAGTCGTGTCTGACTCTTTGTGACCCTGTGGACGGTAGCCCGCCAGGCTCCTCCGTCCATTGGATTCTCCAGGCAAGAATGCTGGAGCGGGTTATCACGCCCTTTCTCCTCAGGGCATCTTCCCAACCGAGGGATCAAGCGCACGTCTCTTACATTTCCTGCACGGGCAGGTGAATTCTTTACCACGAGTGCCATCTGGGTCTCTGTATCGTACCCCTTGCCTTCCCCTCTGCCCCCAACAGCACTGAGAGCTTCCGGAAATGTGGTTTGGAAGAACTACTCAGATCCACAGGTTAAGGAGCCTGACAGAAAAGACTCTGGTTCACACCGAACAGTTTCCTGCTCCCTGAAAGATGCCCTGCTCCCTCCTGCCTCTGGGCCTTTGCACACGCTGATCTCCCAGGCTCGAACGCACCCCCTCTTCACCCTGCACTATCAGCCCTTCCACCCTTCTCCACGCCAGCTTCTACTCATC
The DNA here is from genome assembly GCF_016772045.2 of Ovis aries. Classification (NCBI taxonomy): domain Eukaryota; kingdom Metazoa; phylum Chordata; class Mammalia; order Artiodactyla; family Bovidae; genus Ovis; species Ovis aries. Next base: position 630,149 of record NC_056069.1, read on the forward strand.
CTTCAGACCTCAGCTTAGTTATCACTGCCTCTGGGAAGCCTTCCCTGATTCTTCCGGGCATGCATGCTCCCACATCACTAAGGGTTACCATTGACCATTTTCTTGTTCTCCTGCCCTGGGCAAGGGGCTTGGCTGTCTTATCCCCCACTGAATCCCCACTGCCTGCTTGGCATGTAGTTGTTGAATGACTGTTCCCTAGAGGAGTCAGGAGCTGTCTGTAGAAGCCTCTGCATGGAGTTGGCCAGGACCCCCAACCCCAGCTGTTTGCAGAACAGTCAGAGCTCAGCAGCATGTCAGGGTCCTTCCAAGGGCTCAGCTGGGGCGGGGGCGCACCTGCAGAGAGATGTTGGCCTGGGGCCGGACCTTGGCTGAGGCCAGTTCCACGTAGGAGTCCTTGCCCACGAAGTTGACGGTGATGAGCTTCTCGCACCTGGGGCCGACGAAGCCCGGGGGGCAGCGGCAGGTGGGCTCCTGCTGTACCACAATGCACTGGGCCCCATTCTGGCACTCGTACTGGTCACAGGGGCTGGTCTGCAGCAGGACCATGGGCGGGGGGTGCTCACAGTGGAGCCCACTGGGAGGGCAGAGAGGACGGCGGGGAGAGAGGACAGCGGAAGGTGAGAGGAGACACCAGGTCATTCAGGCCAAACAGCTGCCTGGGGAGAGGGTGGCATGAAAGGGAAGGGGACTGGTTCCAGCCCTGCCAGTGACGGCGGGAGGCCAGCTCCTCTCTAGGCCACAGATTCCCACTTTTAAAATAATGCAGTTGGGCTAGAGTGCAGGTCCTCCGTGTCTGTGTCATCAGAATCACCTGCGATACACGTGTACAGGTGCAGATTCTCTTCCAGCCACGAATGAGTGATAAGCCGCGTGGCATGAACACACTATGGACACTATTCAGCCTTGGAAAGGAAGGGCGTGCTGACACATGCGGCTGTCCGGATGGACCTTGAGATGGCACTGAGCCAAAGCAGCAGTTACAACAAGACAAACACTGCCTGGTTGCACTCATACGAGGCACTCAGGGTGGTCCAACTCATGGAAACAGAAAGTGGAGAGGTGACTGCAGGGGCTAGAGAAGGGGGATTGAGAGGGACAGTTTCAGCTGGTGAAATAAAAGATTTCTGGAGACGGGTGGCTGTGATGGTTGCCCAACAATATGAGTGTACTTCCTGTACATTTAAAAATGGTTAAGATGGTAAATTTTGTGTTATGTGCATTTTGCCACAATTAAAAACTTTTTTTTTTAAAGTGTGGGTTTCCAGCTCCTTTTCCCCACCCCTGATTCTAATTTCATAGCCCTGAGGTGGGGCCCTGAAACTTATGTTTTCATAAGCCTTGCTTGCAAACGGCCTCAGTCAGCCTTTGGAACCAACCGCCTTGAGAACTCACGGCTCCTTCCAGGCTCATGTTCCCAGTCCGTGACCAGGGCTCGTCTGCAGAGTTGGCTCTCTGCTTCCGTGAGACCTGACATGTATACAGAACACGCCCCCCCCCCAGGCTGGTCCCCTTGACTGCGGTCCCTGGCCTCCCCTCCGGGACGCCCTGTGCGCTTCCCTTCTGGTCAGTGTGGGAGCTGGAGCTGACACCCATACACTCCGCCCATATACCCCACAGGCACCTGACCACCTGGCCAGCGCCTCCCGTCTCCCTTTTCTCGCCCGGCTTCAGTGACTGCCCCAAATCCTCCCACCCACCTCCACTTTCCTGCCACTAGGGAATCCATGATGGTTTATTCTCCAGCCTAGAAAGATGATCCTGCCGGCGCGGCCATGTGGCTACCTCCACCCTGCGAGCTGGGCTCCAAAATGGTATCATCTTTCATTACACGGAATCATGCCCAAACGTGACCCTAAGTCCAGCTGCCACGGGGTTGCCCTGGGTACCTCCTTTTTCCATCTACAACACGGGGTTAACAATGTCTGCTCTGGGATTCGGAGGGCATGAGGAAGGTTTGGGAGATAAAGCCACCATGGAGATGCAGAGCTAGGGTCGCCTGGGCCCCCCAGCCCCCCACCCTCTGCCGCCTGCCCGGCAGCCCCTCAGCCCTACCTGAAGCCCTGGGGGCAGACGCACGTGTAGCCATTGACCGCGTCCACACACTGGGCCCCGTGGCGGCACCGGTGGGCGGCGCAGTCGTCATCGTCCACCTCGCAGAGCTTCCCGCTGTAGCCAGGGAGACATTCGCACCTGCAACACGTCAGAGCGTGGCTGCTTCAGGCCGGCCAGCTTCCAGGCAGCCTCTCCTCAATCTCCATTTGTCCTCGAGGCCCCTCAGCCCCCGCGAGCTCCCCAGAGCCTGGCCCACAGCCTGCGAGTCGGTGTCTGCCTGGTTTACGTGGGGCACCGTAGAAACTAGTTTTATGAAGACAGTGGTAGATCCCAGTCAAAACCTGTCAGGAGCTGGCTGAGGGGCGCACGTTGTGGTCAGACAGGTTTTGGCTCGGATCTTCCACTGTCTACATAGAACTGGTATTCAGCTCAGCCCTCCTTCGCGCACCTCTCACAGAGCACCTTGCTGAGGTCTCTTGGCACCCAGTGAGGGAGGGTCTGTTCCCTCCAGGATCAGGAGGAGACCTGGGCTCTGGCAGGGAGGACTGGACTTCCCTGAGGCCCCCCAGCGTAAGGATGTTTCGTTCACGCGCGCGTGTGTCAGATGCTGCTCTCCACGTGTCTGCTACTCGGTGCCTGTTTCAGCGTCTCCGTCCTTAACTGTGGCTGACAATCAGTGCCTTCACCTCTTACGGTGGCTTAAGAAGCTAAGCGATCCACTCTGCGCGGGGCACTAGATCCACGCTGAATGAAGTGTGATGCGCAGAAGGAGCTGGCAAGCGCGGTGAAGAAATGATGCTGTGGCACTTCCTTTGATTCTGCTCTATTGTTTACTGACTGTCTCCCCCAGAGATTCAGGCTGATACAAGATCGGGGATAGAGAAGACGTGGTACGTATATACAATGAAATGTCACTCAGCCATAAAGAGGGATGAAATTGGGTCATCTGGGGAGATGGGAATGGACCTAGAGTCTGTCATAAAGAGTGAAGTAGAAGGAGAAAAATATTATAATGTGTGTATGTAGAATCTAGAAAAAGGGTGAAGATGGACTTCTCTGAATCTAGAAAAGGGGCCAGAATGAAGGCGTAGACGTGTGGACACGGCGGGGTAGGGTGGACTGGGAGAGGAGCACTGACAGGCGCGCACTGCCGGGTGTGAGACCGACGCTGGCGGGGAGCTGCCAGTGGCACGGGAGCTCAGCTTGCTACTCTGTGATGACTCAGAGGGGTGGGATTAGGAGGGGTGGGAGGGGGGAAAGTGAAAGCAGGAACTAACACAATACTGTAAAGCAATTATACTCAAAGAAGGAAAGAAAGAAAGAAAGGAAAAACAACACTAAGCTGGGGAAAAAAAAGAGAAGGGTGAATCCCTTTGCCTTCGATAGATGCCTCTGGTCTCCAGGGGAGAGTAGCGAGCTGTGGTTCAACCCAGGCCTTGCGGGCCTGCCCCGCTTCTCCCAGAGGAGCGCCGTGTCGGCAGCTCCATGTCCCTGCAGGCCCAGGCTTCAGCCTGGCCAGAGGCGGCTGCTATGGCCAGTCTCCCTGAAGGTGGGCCAGAAACATGCATCTCTGGGCTCCTCTGTCTGAGGTGACAATGTGTCAAAGTCCCAGCAAGAGAGAGTCCACAGGTACCACCTTACTCACAGGGGCTCAAACACACACACAGGCACTTATGAACACAGATCCTTCCTAGCTCCTCTCCCTCCTGCAGGGCCTTGAGCCTGCACACCTCTCTGGGGTCGCTGGCTCAATGTTACTGGGCAGACTATGAAAAATAGACACAGCCTGTGTACGTCAGCGGAGGAAGCTGGCACAGGGGAAGGTGTGCAACAGGTGGTGAGGCAGGAAGTGAGATCTTGGAACACTGACATGATGAAGGTGCCCAACTGGGGAAGCATCAGGACAAGGGATGGTCCTCCCTCCCCACCGTCCGTGCTCCGCCCCCTCTAGGATGGAGAGAAGTGGGCTGGAATCGCAAGTAGATCCTGCTTGGGTTGCTGCATGCTGCGGGTTCGTGGTAAGGCACGATACTCAGGGGGCCTGGGTGTCCCTGGAGGCTGGCAAGTTCTAGAATTTGAGGATTTACTGGGCCTGTACCCCAAAGCTGTGAAATCGCTAAGATCTGACTATTCACCTTGACTTATATGACGGATAGATTTGGAACACATGACCTCCCGCTGCACCAGCAAGTGCAAACTCTCACCACTTTGCCCCCACCTCATTCCAGTCTTTGACAGCGACACCCTGGGGACGACTCTGTGGGAGTACATGCTGCATACGCTGCAGGCCAGGCCTCTGGGGGGTTCGACCTGGCCCGGTAGGTACACGTGCCTGTGTCTCCTGACTCCTAAGTACCTGCAGAGCAACTCAAGCTGTATGCGCTTCCCCCGAGGCAACAACAGCTACTCACTACTCACAGGGGCGAGCCCAGCCTAGTAAGCACGGAGTTCAAGGCTGCTGACGTCTTCAGGAGGAATGAGGGAAGCCACGCTCCCTTGGAGATGAAGCAGAAGAGGTCTGGAGGCAGGTATGCTTACGGCCTTCTTTTCTTTCCAATGCTACAGCCCTCTCTACACATGTGCTTCCTAAACAAAACCCCCAGGAGTCTTGTAAAAGTACAGCTTCTGATTCAGGGAGTCTGGGTAGGGGCCTGGGAATGAGCATTCCCAATAAGCTCCCATGGGATGCTGATGCTGCTGGTTCATGGACCTCATCTCTAATGACGAGGATCCCTACAACATTTCTTTATTGGCTAAAGACCAGCAACTGGTGGTATAGCCCGCATTCCCTGTTTTCACATGTTTTGCCTTTATCTTTTTTCTAAAGCGTGAGGTTTATGCCATTTTGATATGCATGTAACTTACTGATTCTGGACAAAGAGGAGTAACCAAGTGACATCCTTGGCTTCAGGACATCAGGAATCTCCGGACTGAGCTGAGGAATCAGTGAGACCTGGGTCAGCTCTCATCCCCTTCCACGCACACATGTCGGCCGCTTGCTCCACCTCACCGTGCGTCAGCCCACACAGGGAGTGGTGACAGTTTCTACAGCCTAAGGGTGCCGAGTGTGAAACGCGGGAATACACAGCGCCTGACAGAGAGGGAGTGCTGCCCACTGCCCTCTGCTTCCGGTTCTGTCGTTTCAGTGTGTGCTGGCAGTCACTTTCAGGCCTTCAGCATGTTACCATTTCAGTGTTCACGGCACAGATACTGATATAGTCCGATCTGCTTTGTTGAGTTGAGGCCTCATTAGAACAGCATACAAGGACATCCCCAAGAACAAACACCTTCACACTTGGGCAAAGGCTGCAGGGACTGCACGTCTCTCTTGTTCATGTCCCTGTGGCCCGCCAGGGATGTGAGCCATTGCAGTGATGGTGGGAGGGGGGTGGGGGGAGCGTTGTGGGATAAAGTGAAAAATGTTGCACTGGGAGGGGCTTTTGATTTAAACGCATCTTCATTAAAAAAAAAAATCAACATTATTGAGTTGGCCTGTAGACTTCATCAAGATTCTAAGAGACACTGTGCATAAATATAGTATCTCAAGATTTTGAAAGCTAGACTGGTTTCTTTCTATCCTATTTTGTCCTTGAACTCAAGGAGGTCTTGGTTACAGTAGAGTTTCCAGAGACAGGGAGCAGAGAATCAAGATCTGTGGTCCTAACTCCCTAGCACCCCAACCCCAGCCCAGCGCCCTGGACCACTTCTGACCAGTCTCCACGCTCGCTGTGCTCATCGAAGCCAGACTCCTCTGAGCCCGTTGTCCACTTGGCCGGCAACACCACTCATCTCCTTCTGTCCATGGATATTCTACCCAGTCTTCCTAGCTCAGCGACCACCACTTCCCCTTCCTAGGCATACCCAAAGCACTCTGCCGGTCAGTCCAACCGCCGCAGCTTTGGGTTCAAGTCTGTGCTTTAAGCCTCTCCTCCCAGCCCTTTGCTCGCCCCTCAGTTAAAGAGCAGCCCTGGTCTGAAGTCCGATCCTGGAGTGGGAGAAGCGGGGCAGGCAGCAGAGGCATCTCTTGCTCTTCCTCACACTTAGGTACCTGGTTACCTGAGAGCCTACCTGGCACGTCTCCCAGGGGATAGAGTCGGCAAGGCGGACCTGAAGGACCTCAGCTTGCTCTGTTCCCTCTGAGGCCAGAGCCCTGCACTCCTCTTAACATTTCTCCTGGCCCCGGGCTCTAGGCTGCATATGTCCAGACAGAAAAGGAAACACCAGCACACCTGCTCATAGCCCTCGGCCACCTTTACTTACCATAGACGCTGCTCCGCCTGCAGGGGCCTGCTCCTCTCAGCCCATCCCAATGCCGCCCACCCTTTGGTGGTCACCTCAAGTCTCACCTCCTAGAGTAGAGGGCTTCCCTCTCTACTCCAGGAGGTTCTTCCCCGTTCCTCAGAACGCCAGCAGCACCCAGGGCCTGAATCTAGGGCCCCAGGAACTCCTTCTTTTCTAAACCTCTGTGTGGTGTCAAATTTCCCTCCCCAGGTCCATGGCAAGAGCCTCGGGTGGAGGAAATAAGAAACCTCCTATACTACCCACCAGCCCTCACCACAGTGAGGATTTGGGGACTGCAGTGGGTTGGCGGGGGGACAGCAACTGGAACCCATCGTTCTTACATTCTAGGATTCTAAGAGTTTACAAGTTCAAGTTTCGGAGAATCCGTGAATCTAAGAGTCCACAGTTCTAAGACCCTGTGATCCCATGATGTCGGGGGCTTTCTAAGATCATGGGTTTGCATGAAGTCCTGAGCTTGCAGTACAGAATCAGAGTCTCAACACCCCCAGGTCTGAGAACTCTCTGCCACGTGGTTGAGAGCTGAACAGACTCTGAGTGATGACAGCTCCTGGGGACATCTAGACCGCAGTCTCAGCTTGTGTCCTGACGCGGCTGGAGATGCCACTGGATGACAGGCTGGTCAGAATTCTCCTTCAAGGCTCGTAAGCACAGGCATCGAGCTCCAGACCCACATCCCTCATCTCTGCAGGTGGCTGTGAGGGTCACGTTGGGTGTCTTTGCTGAGGGCTGGTCTGGGGTTCCCCCACAGCTGATATGGTGTAGGTCAGATCCCCCGACCCTGATTCCTTGGTGTTAGAGGACCCCACTTTCCCCACTCACTGCAGACAGAGCCTACTGGGAAGGAGGGGAGGCAGGTGTGTGGAAAGGAGCTTTCAGGGAGAGGAGAGTGCTCTTGACCAAAGGGTTCTGAGATGTCCCGCCCAGTATCGGAAAATCCCAAGACCTGAAGGTCCCGGGACCTCCTGCAGGAGAGGCGCCGGCACACTCTCGCGGAGGACCTCCTGCAGGAGAGGCGCCGGCACACTCTCGCGGAGGACCTCCTGCAGGAGAGGCGCCGGCACACTCTCACGGAGGACCTCCTGCAGGAGAGGCGCCAGCACACTCTCGCGGAGGAGAGTGGAGGGAGGAGGTGGGGACAGTGCCCAGGAGTGAGGCCCCAGGGCGCCTTTGGTCTGCAGGCTCCTCCCGAGGCGGCCTCTTGTGTACCCTTAGAACAGCCTGAGCGTGCTCCTGCTCCCCTGGAGCCACCGCCCCAGCGGCCACGTCTCCGGGCCCACAGCCCGCCTCCTCCCCGCCCCGCCCCCACCACGCGCAGGCACAGGAGCCGGCGGACCTGCTGGAGCCAGCGGGCAGGGCGGGCTGCATCTGGGGAGTGGCACCAGATGCCCTGCGGCCTCTGCTTCCTCTGTGGGGTGGCTCCACTGCACTAGCTCTGGAAGAAAAGATGTGGCGACAGCCACGTCGCTTTCATTTCCCAGAATAATGGAAATAAAAGCAAGAATAAACGGGACCGACTGAGCCTCAAAAGCTTTTGTAAAAGGAAACAATAAACAAAACAAAAAGACAACACACAGATTGGGAGAAAATACTTGCAAATGACGCGACTGAGAAGGGACTGGTCTCTAAAACTTACAAACAGCTTACGATACTTAATAGCGTCAAAACAAAACAACCCACTCAAAATCTGCGCAAAAGACCTGAAAAGACGTTTCTCTAAAGAGGAGACACGTGTCCATAGGCACATGAAAAGATGTTCAACATCACTAGTTATTAGAGGAATGCAAATCAAAACTATAATATATCACCTCACACCAGTCAGACTGGCTAACATCAAGAAATCCACAAACAATAAATGCTGGAGGTGATGTGAAGAGAAGGGAACCCTCTTGCAATGCTAGCTGGAATGCAGACTGGTATAGTCCCTATGGAGAACAGTATGAAGGGTCTGTAAAAAATTAAAAATAGAGCTACCGTATGAACCTGGAATCCCACTCCTGGGCCTACATCCAGAGAACTGACCCTAAAAGAAGCATGCAGCCCAGTGCTGACCGCAGCACTGTTTACAACAGCCAAGACATGGAAACAAGCTACAAGGCCACCGGCAGAGGAATGGATAAAGACGACGTGTTACATATGCCTTGGAATGTTACTCAGCCGTTAAAAAGAGAGACGTAAGGCTATTTGCTGCAACACAGATAGACCTAGAGAGTGTCAGACTGAGTGAAGTCAGTCAGAGAAGGATAAATACCATATGCCATCTGTTATATGTGGAATCTAAAAAGAAATGACGTAAATGAACTTATAAAGCAGAGACTCACAGGCTTAGAAAACGAACTCGTGGTTGTCGCGGGGAAGGGACAGTTAAGGACTTTGGGAATAAATAGGCTGTATTTACAAAGGATAACCAACAAGGGCCTGTTGTAGATCACACGGAACTCTGCTCACGGCTCTGTGTCAGCCTAGATGGGAGGGGATTCGGGGGAGAACGGATACGCGTGCAGGTATGACTGAGTCCCTTCACTGTTTCCCGAAACTATCACAACATTGTTAACTAGCCGCTTTTGGTGTTGAAATAAATAAATACATAAAACTGAAGTGTTCTAACAGGAAAAAGACAAAGAAAACGTGAACTGAGAGAGAGGGAGGGAGAGACGAGTGGGAAGACTAGGGAGGGGTCAGAGAAAGGGGCTCGCTCGCTCTCTCAAGAGAGGAGAGGACAGGGAGGGCAGACACAGAGACTCATAAAGAAAGACACTGGCAAAGAGAGAAATAGACCGGGACTAGTCAGAGGTACAGAAAAGCACATGCTAGCAAATAGGTAATAGAAACAGAGAGAGTGAAAAAAAAAAATATGGAAAGAACCCCAGAGCTTCTGCCTCAAACCCAGGCTACTGGAGCCAAATCCTTGGGACCTGGGAATGAGCCTCACCTGAATCCTCTGTCCAGAGGGATGCACTTGGCCTCATGCTGACAGAGGTTCATCCCCGGCACACAGTGGTCAATCACCTCGTCGCACAGCTCACCTGGTGGGGCGGGTAGAGAGCCCAGGCGTCAGGGAGGATACAGGGGGATGCCCCGGCTAGAAGCTCAGGTTCATCGAGTCCCCGGTCAGGAGGCCACGGTATCAGGAGCCTGCCATTGATTCTCTAGCCACCTCCTTTTTTCTGCACCTCTGTCTCAATTTCCCTGGCAGTGACCACGAGGAGAACCCAGGACATCTCTTGGGCACTGTTAGAGCTTTACCATTTGGCTGTTTCACTTGATTATCCAGGGGCTGCAACAGCTGAAATCACCCCCGACTTGGTGAAAGTCGCTCAGTTGTGTCTGACTCTTTGCGACCCCATGGACTATACAGCCCATGGAATTCTCCAGGCCAAAATACTGGAGTGGGCAGCTGTTCCCTTCTCCAGGGGATCTTCCCAACTCAGGGGCTGAACCCAGGTCTCCCGCACTGCAGGCAGATTCTTTGCTGCCGGAGCCACCCGGGAAGCCCACCCCTGACTTTGGGCTGTGCTTATTTTGTCTTCCATTCCACACTCATTTATGGAGCACCTCCTGTGTGGTAGCACTCTGCCAGGGGCTAGGGACACCACAGTGATCCAGTCCCAACCTCTCCCATGGGGTATGTGTGTTGAGTTGGGGGGGCAGATCTACAAATAACCAGGCAATTATAACACACAGCTGTCAGCGCGATAATGGGAAAACTTGGTGGAAATGCAGGGGTTTCCTGGAGGGGCAGCCAGGGCTTAGCAGTGCAGCCCACCTGTTACAGATAAGTAAGGCCCGTGGGTTTTCTCAGAGAAGAAAATATGGAAAGAATTTGAAGTTCTGGTCTCTGGCTACATCCCCTTTGAAATTCACAGGGCCAGAAAAATGCCTAACAGGTCATAAATACCCAAAGATATAAGGCCTGGCGATAAGCCCTGGAAAACTCACACCACCAGAAAGCAGAACTTGGGAGGTCAGACAGGCCTGCAGGGGGTCAGGTTTCTGGAAGACACACCACTGATAACTTCCTTGCATTCGACCCAGTCAGGCCACGTGGAGAGTGATGGAGAGAAACAAGCTTCCAGCCAGAGAGGCGTGGGGCAGGTGTGCCTGGGGCAGGGTGAAGGACGGTTCGAGGGTGGCTAGGCGGAAAAGCATGGCAGACACAGCCCCAGAGTTGGCTCTCTGCTGTGGTGGGGGCACGCGGACCCCACCCTGCCTTCACAGAGGGTGCCTGTGTGCCTTCTAAGCCTCTTCTGCTTCTTCTCCACCAGTGACACTGAGCGGTATGTTCTCTGTGGGACACGTCTGACGTTTTCTGGCACAGACAAAACCTCGATGTCCCATTCTCGGGAACAAAGTGCAGTGAGTCAGAACTGCATCCGGGTCAACGGAAGAGGCAGGCAGGAAACTGCCTTCGTAAGTGTTTGCTCGGCAACCCCACCCCGTCCATTCTCCCACCATCAGTTCAGACCTGAATGAAGCATGAGCGCAAGGCAAGTGCCTCCCAGGCCTCAGACACCACCGGGGAGCCCAGGGCTCCCAAAGGAGGGGATGAACACGAACTAAATGAACAGAGAGCTGAAAGCCGGGGACCTGCTCAAAGTGGGGAGGCCTGAGCGATCGGTGGGGGTGGGTGAGGGAGGGGTGGACAAACGGAGAGAGAGGGTCTTTGGGAAGCCTCTCAGGCCATATTATGGGGGTTTTTTGGATTCAAGCCTTTGTCCAGAGGGGGAAAAGAGGTGGAGTTTTTGAAAGAAGCCTAGAGAGTGGTGGGCTTCCCAGGGGGTGCAGTGGTAGAGAACGTGCTGGCCAATGCAGGAGACGCCGGTTTGATCCCTGGGTGGGGCGGATCCCACTCCAGTGTTCTCGCCTGGGGAGTCCCCGGACAGCAGCTGGCAGGCTACAGTCTGGAGTCTGCAGAGTGAGACTTGGCCAAGCACACAGCGGTCTCCTCCAATGCATGGCAAGCCCACCCGGGGCCCCGCACAGCAGCCCAGCCCTGGGCATCGGGGACTCACCCGTGTAGTTTGGCGGGCACACACACGCGTAGTTGTTGACCCCGTCCACACAGGTGGCATTGTTCTCGCAGTCGTTGTCCTCGCAGTCATCTGGGTTGATCTCACAGCGCTGCCCCTCGAAGCCCAGGGGGCAGGAGCAGCTTTGGGGATGCGTGGGTGGGGTCAAGGGTCAGGGAGTGGGGGTGGGTTGGAGCGGCAGGGGGAAGGTGGGGGTGGGAAATACAGTCAGTCAGATTTCTCCTCTGGATGGGAGTCTGAGGCCATTCTTGGGGCACACAAGGCCTGGCGTTCTGAGCAGGAAGACCTTTGAGAGCCTTAGGGGCATTTCTGATAGCCCTCTGCCTCCAGTCTCTCCCGGCCCTGGGTGGCTGCTTGCCTGGGGGCAATTCCTGCTGGCAATGCCTCCTTCAGCTGGAAGTGGTGGAGCTTTAATTCCTCCCAGTCTCCTAAGCGACCCTTCAGCTATGTTCTATGCGTAGTCTCTTTTGTAGACAAAGAGAAACAGCACAACAAACTCTGTACTTTTTTTGTGACTCAAGGGCAGCTTTTTAATCTGGAGCGGAAGCACGATTTAGTGGCCAAGATCAGGTTTTGCAACCAGGTTTCCTGGGTTAAATTCCATGTCTGTTTCATCATCTGTTGACTGGTGGTACTATCTACCTCCAGGGTGGCTGTAGGCATTAAACGAGATTATATAAGGAAAACACTTAGAGTGATACACAGCACAGAAAGCATGTCAGCTAGATTTTGTTCTAGACAAAACCACACACCTCCTTAACCTTCCCTCAGGGATGCCATTTCTCCTTCTCATGTATTCCTGCTACTTCTGAGCCCCCTCCTGCTCCTGGAAGATGAGGGGGTCGGGTGGGAGGCCACCTTTCCTGCCAACACTTTCTGGTTAAAAACACTATAGACCAGCATGACACAATTCCTTAACTTGTCCCTGCAGTGTTAAACCTCTTGGATACAAACCTCATCCCCTCTCCTCTGCCTGGCCTTGGCCACAGCTCCGGGGTCAGGCTGCATTGCCCGATAATAAGTCAGAAAAAAAATCAGTCAGTATTGATGAAGGCTGGGCAGATGACAAGGGGCGAGGCGAGTTGAGAGGGTGCAGGTGGAAGATGAGAGTCTGAGTAAATGAAATTGAATGAATGATGCAGGAATCTCACTCTTCCCATGGGCCACCCTCCTCGTCAGGGACCAGGGTACTGTGTTCCAGCTCAGACCAAGAATCCCAGGCCTCTCTCCACTTGAAATTAAACTAATAGAAAGTGGGATTTTTGTGGTCTTATTTTTTTTGTTTTTTCCCTGCACCATGTGGCTTGTGGGCTCTTAGTTCCCTGACCAGGGATCGAACCCAGGTCCAAGGCAGTGAAAGCCCACGTCTTAATCACTGGACCACCAGGGAATTCCCTTAGAATCCAAATTAACATCCTTTTTTCTATGACCTGAAAAGTGGGTCACATTTTCTACAAAAGGCAGGCAGAAGGATTCTTGGGTCTGAGCTCTTCAACTCTTCATGGAGCAAAATAAATGACTTTAACGCCTTTCTTTTTTTTCTTCTTCTTTTTTCTCTTAGGGACCCTGGGCATTCATGAAGAAGGTCATTTCTTCAGAGCCACAGCGGGGTGGGTTTCTGAAGATCTTAAACCATAGAGTTGTCTATTTTCCTGATATGAGTTATTTTCCTCTGACTCTCCCCGGAGAGGACTTAGGACTCTCAGGACTGAGTGAAAGTGGGGTAAGAAGGAGCTGGTCAAGGGAGCAGAGGTTGCTCATGGACTGGACCAAGGGTGGAAGAGAAGTTAAAGTCTCTTTTGTCCTCACTGGAAACCTGGTGGGAGGTGGGGGGAGGAGGGAGGAGGGGATGTCAAAGATATCTCAAGAGCAATGTGTTAGCTGTGTGGACAGACAGCAAGTCACATCTCCTGTCCAGCCAGCCCTGCCAGCCTTTGCCTATTTTGTGAGCAGACAGTCAATGCGTCAAGGCTGGAGAAGCATCTGGATTAAGAGGTAAGTGATGCTTCCAGAATTCTGACTAGTCAGAGGTGTCATGGACTGAATTGTGTCCCCTCAAAAAGATACGTTGACATCTTAACCGCCCCCACCCCCCACCCCACTGAGCCTCGGAATGTGACCTCATTGGAAAACAGAGTCATTGCAGCTGTCGTGAGCTAACTGAAGATGAGGTGGCACCGGAGTGGCATGGGCCCCTCATCTCACATGACTGGTGTCCTTGTAAGAAGCCGGTCATGTGGACCCAGATCCAGGGAGAAGGCTGTGTGTGCAGCTGAAGGCAGAGACTAGAGGGCTGCAGCTGCAGGTCAAGAAGTGCCAGAAACTGCCAGCAACCATCAGCAGCTAGAAGGAGAGAAAGGGGCCCCCGCCCGGTTTCAGAAGGAGTAGGCCCCTACATCCTGAGCCGTGTGAGAAGCCATTCTTTGGTTCCAGGCCCTCGAGCCTGTGGTCCTCTGTTACGGCAACGCTAGGTCACTGAATTGAGGGACACAGGAGCAAAGCCACCCGACAGGGGCCCTCCCTGTGCCAGCCTACCAGGTGCTGCCCTGGGCAGTGGGGTGAGGTGGGAGATCCCACACAAGCTATGCCATCCCAGGATGAGGGCCTCGTTGCTTGAGCCCTGCATCCCATTTTCCAAATCCTGTAGGTCTGGGCTGTTTTCCTTGAAAATTAAGTCCTAAACAATCCAGTTCATTTGGATTTCCTCGGTGATGGAGAGTGCAGACAGACCCTTCCGCATCCCCACAGAGAGGGCAGTGACACCTGCAGGGGCGCCCCTGCCGCCTGCGGACAACGACGTGGGTCCCAGGACTGGGGGTCGGGACGGGGCCAGGCTCCCCAGGCCTGGAGGAGTGCTTCCTGACAGAGGCCACGTGGCCACTGCTGCGTGAGCTCTGGCTGGCTTCTCCTCAGGTCCACTATCAGTGGGAGAGAGATTGGCCCGCTGCAGGCAGGAAAATGAGCTCTGCCTTGAATTTCGCTTTTCCAGAGTTGAGTTTGATGGGGCTAACTTGGCAGATAGATATGTGGGCGGCTGTCTTCCCCAGGGAGAACCCGGAGCCCAGAAGCTGAATTTCTTTCACAGACCATATAGTAACCCGGCCAGAGGGCCTCTGGTCGTTCACTGTTTGTTACCTGAGTGCTCCGACCTCCTCACACAGCACGGCACCCAGTGTCCCTTCCTTTGCTGCCTGGCCCCCTGGCTCTTTGGGGGTGCCCCATGGGCCCGCTCCCCCTGATCTGCTCTTACCAGGGTAGGGCCCAGGAAACTGGGCATCAGCAGGCAGCGAGGGGTGGGTGGGAAGCAGGAAGGGGCCAGAGGTTTGGCAGAGGCCCAGAGGGCCAGCTCCAAAGACAGGGATGAGAACAAAACCTAAGTGGCTTCTACCTCTTTTCTTCCTGAGCTCTTAATGCTAGGGAGGAAACAGGCAGGGTTGGAAGACTCAGGAATGAGTGTCAGGATATGTGACCCAGAGCAAATCAATCTCCGTGCCTCAGTTTCCCCATCTATTAAACGGGGACGGGAACTACCTGTACTGGATATGGTCCTCGGGAAGATTTAAATGAGATTTAGAGTTAAGTGCCTGGCACATATGAGCATGTAATCAACACAGGAAAGAATAGTGGGATTTCCAGGCCAGCAGGTTTTTTGAGCTATTGATTATCCTATCCTGCTCTGACTTCAGCCAGCAACTGTAGGTTCCCTTGGAGACCCCCTGGCTCTGGAGACAAGACTCCCTGAATTCAGATGCCAGTCGGAACACTTTCTGTGTAACTGCAGACGAACAATTTATCCCTCTGATGCCCTAACTTCCTTATCTGTACAAGAGGGATAGCAGTAACTGCCTTATAGGGAAGGCAAAGCCTTAAAGTCCTTCACATCCAGGGCTGGGCGGAGTGCGGGCCCGCAGGAGGCGCAGAGCTGGGTTTCCTCTGCCTGCCGCAGAGTTGCAGGGCAGACTGAGGAGGGAGGCCCAGGGCGCGCTGTTACCTGAACCCGCCCTTGTGGGTCTCGCTCAGGTGGCAGGTGCCTCCGTGCAGACAGGGGTTCTGAATGCAGGTGTTGATGGGCACGGTGCAGTCTCTGCCCTGAGGAGAGAGAGAGAAGCACGTGGTAAGGGAGGCTCTCCTCGGCCGCCGTGAAGAGGCGGCCCCGTGGGCTCCCAGCTCCCTCTGGGACGAGGGCCGGGGAAGTCGCCCAGGGCTCTGGGACCAGGGAGCTGGCTGTGTGACCCGGGGAAAGCCCAAGGGAGCCCCTGCCTTGGGTCGCTCCATGTGCATGGCGTGGAGAGGAACACCCGGCTCAGGACCACGGCCCCCAGCCTAACTACTGCCGAGACTTCAGCCCCTCCCCACCGTCCTAACCCGTGGGCCGCGAGCAGGGGCTCTGGAGCCAGGAAGAGCTGGTTCCCCTCCCAGCTTCACCTCTTCCTGGTTGGCTGACCTTTACTTTGTATTAGCTTTTTAACTTCTACACGCCTACCTCATAGAGCTGTTGCCAGAGTTGAACTAGATCTTTCAATAAGGAAGTGCTTAAAATATTCCGTAATACATCTATAAATGTACTATAAAGGTACTCTATAAATGCCAGTAGATATTACCACTAACCTCACTGAGGCATAACTGTAATCTACAACTTGGAGGGGAGACTATGGCTGAAGTGTGGTCAACAGTCCTTGGCCCCCTAAAATGACAAGCTTGTCTCTGATTGGTCCAGACATGAGCATGGGTGTTGCTATCTGCTCTTAAGTTCTGTGGGTGATCCTGACGGTAGGCTACCCCGAGACCCCCTGTGAGAGAAATTTTGGGCAGAGTGGGATTCCTCTGTACCAGGCACCCTGAAGGGGATGTGTGAGCTAAGAAGGTGGCAACAGTGTGCATGTGGGGAAGAGCATGCCAGGGAGGAGGAACTGCAGAGACAGGCCTCCGTCCCACGGAGTCGCCCCAGTCTTGGTCCTCTGCCACCAGCTTCTCCCGTGGCACCGATGGACCAGCACTGCACCCAGGTTTTGGCAGCCGGTTCCCTGGACGACCTGCGCAATCCTGGGGGGGGATGTCTGCTGCGTTTGCTCCTGGGCTATGGACTCAGTGTGGGCACGGGGCCAGGCGGGGGCCATCACGGGCGCCCTCCCACTGCCACACCACCTGCTCGCCATCTGCCCGAGAAAACCCTCCTTCCCGCTCTGCCACTGCTGCCATGCATGCAGCGAGAGACACTGGACTCCTGGCTGGACCCTGCTGTGCTCTGCCTTCTCCCACTGCCTCAGCGCTGCAGCCGCAGGTCCCACCTCCAGCAGCCGGAAGGCAGGGCTGCGTCTGTCTGCTGCTTGTCGAGCCTGGCACATTAAAGGGCCCGTCAGAGGTTTCTCGGAGGGGAGGAGATCTGGGGTGGGATCTGGGCTTATCCTAAACCAGAGCAACGTGAGATCCCTTTTGACAAGCTGTGTGTTGATGGAAACAGCACTGCTCATCCTCACTCCCATATTCGAAGTATGGTTTCTGTTCCAGGACCCATACTGAGTTTCACATTCACAATGGTGTATAATATTCATAACACCCCTACCATATGGGTGCAGTTGTTATTACCCTCATTCTTACTGAGAGGGAAGATGGACTTGGAAAGTGAGGCAATATGTCCACCATCGCCCCCCCCCAGACATCGAGTCCAAAGGCGATTCTGGGAACTGCTCGCTGGGCGCTTGCTTCGCCTCTCTCAAAGCACAGGCTCTGCAGGCACGCAGGTCTGAGCGCACGCGCTGGCCTGGCTGCTGCTGATAAACTGAGGAAATGGCCAGCTCTGAGACTTGTTTTCATTATCTGTAAAATGGCAATAATAATCCTATTATATGGATTTATTGTGTGATTAGAAATCACACTCATTAAGGCACCTGACCCTGGCAGGTAACGTAGCTCCATAAATAAGAGCTATTCAGATATAAATCATAATGATTATGGGGGTCTGCGATAGATTTTTGGGTTTCCCTGGTGACTCAGATGGTAAAGAATCCACCTGCCATGCAGGAGACCTGAGTTCGATCCCTGGGTTAGGAAGATCCCCTGGAGAAGGGAATGGCTACCCACTCCAGTGCAGAATCCCATGGACAGAGGAGCCTGGTGGGCTGCAGTCCATGGGGTTGCAAAGGGTAGGACACCACCTAGCACCTAAACAGCAACAACAACCAAATAGTTCAGGTATGTGGTGTGTGTGTGTGTGTGTGTGTGTGTGTGTGTGTGTGTGTGGTAGATAAATGGGCCTGGACTGCAGGACAGGAGAACCCTGAGCAGGTCAAGGCATGGCTTCCCTGACCCCTGCCTGGGCCAGGGTCTTTGCTCCGGGGACCTGCAAGTACCCGGAGCTCCCGGGGAATTCCTGCCCTGGGGTGGGAGCAGGGGTGGAGGTGGTGTCTCCTCTAGCCCCTGATGCCACAGGGCACTGGAACCCAGGAGGCAGAGCCTGCATTTGGTAATGTGGTGCCTGGGCCCAGAGGTGGGGGTTTCTATCATTCACAGGCTCTTCAGAAACAATCACCATTGTTAGCACCTGGCCAGTTAGCTCAGTTCCACGCTCTTGAGCCTCATTTTGCTCAAACCACTAGACCTGTAATGCTCCTTGGTTGCCTCCCGTGACCCCCTCCCTACGGTGTGCGTGTGTGGTACAGGGAGGACTGGGACTTGGCCAGGCCTTCTAGGTTCCTTTATAGGACCTTGGAAACTACGAACCCCGGAATCCTGTTTCTGAGATGGGGCCAGCAGGGTGGCTCTAAGACCTTGCTACTCAAAGTGTGGTCCTTGGACTACCAGCCTCGTGTCCCCTGGAAGCTTGTTAGACATGCACAATCCCAGACTCGATCTCAGGTCTAATGAATCAGAGCCTGCCCCTTAACAAGGTCTTCAGGTAGTCCCTGCACACCTTAAAGTGTGAGAAGCACTGTTCTGAGACACTGCACATATATGCACGAGCTAAATGGCTGCAAAAAATCAGCCAAAATTTCTACTTTATATTCTCAAATCTTAGAATCATGGTAAGAGTTACGCTCTGTTAAGTGTCTACTGAACGCTGGTACTGAGACGGGCCAAGACACACGTGACCCCTTTTAATCCTTACAACAGCTCTGCAGTCAGTATGGTTATTCCCATTTACAGATGATGAAAATGGGGCTACAGAGAGTCAGTTGCTAGTGGAGGGCTTAGTATAGTCTCTGCAGCAAGAGAGCTGGGTTCTGGGTTTAGCGAATGTGCTCCCCAGGTGTGTGAGCTTGGGTATGTTTTTCAATTTTTCTGAACCCGCAGTTTCCTCATCTATCAAAAGAGACTGTCCTTCTTTTGGAGGAGTATTAAGCGAGATAATGCACTTAAATTGCTTCTCAGGGACCTGGCATTAGAACAGATGTACGGTGAAAGTGAAAGTGAAGTTGTTCAGTCGTGTTCAGGCTCCTCCGTCCATGGGATTCTCCGGGCAAGAATACTGGAGTGGGTTGCCATTTCCTTCTCCAGGGGATCTTCCCGACCCAGGGATTGAACCTAGGTCTCCTTCACTGTAGGCAGATGCTTTAACCTCTGAGCCATCTGATGTACAGCAGCTGCTACTGAACATTCACCAGTGGCTGGAAACACGGAGATCTCTGGGAACAGCTAGATAAATGCTTGGACTTCGAGCTGCGTTTTGCAGCTGTCTGGTGACTGTTGTCCTCTTAGCAATTCACCCAGAACTACTATGGCAATCACTCTGCTGGCAGAAAGGACAGGTGTAACCAAAAAGAGTGTGAACAATATGCGATTAAGGGACCCCTCTGGTTCAGTCTGCTACATTTTACTGCTGAGGAGCCTGAAACGGGTGGGGAGGAGAACCAGAGCTGTCCAAGGTCATGTCGGGTAGAGGCAGGCTCCAGAGGGCCCCGGTGGTCTTTTCGCCACCACCCTGTGTATCTCCCTGTCCTGGAGATTTAGGCAGGTTGTAAATGGCCAAGGACCCTCACCTGCAGTCCCTGCTGTCATGGTGCTTGCCCATGGATGGTGAATGCACTGGCCAAGAGCATGGATTCTGGAATCAGTTGACTTTGAGCTTTGAATCCTGGCTTGCTCACCTACTATGTCCTATTTCCTCAACTGTAAAATGAGCGTCACTTTAGGACTGGTCTCCTAAGGCTTTGATGAGGACTATGCAGGATAATGTATGTAGCTTGTTCAGGACACTGCCAGCAGTCAGGAAGCACTCAATAAATACTAGCTGCTAACAGTACTATCATGAACACCACCACCATCATCATGCTATCACCAGAATCACCGCCACCGGCATCCTACACCATGAGCAGTAGCAGCATACCTGCCTGGGTCCTTCGACTTCCTAAACATCAAAGTCTCTGTTCAAATTCTTCCAAAATTGACAAGATGTTCAGGATCTTATAAGCAAAACCCAAACACACAGCAGTATCCTGCAGGAACCCCAGGGGTGCACTCTTTGCTCTGACACCAAGGGCCAGGCGCGCTTCACATTGTCCTCACATGTGATGGGAAGAAGCCTGGGGCTTTGAATCTGGCTCCAGTACTGTCAGACTCGGGCCAACTTTAAAGTGAGGGAAGTGAGATTCAAGAGCGTGAAGCAGTCATCTTTAACACAGGGATGACGCCACCCTCTTCACAAGGTGATTATAAATAGCAGAGGAAGGAATAAACCCATGCGGTCCGGTGCCTGGTGCATCGTCGATGCTTAAAAAGATGACTGTGCACGTGCGGAACTGGGGATGCATAGACGTACATGTCACAGTCTAGGAAAGCAGCAGACACTCCTTGGGGGTTCAGGGTCACAGACGGAGAATCCCTGGTGAAACCACCTGTTCCCGACAGCCACCACCCTGGCATCAGGGGCCGGCATGTAGGGTGAAGGTGAAAGGCAGCCATCTAGCAGCTATTGAGTACTTACTGAATGCTGGGTACTGTTCTAGGTACACTGCATGTGTTATTGTACATCTGATTCTCACAGCAAGACTTTGGGACAAGTCCTATCCTAGTGTGCAGATGGGAAGCCTAGGGTTCTCACCACACAACTAGGAAAAGCCGGGATCCACACCTGCTGAGCAGCGTAAATCCATAGCCTGCATTTTCTCCATCGAGCATACGGGACTTTGAGGACCCATGCCTGCTTAACTTCTAGCCTCCCCCACAGTGTGTGTACATACGTGGCGCAGCGGCAAAGAACCTGCCTGCCGATGAAGGAGACATGAGACACAGGGGCTCGATCCCTGGGTTGGGAAGGTCCCCTGGAGGAGGGCATGGTAACCCACCCCAGTCCTCTTGCCTGGAAAAGTCAACGGACAGAGGGGCCTGGCAGGCTACAGTCTATGGGGTCACAAAGAGCTGGACATGACTGAGTGACTGAGCACATGTATGTAAGTGTGTATATGCGTGTTGGGGGGCAGGGCATGAGTCTGGGACCACCCTGAGTTTGAGGAACTGGAGTTGGCTGCACAACTGAGCAACTGAGCACATGTATGTAAGTATGTGTGTGTGTGGGACCACCGTGTGTGTGTGTGTGTGTGCGGGACCACCTTATGTGTGTGTGTGTGTGGGACCACCTTATGTGTGTGTGTGTGTGTGTGTCTGGGACCACCTATGTGTGTGTGTGGGACCACCTTATATGTGTGTGTGTGTGTGTGTGTGTGTCTGGGACCACCTTATGTGTGTGTGTATGTGTGTGTGTGTGTGGGACCACCTTATGTGTGTGTGTGTGTGTGTGTGGGACCACCTTATGTGTGTGTGTGTGTGTATGTGTGTGTGTGTCTGGGACCACCTTATGTGTGTGTGTGTGTGTGTGTCTGGGACCACCTATGTGTGTGTGTGGGACCACCTTATGTGTGTGTGTGTGTGTGTGTGACCACCTTATGTGTGTGTGTGTGTCTGGGACCGCCTTATACATGTGTGTGTATGTGTGTGTGTGTCTGGGGCTGGCTGCCTGGGCAGGAAGCCAGCTGCAAAGAAACGCTTTGGCTGTCTTGTCCCAGGCCCATAGATGGCACTCTGACACTGTCTACTGGCGGCATGGCTACAGCAGAGAAAGTCACCCCGGAGGCCTGTTGCCCAGAGCCAGTCTGCCTGTCAAGCTTGTCACTGTACCCAGAGACCCCCCTGGGGACAGAAGACCAGGGCTGCCAGCTCCCTCCCACTCAGCCTGGACCAGGTGTGTGCATCAGATGGGCTGGGCACCGTCTACAGACTCTTGGCTTGCCTAGAGCCTTCCGATGGTGGCCCTGGGATGCTGGAATCTGGGAAGCTGGGAGGGTTGTGGGCAAGAGGATCCAGTCATGGCTTTGCTGGCACGCTGAAGGGCTCAGTTATCCAGGAAACTGTCCAGGGGAAAGGGGGGCGGGCTCAGGAATCATGTAGCCCTGTGTTACAACTTGACTGCTTACAAGCTTGGGACAAGCCCTTTCAACAAGTCTGAGGCTCAGTTTCCATGTCTGTAAGATGAGAGTTCATAAATCCTTCCTCACAGAGGAAAAGATGAATAAAGTGCCAAGCAGAGTGCGCAGGACCTCTTCCATTTTCTCCAGAGGATAATGTGCTCTAGATATCGCAGGGAGAGGAGGAAGGAGGCAAGGGTTATTCTGGAATTAGCCTGGGTCTCCAGGGAGGACAGGAGAGCTGGAATGTCCATCCTCGGCTTGGCTGAGCTGAGCCTGTCAACCGGGAAGGCTGGCTCGGCAGCCTGCAGGCCTGTTAATCCCCATCCCTGAACCTCCTCAAGCTGGAACCAGAGCTTTCAGGACTGGTTGTTCTGAGAGCAGAGAGGGGTCAGGGGTAGGGGAGACTCAGAAATCCTCCTGTAAGGAAGTCAGGATGGTTGTGGGTTCAAGGGATGTCTCTCACTGGAGGCAAATTAGCTCTTGAGACTTAATCTGCCCACGTTCAAGCAAGAAAATACAAGTATTAAATTTCCCCCTGCATCACTATCAAGACTATAGGGGTCCTCTACTGTACAGCACAGGGGTCTGTGCTCACTGTTATGTACCAGCCTGGATGGGAGGGGGGTTTGGGGGAGAATGGATACACGTATACGTATGGGTGAGTCCCTTTGCTGTTCACCTGAAATTATCACATCGTTAACTGGCTATACCCTAATACAAAATAAAAAGTTTAAACTTTGGAGAAAAAAATCCAAAAAAACTGAAGAAAAAAAAAGACTATGTGGGGTCCTCTGTGATTGGCGTGGCTGTGATACCACTGGGAAGGCCCCACCAGTTCCGGGGTTTGCTGACAAATACTGCTTGGGGTGAGCTGTAAAGTGGACTTATCCACTGTCCTTGGAGAGGGGTGGTCAGCAGGGCGTAGCGCCCCCAGCAGCTGGGAGGTGGGGGTGGCCCGCGTACCTGGTAGCCATGGGGGCAGGCGCAGCGGTGCCGCTCCACCGGGTCCTGGCTGCACGAGCCATTGTTCTTGCACGGGCTGGAGAGGCAGGGATCGCACTTGGCCACGATGTTGATGTCCACTGGCCCTGACGGCAAAGCACAGGGAGTTGGCGGGCGGGCCCCCAGGAGGCTCACCGCCACCCCTCCCTTCTCCTCTGCCCTGGCTCCTTCCCCGGTCAGCCACAGGCCCTCCTCATCTCTGTCCAGACGGCAGCTGGCCCTCTCCAGCCAGAGCATCCAGTCATTGTCCAGAGAGGAAAACAGTCACAGCAGGACATCATTCAGAAGCACTTCTCAGTCAAATCAATTACTGTAATTAGCCTGATCCGATTTTGGTGCTAATCTGCAAACAATGCACCATAATTAGAAACCCCTTGTGTATCTTTTTATATTCAGGAAGCTCCAGGCCCAGGCTCTACTGGGACCTCCCATTCCTCCTTCCCCAAACACCTCTCCCCACTGAATAGTCTGTGCCAGGATAAAGAGGGCACAGACCCTGGGCCAAAGGCACACATATAAGTCCTCCTTTCAGAGCCCTTGAGTCGGCAGGTAAGAGGTAAGAAATGGCCCCGGCAGACACAGCAACGGTGCTGACGATGGCCAGCTGGGCTCAGTTTTTACATCCATGACAGTTTCAAACATGCCCTGTTCTCCTTGGCCATCAGGGCTGGAGGCAGGGAGGCCAGGTCCCTGCACAGAGCTTTTGAGGGGTGCCGTGCTGCCGCTGCTGCCAGCGTTGACAGAACCCCGGACAGTCACGCCGTGTTTCACGTCAGGACTTTCAGTTATCCTGGGGTAACAGTCGTCAGTTTGGAGACTGGACTGAGATTGACCCCAGGGTGAGTCTGGCCATTTGTGGGCAGAGTGAACAGAATGGCCTGAGAGAGAACCGGTGCCAGTTGGCTCAACCTTGGCTTCACTGAAGAACAGGGACATTGCCTGTTCTAGAGAGAGAGTGTGTTCCAGGGACATAATGAAGTTTTAGAGGTAAAGTATATCTGTAAATCGAAATAAGTATTGTGACTTTAGGATATAAGCAAAGGACTTTAACAAACAAATCTGTAGTACAAATGGAAAGGAAGTTTTTGAAAAAAAAAAAAAAAAAAAGTTCCCCGGATAACCAAAGGCAAAATATAAAGGTATATAATATTTTACCTGTTGAATTAGCAATGATTACAGAATGAGATAAAATAATGCAAGGGTCTGATGAAAAATGTCCCCCAACGATGCTACTAGGAGCAAAAATTGGTTACCACCCTTTCTGGAAATCAATTTGGCAATAAATGTGAAGACCTTTGCAATGATCATATACTTTGGCTCAGTAATTTTTGTTCTCTGAATCTTATCTAAGAATGTAATTTTAAATAGAGATAGCCATGGTAAGGAAAAAAATGGGAAATACTCTAAAAGTTCAAACTCAGGACCTGGTTAAAGTTCCTGTGGAGTTAAGAGTGGAGTGGTACAGCTTGGTGATCAAGACCATGCTCTGGGATCGGAAGGACCTGGCATTCTCTTCACTGTGTAATCTTGAGAAGTCAACTAACCTCAGTAAGCCTCAGGTTTCTCATTTTGGGGAATTAAATGACTCCATGAAAAGTGAGAATTAAATGAACAATACATTAAAAAATGCCTAACAGAACGCCTGCTATAGAGTAAGAACCTAGCAGTAGTTTGTTATCGTGATAACCATGCAGTCAACCAAAATTTCATGAGATCAAAGTATGCTACAGTAAAATGGGAAAGTGCTTATGCTCTAAGAATGTTGGGTGAAAAAATTCAGGTTAAAGATTTTCCCAGCTATGCAAAAATAGGTAGGGTAAGAAGTCAACGAGGAATACATAGAAACAGCAGCAAGGGGCTTAGGGGAACAAAGGACAAATGGACGCTGAGATGCAGGTCTACGTTGGTTTCAGCATCTGAGTCTTTGTGTGGCCCATGGAAGAAACGGGACAGTGGTTTTGGAAGTTACACTTGCTGAGATGCCTAGCTCTGCCAGGCTGTTGGAGACCGAGCAGACCCTGCGGGGTGGGGGTTGGGGGAGGCGTGCAGAGATGTGTGTGTATGTGTGGGGGGGTGGTCAGCACCTACCTTTGCACTGGAAGCGGTGGGTGGGCGTGGTGAGCAGGAGTCGGTCAGCCATGGGCTCAGGGCTGCTGCAGCGGGCGATGCCGGGCTCCTTGTACCCAGCTTTCACCCACTCTGACAGCCAGCGGAGGCTGCAGTCACAGTGCAGCGGGTTGGTTCCCAGTGCCCTAGGAGGCAGAGCCGGAAATCAGGGTCCCCTGCCCAGACCGGCCCATAGGCTCCAGAGTCCCTTGAAAAAGTAGACGATTTAGACTTTGCCTAGACTGGGGGTATCCAACAGGAGGACCAGCAAAGACATTATTCCTACTGGGGTAAGGTCAATGACTCCAGACTGTATCTCCAATCCCTGATGTTCCAACCCCACACAAGCTCCTTCCCTCTCTGAGGTATGGTCTCACCTACCCTGGTGAGATCCCATCCTCAACTCGTCCCCAATTCCAGCCCCTCCGGGAGGCTTCTGGGGCCTTCTGCCATTGATTACCTGGCTCTCTTGCCCCACTAAAGGGTGTACTGGAGGATAAACTCAGAGAGAAGGTTTTGATGCCCAGCAACCTAGGAGGCAGCTTCAGGCCACCAAAAGGGGCTCAGAGGGTGCCAGTTCAAATATGCTGCACGGGCTAGTGACTGTTTTGAGTTGAAGGCACTTAAGAAACACGACATGCTGTTTCTGCCTAAAAGCAGGTCACATTTCCTATGAGAAAGGTACCCTCCCTGCGCTAGAAAGAAAAGAACATTCTTATCACCAGAGACTGGGAGTTGACACCAGAATGGACCTGTACAAATAAACCTACTAAAATATTTCCTAGTCACTGTCCCATGACTTACTGCCTCTCACCCAAGCCCCTCTGTCTTGTTACATGGGTGCATAGTAACTTAGCTGTGTCTAACTCTTTGCGAAGCCTTGGACTATAGCCCATCAGGCTCCTCTGTCCATGGGAATTTCCAGGCAAGAATACTGGGTGGGTTGGTAGGCCCTCCTCCAGGGGATCTTCCCAACCCAGGGATCGAATCCCATCTCCTGCATCTCCTGCACCGGCAGGTGGATTCTTCACCACTGAGCCACCAGGGAAGCCCTTTGTCTTATTATAGCCCCACACTGTCTCATTCTTTCTGTAAAAACATATACAGGAATTCCTTTGTGGTCCACTGGTTTGGGGTCTGCGTTCTCAATGCTGTGGGCCCAGGGTCAATCCCTAGCTGGGGAACTATAAAACTAAAAATCCCACAAACCACATAGCACGGACAAGAAAAAACAAACAAACAAACAGATAATGTCTATCAACCTTGGTATCTTTGGATTTTAAATTTCCTTTTGAAGACTCCCATGTACACATAAAAACATTAAATGATTTATATGCTTTTCTCCTGTTAATGTCTCTTATGTCAGGCTGGCCATAGAACCAAAGAGGGTATAAGGAAAGTTTTCCTCCCCTATAGCACTCAGCTTTAAAATGTAGGGGAGGGAAACCTACAAAGAAAGACACGTCCAGTGCAGATACCTCCAAAGTGCTGTCTGGGAAGAAAACGTGAAAACTTCCACTGAGTTTTAATGAGAGCCTTTTCCGGGCCTCCCTGAGAGCTCAGTTGGTAAAGAATCTGCCTGTAATGCAGAGATTCCTGGGTTGGGAAGATCTGCTGGAGATGGGACAGGCTACCCACTCCAGGATTCATGGGCTTCCCTTGTGGCTCAGCTGGTAAAGAATCCACCTGTAATGTGGGAGGCCTGGGTTTGAGCCCTGGGTTGGGAAGTTCCCATGGAGAAGGGAAAGGCTACCCACTCCAGTATTTGGGCCTGGAGAATTCCATGGACTATATAGTCAGACACGACTGAGTGACTTTCACTTTTAATTTTCTAGCTTTTGACTATTTTATAATATGCATGTATAATATATCAGTATTGTAGTATATATGCACAATATGAAAATAATTAAATATACAGAGAGTTGATATACAGACTCAAACATGTTCACTGGGAGAGATACGCAGGACCTAATATTTAAGGGCCCCAGTATCCCCTGTGTGAAATGGGAGGGGCTACCTAATTCTGAATTTGGAGAGCATCTGTGTTTTGGCATCAAGGCAAACCTGGATTTGAACCAGGTCTTTGCCACCTACTAGCTGTGCAACCCCTGGACCGAGTCTTCAGCTTTTTTAATTTCAGTTTCACCATGTCTCCCAATGGGATAAAACTGCCTGATTTGCTATAAGAAATACATGAGATAATTCATTTAAAGTGTTGAGCACATAGTAAGAGTTTTATGTTCATTCTTATTAAACATTTATATTGTTTACATAATTGATGCTGCTGCTCATGAAGGCATCAGAAGCTGGGAACACACAAGGTACTCAGTGTGGGTGTGTTTCTGTCAATAAAACACGTTCCATACATACGGAAAGAATCACACTGAGGTGGTAACGGTGACACTATTACTCCTGGCGTTACAGGCTTTCCTGTTTTGAGTAGATGCACGAAGGGGAGAAACAGGGCTACTTACAGATGGGAAAGAGACGTCAGGTCATTGAAGGAGCCTTCGGGAACACTGGAGATGTCGTTGCCGTGGAGGGTGCTGAAGCAGAAGCACAGAGCAGGTCAACCTTCAGAAAGTGCTGTGAACTCACTCCCCTCTCTCGGCGCCCCAGGCCGGCTCGCCACCTCTGAGCCCACAGGGCCCGCTGCTGGCAGCGGGAGGGGCCCTCCTGTAAGTCACGAGCGTGGCTGCTTCCACACTCAGCTCAGAAGCGGCAGTGCACTGGGTAGAGGGCCTGGCAAAGACCGAGATGCACTAGACGTGGGATGGAATCAGAAATCAGTCCCTTTCAGCTGTGGAACACTGGGTGAGTTATTTTCCTTTCTGGGGCCTCCATTTTTACACCTCAAAAATGGAGAGAGAGAGAGCGATCTAAACAAGACACGGGTTTCAGAGATAATGGGGAGAACTGTGGTTGAGATGGGGCGTTCTGGAGCTGAGCTGCTTGTATTCAAACTCTGACTCTGCCACCTACCAGCGGTATGACTATGGGCAAAGTTACTCGCCCTCTCTGTGCCGTGGTTTCCTACTGTAAAATGGGAATGAAAGAAAGTAAGGAGATTTGCCATAGCAGGTAGCTGTGGGTGCATTAGTCCATGTGGAGCCTGGCATTTTCTAAGTACTAAATGGTTAACCATTATTAATACTCGTAAAAGGTCTTGAACAATGTCTGGTACAGATCATGAAACTGGTTCCCTTCATATTTACCTAGAGAGATTTAAGGGGGATTGAGAAATGCTATCAATCCCAGCTCAGGAGACAGAAAGAAGGGCTGTATATTTAACTTATTTAACTTATATGCAGAGTACACCATTAGAAATGCTGGGCTGGGTGAAGCACAAGTTGGAATCAAGACTGCCCAGAGAAATATCAATAACCTCAGATACGCAGATGACACCACCCTTATGGCAGAATGCAAAGAAGAACTAATGAGCCTCTTGATGAAAGTGAAAGAGGAGAGTGAAAAAGTTGGCTTAAAACTCAGCATTCGAAAAAACAAAATCATGGCATCTGGTCCCATCATTTCATGGCAAATAGATGGGGAAACAGTGGAAACAGTGATAGACTTTATTTTCAGTTCAGTTCAGTTCAGTCGCTCAGTCATGTCCGACTCTTTGCGACCCCATGAATCACAGCACGCCAGGCCTCCCTGTCCATCCCCAACTCCCGGAGTTCACTCAGATTCATGTCCATTGAGTCCATGATGCCATCCAGCCATCTCATCCTCTGTCATCCCCTTCTCCTCCTGCCCCCAATCCCTCCCAGCATCAGAGTCTTTTCCAATGAGTCAACTCTTCACATGAGGTGGCCAAAGTACTGGAGTTTCAGCTTTAGCATCAGTCCTTCCAAAGAAATCCCAGGGCCAATCTCCTTCAGAATGGACTGGCTGAATCTCCTTGCAGTCCAAGGGACCCTCAAGAGTCTTCTCCAACACCACAGTTCAAAAGCATCAATTCTTCGGTGCTCAGCCTTCTTCACAGTCCAACTCTCACATCCATACATGACCACTGGAAAAACCATAGCCTTGACTAGACGGACCTTTGTTGACAAAGCAACGTCTCTGCTTTTTAATATGCTGTCTAGGTTGGTCATAACTTTTCTTCCAAGGAGTAAGCGTCTTCTAATTTCATGGCTGCAGTCACCATCTGCAGTGATTTTGGAGCCCAAAAAAATAAAGTTTGACACTGTTTCCCCACCTATTTCCCATGAAGTGATGGGACTAGATGCCATGACTTTATTTTGGGGGGCTCCAAAATCACTGCAGATGGTGACTGCAGCCATGAAATTAAAAGACACTTACTCCTTGGAAGAAAAGCTACGATCAACCTAGACAGCATATTAAAAAGTAGAGACATTACTTTTTCAACAAAAGTCCATCTAGTCAAAGCTATGGTTTTTCCATTAGTCATGTAAGGATGTGAGAGTTGGACTTCAAGAAAGCTGAGCACTTAAGAATTGAACTGTGGTATTGGAGAAGACTCTTAAGAGTCCCTTGGACTGCAAGGAGATCAAACCAGTCAATCCCAAAGGAGATCAGTCCTGAATATACATTGGAAAGACTGATGCTGAAGTTGAAACTCCAAATCTTTGGCTACCTGATGGGAAGAACTGACTCACTGGAAAAGACCCAATGCTGGGAAAGGTTGAAGGTGGGAGGACAAGGGGACAACAGAGGATGAGATGGCTGGATGGCATCACCAACATGATGGACATGAGTGTGAGCAAGCTCTGGGAGTTGGTGATGGACAAGGATGCCTGGCATGCTGCATCCATGGGGTCACAAAGAGTCAGACACCACTGAGCGAGTGAACTGAACTGAGAACTGCTGTCAACCCCAGCTAAGGAGACAGAGGGAAGGGGGCACTTGGACCCTGGAGAGATTCCCTGGAGCTGGACATTCATCTTTATGGGAAAGGGTTTGGCATCAACCACACACATACGTGGGTCTTACTGTTATGTTTATTATCTGGCAGTGTGTCTGAGGGGCCAGGCAACCTGCTTGGCATTAATCACACCTCTCTCCACTCTGTGGTGCAGTAACTGGGAGCTGTTCTCACTTGCAGGGTGGGGACACACTGAGCTTTCAATAAATGCCTGGAGAACAGGTCTGTGGAAAAGCTGAAGGAACATGGGTTTGCTGCTCAAGTAACAACACGAGTGAATCCCCAATTCGTGGGCTATCTCCCCATGGAGGGATGCGTCATCCACTGCAAAGAAAAAAAATCCCCATGCTGATGACTCAGTTTGGGTCTGGCCTGGGAAATGCAAGGTGGAGGATATTCACAGAAACTCAGAGGTTTCCTCGGTGACTGCTGGGCACCATCCCCTGGGCTGCGAAGGGAGCCCTAGTTGAATGAGGGGTGATTAACATTGACTGTGGAAGTGTAAACAGGATAATAACTTAGGAACTTGCTCTTTCGTTTTCCTGTTAGCTGATGTTAGCCTGCCCTGGGTCTTCAGCTGGAATATAGATGTGAGCTTAATTACACTTAATTACAAGTAAAGCATCTTGAGCTGACCGAGCGCTGCGGGTAATACACACGCACGTTTCTGAACCCCATTCCCAGAAATTCTGATTCAGTGGACTCTGCATTTCTAACACGCTCCCAGGTGATGCCGCTGCCCTGGTCCTCCAGAACACAGCTGGTTGTCCCGCGTTGCTCTCCTCATTACCATAAGCTCCTTCCCCTCCATCCCTCCTCTCCTTGAGTCGTGGTCCTCAATGCTTAGGCAGCCAGGACAACAGGATGAAAGTGCCCAGTCCTCTAAACACTGTTCGTGTAGCTTCTCACCTTCCCGGATAAGAAGGGGCTGAAGCACTTCCTCACACATCCATCAGTATCATTTAGTCTCTAATCCATGTGGTCACTTATGAATCAGAGTGGCTCTGGACTGCTATTAACTTGGATGTCTTCAGGACTGCTTGCTGTTTGCAAGCAAATGCACCCAACCCCATTGTTAATCGTTTCCGAATGTGGCTCGGGCCCCTGGAGAGGCACAAAGCTCTAATTTAAAAACACCAAATGACCCAAAGGCAGCTTTGGTCCTGTGACTCCTGCAAGTCACACTCCCATTTATTATGAGCTGAGCCACTGAGATCTCTATAAACTGCCAAGTAATTGGGGCTGTAATTTACTGGGAGGATGCTCCAGAAATCTGCCTACACTGCAGGTTCTGGCTTCTGGTTTGGCCCCCAAAGAAGGACTCTCGCATGTCCAGTCACCCTCTTAAAGAATGCCAGGGGAGTGGGACCAATGCGCCCTCCTGGGAAGCACTTTTCTCTGTCATTCTCCCTTATACCTCATGGAGGTGGGGAGGGCAGGGAGAGGGTGATGCGGGGTGGGTGCTGGCAAGCAACTCTGAACTGGACATGACTCATCTTCAAGCGCCTGGTACTCCTTTTTTCCACCTGACTCTCAGGTGGTGTTCAAGCAGCCTGGGGAACTCCAGGATGCATGTGAGAACATCAGGAAGGCGGCAGGAGGGCGTAACCATTCCCCGCCAGTTCTTCATCGCCTGAACCTGGATCTGCATAACTAGGTGATGCTCACGGCCTGTATAACAGATGACATGAACTGCCCTTGTCCTAAATGTGGGATGGGGTGGGTGAATTCTCTTCTGAGCAAACTAGGCAACTCCCAGGTGACCTGGGAGCTGTCTAGAGCCAGAAAACATGGGTTCAAATCCTTATTCTGATAATCAATGCTTGTGTAACTTAGACAACTGACGTATTCTTTCTGTGCCTCAGTTTTCTCATCTCTAAAATAGAGGCGTTCTTAATATCTACTTCCCTGGTGGCTCAGTGATAAAGAATCTGCCTGCGACACAGGAAACACAGGACTGATCCCTGGGTTGGGAAGATCCCCTGGAGGAGGAAACAGCAACCCTTTCCAGTATTCTTGCCTGGAGAATCCCATGGACAGAGGAGCCTGGCAGGCTACCGTGTATAGCGTCGCAAAAGAGTTGGACACGACTTAGCAACTAAACAATTTGTAGTAGATATTTTTAGGGATATGGGTTGATCAACATCAAACACCTCTTTTCTGTTAACAGCTCCTCCCTCTTCCATGGGGACTCACCCCTCCCCACCTCTGAGTCCAAGCGGTTTGGCCTTGTGGGCAGAGCTATGGGCCAGGTCTGCCCAATCAGAGGCATAGTGATTGCTCTGAGGTTGAGCATGTGACCTAAGCAAGTCAATGGAGACATTTCTGGGGTTTTCCTTGGAAT
Source organism: Ovis aries (assembly GCF_016772045.2). Classification (NCBI taxonomy): domain Eukaryota; kingdom Metazoa; phylum Chordata; class Mammalia; order Artiodactyla; family Bovidae; genus Ovis; species Ovis aries. The sequence continues at coordinate 662,273 of NC_056069.1, forward strand.
TATGAGGACAGAGGCAGTTTCACTCTGTGAGGCAGAAAGAGGCGCATTTCTGACAGTACCCCCGGGGGACTGGCATCTGGCCCTAGAACCTAATACCTACTATTGCATTTTTCAGTTCCCTGCATTGATACAGTCTCTATTTCTGTCTAAGGTAGTTTGAACTGGTTGTCTTTGCCTTCATTCGGGAAGGGATCTCATATACTGCTTCCTAAGCGAGGATTTACGGATGGTTCAGCTGATGCAGGGCCAGCACACAGTGAGCCCTCCCTCGTGTCAGTCAGGATTACTGCAAACACTCTCCTGACTCCTCCCTTCCCTGTTTTCAGACACACTGGGGCCACTCCTCTCAAGGCATTACTCACCCAAGGTGGAAGCCTGAAGCCTTGCAGCCTATTGTTCCCAAGGGGCCCCGTGTGGGGTTCCAGCAGACACGGTGACTTCTGGCAGAGCCGCCCCGTGTGCCTTACCTCTCTGCCCATATCTTTCATGCCACCCCACTCTTTAATTCTTATCCCAGCCCTCTCTGGGTAGGAAATAAAAATCTATTTTTAAAGAGGCCACATACCCTCCCCCGCCCCCAGTCTTCAAGAAAAGTCTGAATTGAGAGGCAATAAAAATCGATGATGACCAGGACTTCCCTGGTGATCCAGTGGCTGAGATGCCAAGCTCCCAATGTAGGGGGCCCGGGCTTGATCCCTGGTCAGGGAACTAGATCCCACATGCTGCGACTAGAGATTCCACACACCACAACTAAGACCCGTGTGGCCAAATAAATAAACAGATGGTAACCCACAATGGAGCAGGATGGAAGGCGGTAAATAGAGCAATAGGCTGGAAGCCAAGAGACACGGGTTCCAGCCTTGGTCCTGCTCCCACCTTGTAACTAGTCAGCAGTCTCCACCCTGCCCCCACCCCCAGAAGCCACCTTCCAGCTGCTCATGGAGTTTCCTGTATACACTCCTCACACACACATCCTTCCCGACTTCCAGGCTTGTCCAGAGACTGTATATTTCTCCTGCCTACCATGGACGGAGGAGCCTGGTAGGCTGCAGTCCATGGGGTTGCTAAGAGTCGGACACGACTGAGCGACTTCACTTTCACTTTTCACTGTCATGCATTGGAGAAGGAAATGGCAACCCACTCCAGTGTTCTTGCCTGGAGAATCCCAGGGACGGGGAAGCCTGATGGGCTGCCGTCTATGGGGTCGCACAGAGTTGGACACGACTGAAGTGACTTAGCAGCAGCAGCAGCAGAATGTTCTTTACTCCATCCCAATTTAGGTATCTCCCTCTGACATTTCAGACTCAGCCTTCAGAACAGAAGTTAACAGCAGTAATTCAGACAGCAAACAGTCTTGGGTTCAAATCCCAGTTTGACTCTCCTGGTGTGTCACTTTGGAAAAGCTACTCAATCTTGCCAAGCCTGTGTTTCCTCATCTGGATAATGGGGATAATAGTGGTATATTCTTCCTAGAGTTGATGGGAAGAGTGAATATGACAATGTAACAGAAGTGTCGAGCCCAGTGTGCAGTGCACAGTCAGCGTTTAATAAATGTCAGCAGTGAGAACTATTTTTAAATCAGAAAGTCTTGCTGACGACCAGCGCTGGCGTGAGTGCCTCTCTTGTATTCCTGTGGCTCTCTTACAGGCATCACCCAGTACTGGCACTTGCTCTGTGTCCCCTTAGACCATGTGCTCTCTGAAAGTATAAACTGCTACCTTCGCTCTTTCCACCCTCTTCCTCCCAGTGTTGAGCATAGCAGTAACTCACAGTGGGCATTCAGGAAAGAATGAATAAATGAAAGAACTTGAGCAAGGCATTCAGCCTTTCTGAATCTGTCTCCTTGTCTTTAAATGAATGGTTTGGACAGGATAATTTCTGAGATTCACTCCTGATTTCTAAAACTCATAATTAAACTTTTTTGTGTGTGTGTGGCACCAAAAAGGGCCAAACTAGGGCCATGGTTTGAAGGTCACAAGGAGTCACCTTTTGGCTCTCCAGGACTGTCTGATGTTCAATATCTGGTCCCCAGCCGGGGACGTCCCTGGTGGTCCAGTGGTTAAGACTGCACACTTCTGCTGCAGGGGGCAAAGGGAACTAAGATCCCTCATGTCACACAGCCAAAAACCAGGAATATGGTTGTCTGGAAGAGAATGAGTTCTTGGTCTCTGAGGGTAATCAAGCAGAGGGCAAATGGGGCCCTTCACAGAGATGTTGCAGGGAGAGTCCATACAGTCAGCTGAGCAGTGAAGAACAGCCCTGGGTGCATACGCAGCAAGCACAGGGACTTACTTCAGGGACTAGGAGCTAAAAATACAGAGGATGATGAATGACAGTGGCCCGCTTGCTCCTTCACAAGCCCACACTGACACAGTCCTCCCGGCGCTGATTCCAGGTGGCCCTCTTGTGACTGGGCAATGACAGCTGGGACCACACGCACTCAACGCGTGTGGCTCGGGGTGGGGCCAAGATCAGGGAACAGGCGGATCCCCCAAGGTCTAGAATGTCTGGGGGAAAGTTCTCTTCCAGCTATTTTTAGATTAGGAGTCAGGTAGGAAAAGCATATTTTCACACAGTATTTTGTACTCCAAAGCTTCTCGACCAATGTACTATCTGAAATATATTCATATCCACCTGCCAACACACACACAAACTCCATCTCTCTCCTCTCATTTCGCCTCTCTCTCTCTCTCCCCCTCTCTCTCATAAATGTCAGGTCTTTCTTCCTACTTTCCAGAACATTTTTTGGCCTTTTTCTATAGCTAGACCTTGCTGCTCATCCTCCTTCATCCCAAACTGCCAGTATCCCAGGGTCTCGAATCATTTCTGAAGTTTTCATCAAATTAATGGAATCCTTTAGATATGAGACAGGAATATACAAATGTCCACATGCAGCTACTGATACTACAATTACTTATTTTGAAAGCCCTATCCGGGACTTCCCTGGTGGTGCAGTAGAGAAGAATCCATCTGCCGATGCAGGGGACACCGATTTGATATGTGGTCTGGGAAGGTTCCACATGGAGCAACTAAGCCTGTGCATCTCAACTTCTGAGCCCGCACTCCAGAGTCTGTGAGCCGCAACTACTGAGCCCGGGTGCTGCAACTGCTGGAGCCTGTGCCGCCTAGAGCCCGCGGCCGCGACCGCCGAAGTCCGCGCGCCTACAGCAAGGAAAAGCCACCACACTGCAACCAAGAGTAGCCCCCGCTCGCCACAACAGAGAACGTGTCCAGCTCTGAAGACCCAGTGCCCAAAAAAACCTTAAAAAAAGCCTACTTTGTTTCCCACCCCTCTAAATTATAAATGTTACTACTTTCATTCATCTTTACCTCTGTCCTCATTTATTACAGAAATGACTTGATGTTACCAAGTTAGCCTTCAATGGTTCTTTTCATTTACCCATGCTCCGTTATAGTCCTTTGTGGTTATCAACGTTTACCAGTTATAATTGTAACATATACACAAATTAGGTTTACTTTTTCACATAATGCTGTGTAGTAAACAGGCTCCCACTCTGCTCTCTAGTTTTCCTCTTTACCTCTTTTAATAATTGTACTTCATCGACCGGTTGCACCATGCTTTCCTTATGTATTCCCACTATGGCCCTTCTGAGTAATATTTAAAATTTAGGTTAAAAATAACAGTGCAACTAAGGTCTTAATGCAGAGAACCTTTCTCTCCTTTTGGATTATTTTTTCGTAAAAACTTCCTAGGTGTGCAATTACTGCAAGAAAGGATACAAATATCATAGAAGAAATGTAGCCCATAAACATTTTAATTTTTCCTGCTTCGGCCTTTATGCAGAGAATGGTTGCTCCCCACTGAGGCAGACAGTTTGGATGAGAGCCTCTAAGATCCCCTTTGCTGTTCGAGAGCCCATCATTCTAAAATGATGCTGCGAAAAGCCTACCCGTTCTGAAGTCAAGAGACAAACGTAAGTGTGTTGGACGTGTCTGTGGACTCCTGGTGAACTAGCGACAGCTCTGGCCCTGGAATGACACCAACGAGGTGCTGAGGAAGCAGGGAATCCTGGGCAGGGGGTTCTGTGCACCCCAGCACCCTGGTCGACAGACAGATGGACACGCAAACCTCTTTCTCCCTTCCACATTGAGCTGCCCCAGCCAGAACGGCTCTAATTATGAACACATGGACACAGACCCCACTGAGATGGTGGGTCCCACCCATGGCAGCCCATCTATGCCCAGAACCAGAAGACTTGTGGGGGGTCAATAAGCTGGGATTGAGCGGTGGTGGGGCAGCAGGTCCAGCCGTAGTCCCGGCCAGTGAGGCAAGCCCCATTGTCTTCAGGTCGAAACAGGGAAATGGTTTTGCTGATCTTTGTATTCTCCAGCTCCCCTGAGAAGCTGGATAATAAATAAGTGACAATAACAGATTGCACACTGTCAGCGCGGGCACATTTTTGCCCCTAGAGAATTGATCTTTAATAACAGCACAGATGACATGTGGTGGGAGTTGTCGCTGACACTGGTGTTTTGTGGGCCTCAATAAATCACATCAGCTTGGAGGCTCATGAACAGACCCGCTTGTTGGGTGCTGTCTGCTGACCATCACTGGGTCCTGGGAAGGATCCTGGGGCTCTGAGTCAGAAAGCTTGATTCTGCAGCCTCCTGACCGCTGAATTTTGGTCCAGTGATGGTACCAATCTGGGCCTCAGTTTTCCTATCTTTAAAATGGGTATAATTCTCTCACTCTCACAACACTGTTTGCAGAAGATTCCATGAGGCAATGACCACAAAAAGCCCTGTAAAATATGGCTATGACTATTATAGTCATTATAGTCCAAAAGGGTAAGAAGTTGATAGGTTTGGGAGTATTTGGCATCTCTCTTCTCACAGGACCATCATTCAAAGGATCCTCCCTTGCCAAGACAACAGGTGCAATATGGCAAAGCACAAAAATCAGGTGACAAAGGGCCCAGGGTGAGGGGTGGCAGTGAGGTGCCACTCCTGCTGTGGCAAGTGTCGATGTGAAAACAGCCATAACAAACGCATATAAAGTGTTTCTCATGTACGGAGCCGTGCTGAGTGCTTTACACACAGTATCCCATTTAATCCTCATAAGACTCTGTGAGGCAACTGCCCTCATTATCTGATTTCATGGATGAGAAGACACACATCTGGGGAGAGGCAGAGCCATACCTGGAAAGCAAGGGACCCTACGGCCATCTCGCCTTTGCTCAGAGGTCACCTGCCTCAGATGGCTGTCCCCTACCCATGCGTAGCCCAGCCAGGCTACGGAGCTAAGTTGGTGGGGGGGCGCGTTGGTGTGGAGGCTGCTGACTGCACAGAGACTGCTCAGCCCTGCAGGAACGCAGAGGGGAACCTGGGAGGGCCAGGTCTCTCCATTTTCCAAGAGCGTATATAGAAGTCAGGATTGATAGGAAAAAACCTGCTGATATTTCAATGTTAACAACTTATTAAAACTTTCAAGAGCTCTGTGAGTCGACTCCATTCCAAACAGAAAGCTGTGTGTGCGTGGGCCCTGGCCGCTGGCTCCCAGCTTGGGCTCTCTGAGGCAGGAGCTCAGTTTCCTTGCAGAGGTTTGCATTGTTACCATGGCCCTTCTGAAGCCAAGGGGGCTGGCTGTGAAATAATGACCATCAGAAGAGAGGCCAAGTGCTGCCTACTGGGCTCTGCTGGGATGCGGAGTATAATCGCATGTAACTACAGATCCTAATCCTCGCAAGGCAGGTGCTATGGATCCCGTTTTGCACATAAAGAAGTAGGAACTCAGGAGGGGTTAGTGATGTGCGCCAGGTTGCTCAAGAGGAAGTGGGCTGGAACCAGGAATGACTGACTCCTAAGCATGAGTTCTCTCTGCCCCATGGGGCAAATTACGAGTGTTGGGTGGGGAGGGACGTGGGCTTTGAGTAACGGCAAGCAGGGAACAGAGTGCTCAGTCCTGTCTGCCGTTACCAGCGAAGTCTAAGTCAAAGGCGGCTCACTGGGGTACTCACAGCACTCGGAGGGACCGCAGCCCGTTAAAGGAGTGGACAGGGATGCACCGCAGCCGGTTGTAGCTCAGGATCCTGTGGAAAAGGACACACAGGCTCTGTTGGCCCCTCCTAGTCTCAGCTATTGCCGCATGCATGAGTCCACACTGTGCACCAGCCAAAGCAAATGGTTTCTTTACCTTCACCAATTTAATAAACTGGCAGAAAGCACCCTGAGGATAAAGGGAAGAGAAGCATCCCCTGCCACTCCAGAAGCTCCCAGTTTCATCCCCCCATTTCCTCCCGGGCTCCTAGCAGGCTGGCCCCTGACCAGCTTTGCTGTCATCTCCCTCTACCGTCAGATGGTGAGAGCTCACAGTGCACAGAGCTAATGGGTAATAAGTGGATCTGAAAGTGAAGTCGCTCAGTCATGTCTTGACTCTTTGCGACCCCGTGGACTGTAGCCCACCAGGCTCCTCTGTTCATGGGATTCTCCAGGCAAGAATACTGGAGTGGGTTGCCATTTCCTTCTCCAGGGGATCTTCCCGACCCAGGGATTGAACCCAGGTCTCCCACATTTGTAGGCAGACGCTTTACTGTCTGAGCCATGAGGGAAGTCCAAATGGGTCTGAGCAAAATATAATTGAGTAGGGAAAATTCACAAATCACAGAAGGTATTCCAGACATGAACTTCAGAAGCAATTAGGTGCCAACCCCTTTCTACCTGCCCAGAGTTATGACCTATTTTGCTTCCCTTCTGATGATGAGGGTCTGCCCTGTGCTGGGTCAGCCACCGTCCTGAGGATCACTAGAGCAGGGCACGTAAGCCTGAGGGACAGCGGAAGGATGCACTTTGTGCCAAGCCCATGTTAAACACAGTAGCTCTCTGTACTCACAGGGTGGAGAGGTGAGACATGTTGCTGAAGGTGTAGTTGGTCAGCATGCCAATGCTGTTGTTGCTCAGGTCACTAGGAAAAGAAAACGGAAGGGTCACAGTGTATTGTTAGTTGCATGTGGGGTCTTCCCAACCTCCACACAGGCACATGTGCCTCCCAAGCAGCCATCCATCCATCCATTCAGCACTCACCCATCTATCCATCCACCCACCTGTCCATACGTCCATCCACCCATCTTCCCATCTCATCCCATGTTTATCCACCCATCCATCCATCTACCTGTCCATCTGTCTATCCACTTATCTTCCAGTCCATCCATGTATCCAGCCATCCATCCATTCCTCCATCTTCCTATATGTCCATCAGTCCATCTGTCCATCTGCCCATTCATCCACCCATCTGCCCATCTGTCTGTCCACCCATCTGCTCATTCACCGAGCTGTCCATCAGTCCAACCTTCTGTCTGCCTATCCACCCATCTACGCATCCTCCCATCTGTCCATCACCCATCTATCCATCCGCCCATTCGTCTGTCCATCTACCTGTTCACCTCACTGCCCATCTGCCCATCCATCCATCTATCCACCCATCCATCTATTCACCTATCCACTCATTAGTACAAATGTTCATTTTTAATTGAAGATTTATTCAATCAGTCATTCAAGTAACTGCCATTTATTCATTCATCCATTTATACAGCTGTCTACTCATCAAATTTATTCTACCAGCAAAACATAATGCACAAGATAACAGTTTCTTCTTGTTCTAGAGCTTTTTATTCCCCTTGATCAATTCTTGCTTTCACAGTCCCTCCACCTTCCCTCTCTCCCAGCATTCATTTTCTCCCATCTTATCACATTCTTTCTTAGAGGGAATGAGGTTGGTGGGAGTGTGATCCTCTGCCAACTGCAAGCTCCAGCTTCTCACCAGGGATACATATCCAGAGCAGTGGTTTTCAGCATCAGCTGTACATTAGCATCATCTGGGGGGCTTTATGTCCTCCGAGACCTGAGTTTCATGGCCAGATATTCTGATTTAACTAGTCCAGTGTGGGCTTGAGCGTCAGTGTTTAAAACAAAGCCTAAAGTATTGTGATGATTCCTACCATCAGCTGAGGTCCAGGGCCATTGCTCCAGGGCTCCCTGCCCCTTAGCACATGGGGCATCTTTCAACTACCAGTTGCCCAGGGATCCTGCTTGCCCTCTTGGTGAGGCAATGAGGCTGTTGAGAGACAAAGCTCATGGACCAGCCAGCATCCTGAGCCCCACTCACGCCTAGCAACCCTGCTCCTCCTTCAGGGGTTTTCCTGGGTTTTGGCAGACTTGGAGACAGTGGCAGCTCCCACCTGAAGGAGTCTCAATTTGAACTATCTCCCTGGGTGGGAAAGATGCCCTGGAGAAGGAAATGGCAACCCACTCCAGTATTCTTGCCTGGAAAATCCCATGGACAGAGGAGCCTGAAGGGCTACAGTCCATGAAGTCGCAAAAGAGATAGACATGATTTAGCAACTATACAACAAACAACTTAGAACCTTTACTGAGTAACTAAAGAAGCAGGAAGAAGAAAAGGCAAATTTGTGCTTTTGGCCATCCTGAGTGCAGCCACTGCTTGCAAGAAACTGAAGACTAAGGGATCTCAGGAATTTAATTGGGAGCCCGGAAGGTCAGAGGCTCCAAAGGCAAGGAGGGAGGTGACGCAGGTGGCTATGGAGGCTGGGCCCTGGGTGCTTCTGTGTGCAGCCCTCACTGGGTGAGGCCCAGCGCATGTGGTTGGCCTGTTCTTCCTAGCTGTCTCCTGCTGCTCCACCCAGAGGGAGAAGGGCAGGAACACCCCAACGGCTGCAGTGCCATCCTCCCCTTCCTCTGCACCCGTTTCTTAAGCTCCCCTAGGAGAGAAAACTAAACATCCCACTGATGTCCCACTGATGCTGGGCTCCTTACATGAGTGTCAGATGTCGGAGGCTGGATAGCTCCTTGGGCACAGCTGTTAAGTGGTTTCCTTCCAGGTACCTGAAAGAGAGGTGCAGAGTCATGCTGGGCAAAGAGATGCCTCCTGTGATTTCCCAGGCTTGACTGGGTCTCTGTTTTGCTCTCTCATAGTTATTCCCCTCCTGCCCTGCCCTCCCACTTCAAAGCACAAACTACATTTGCCACCTACTATTTATTCGCATGATTGTTCAACTAAGGATGCTTTTCCACTGGGCTGCTAACCTCCATGATGGCAGGGCTCTTGTCTAGATCTCTTCAAGAAAATTAGAGATACCAAGGGAACATTTCATGCAAAGAAGGGCACAATAAAGGACACAAATAGTATGGATCTAACAGAAGCAGAAGATATTAGGAAGAGGTGGCAAGAATACACAGAAGAACTGTACAAAAAAGATCTTCACGACTGAGATAATCACGATGGTGTGATCACCAACCTAGAGCCAGACATTTTGGAATGATGTCAAGTGGGCCTTAGGAAGCATCACTATGAACAAAGCTAGTGGACGTGATGGAATTCCAGTTGAGCTATTTCAAATCCTAAAAGATGATGCTGTGAAAGTGCTGCACTCAATACGCCAGTAAATTTGGAAAACTCAGCAGTGACCACAGGACTGGAAAAGGTCAGTTTTTATTCCAATCCCAAAGAAAGACAATGCCAAAGAATGCTCAAGCTACCACACAACTGCATGGATCTCACATGCTAGCAAAGTAATGCTCAAAATTCTCCAAGCCAGGCTTCAACAGTATGTGAATTGTGAATCTCAACTGAATTTAGAAAAGGCAGACGAACCAGAGATCAAATTGCCAACATCTGCTGGATCATGGAAAAAGCAAGAGAGTTCCAGAAAAATATCTATTTCTGCTTTATTGACTATGCCAAAGCATTTGATTGTGTGGACCACAACAAACTCTGGAAAATTCTGAAAGAGATGGGAATACCAGACCACCTGACCTGCCTCTTGAGAAATCTGTATGCAGGTCAGGAAGCAACAGTGAGAACTGGACATGGAACAACAGACTGGTTCCAAATAGGAAAAGGAGTACATCAAGGCTGTATATTGTCACCCTGCTTATTTAACTTCTATGCAGAGTACATCATGAGAAATGCTGGGCTGGATGAAGCACAAGCTGGAATCAAGATTTCCAGGAGCAATATCAATAACCTCAGATATGCAGATGACACCACCCTTATGGCAGAAAGTGAAGAAGAACTAAAGAGCCTCTTGATGAAAGTGGAAGAGGAGAGTGAAAAGTTGGCTTAAAGCTCAACATTCAGAAAACTGAGATCATGGCATCTGGTCCCATCACTTCATGGCAAATAGATGGGGAAACACTGATAGACTTAATTTTGGGGGGCTCCAAAATCACTGCATATGATGACTGCAGCCATGAAATTAAAAGACGCTTACACCTTGGAAGAAAAGTTATGACCAACCTAGATAGCATATTAAAAAGCAGGCATTACTTTATCAACAAAGGTCTGTCTAGACAAAGCTATGGTTTTTCCAGCAGTCATGTGTGGATGTGAGAGTTGGACTATAAAGAAAGCTGAGTGCCAAAGAATAGATGCTTTTGAACTGTGGTGTTGGAGAAGACTCTTGAGAGTCCCTTGGACTGCAAGGAGATCCAACCAGTCCATCCTAAAGGAGATCAGTCCTGAATATTCATTGGAAGGACTGATATTGAAGCTGAAACTCCAGTACTTTGGCCACCTCATGCGACGAGTTGACTCACTGGAAAAGACCCTGATGCTGGGAGGGATTGGGGGCAGGAGGAGAAGGGGATGACAGGGGATGAGATGGTTGGATGGCATCACGGACTCAGTGGACATGAGTTTGAGTAAACTCTGGGAGTTGGCGATGGTCAGGGAGGCCTGGCATGCTGCAGTTCATGGGGTTGCAAAGAGTCGGATACAACTGAGCGACTGAACTGAACTGAAGGCCCCAGACAGTATACAGAGCGGCACACAGTAGGTGTTCAAGAAATTATTTGTTGAATAAAGCACGCACATTGTACCTGGCCCTCACAATATCCTTAACGTGGCAGGGATTCACAGATTCTGACAGAAGTTCAGAGAGGTTAAAACACTTGCCCAAGGTCACAACGTGAGCAATGGCTGAGTTAGGACTTGAACCCAGGTCTCTCTGACTCCAGTCTTTACCACAGTTCCCTATGGCCTCTACTTAGCTACTGGAGGGTGTGCAGAGCTGAGTTAGGATTTACCTTCAGAACCCTAATTCCATGTTGAGCATCTCTGATGTACGTCTCAAAACTGAGCAAACAGGCATGTACCGGAAACCCTGGGCATGGTCCGCAGCAGGATGACCATACAGGAAGGGCCAGGGTTCAGAATACGGGCGCGCCAACAGGAGACTCCTCCTGGACAGACAGAGGCTGAGCCTAGACCTGCCTGGACTTTGGGGTCCTGTGCCGCCCTGCTCATCAGACACGTGAATGTGGCTGAAGACTGAGAAGGCAGTCTTGTTTGAGGATGAATCACAAAGGTAATTGCTACCCTTGAGAGGGGACGTGGGCCAGTTCATTCATTCCCACCCTTGCTGTAAACCCTTTTCCCTGAGATTCCTGCTGCTTTAAGGACAAAATAGCAAAACTTTCAGGTGGTTTTTAATGCCTGCTCTGATCTCCTGGGTGAGTTTCCCTTGATATAAAGCTCTCAGAGTTTTTTATTCTCTCATTAATAGTCAACCTCCAGCTGCTGCTCTTCACTGATGCTCTGCCCGCCTTGGGCTCCATGAAGGCAAACACTGTGTCTATCTTTTTCTAGACCAGGACTTCTCAACCTGCAGTGTACACGTAAATCACCTGGCATCTTCCTAAAAGGCAGATTCTGATCTAGTAAGTCTGCCTTCAGGTTGGAGAGTCTGCGCTTCTGATAGGCTCCTGGGAGATGGCGGAGCTCCTGGTCTACAGACCACATCTTGAGTAATGAGGTGCGGAGAAGGCAGCGGCACCCCACTCTAGTACTCTTGCCTGGAAAATCCCATGGACAGAGGAGCCTGGAAGGCTGCAGTCCATGGGGTCGCTAAGGGTCGGACACAACTGAGCGACTTCACTTTCACTTTTCACTTTCATGCATTGGAGAAGGAAATGGCAACTCACTCCAGTGTTCTTGCCTGGAGAATCCCAGGGACGGGGGAGCCTGGTCGGCTGCCGTCTCTGGGGTTGCACAGAGTCGGACACGACTGAAGCGACTTAGCAGCAGCAGCAGCAGCAGCACACTGCCAGGCTTCCAGTAGACCCATCACAAAATGAATGAATGGGACAAAACAGGTTAAAATAGGATACGGATGTTTGTCAATGCTTCCCAGGTGGCTCAGCGGGTAAAGAGTCCACCTGCTATGCTGGAGATGCAGGGGATGCAGGTTCAATCCCTGGGTTGGGAAGATCCCCTGCAGGGAGGGCATGGCAACCCACTCCAGTATTCTTGCCTGGAGAACCCCATGGACAGAAGAGCCTGGTGGGCTATGGTGCATGGGGTCGCAAAGAGTTGGACACGACTGAGCAAGCAGCATGCACGTGCCAGTTTGTCAATGACCAAACGGGGCTTAGCTCTAAGGACAAGTTGAAATGGGTGGTACCACAATTTAAGGCCAAGTGACTTTATCCCCGTGACTGGCCCCAAGGGATCCTCATGGCACAGAACGCTAGGGAGGGCCCCACGTGGCCTCTGGTTGCCTCGGCATGTTGAGTTAATGTCCCTTTGATCCTCAGGTTCTGCTGTGTATCCATTCTGTGCTGAGAACTCTGCTAGATGCTGGGGGAGATACAAACATGACCAGACCCCATTTCTGCCTTCTGGGAGATTGACCATCTGCGTAAAATTCAGCCACATGCACACATACACATACACACACACGTGTGCCCATGAACACACACGTGTGCCCATGCACACACACACATTTAGATTATGCCCTCAGGCAGAGGAGCTAAGACAAACATATTCACTGATGTTGTCATTTATTCAGGCAGAAATAGTTACTGGGAAACTGAAATGTACCAGGTACTGTATATACTGGTGAATAAGGCTGAGGTGGTCCTATTTTCTGGCATTTAAAAATTTAACCTGTGTATGGGGTCATGGAAGAGGTGAAGGGGGAGAAGGAGAGAGAGAAAGACACAAAGACACACACACACACACACACACAAAGTAATGAAGATTACAAACGGCAACGTGTGTTCTGAAGGAAAGGAACAAGATGCTACGATAGAGAATACCGCTGGCTTACTGCAGAAAGATGCAGCCAAGGAGGCAGCGCCCACAGGAGCGTGGAGCCTGGGGAGGGCCGTGAAGCTGAAGGGAAGAAGGCGGGGGAGGCCAGGCTGGCAGGCGGGGGGGCCGGGCTGGGGCAGATCACAAGGCAGGCAGTTCATCCACCTGTCAGAACGGCTGCTACCAAGCAGGCAAGGGACTTCCCTGGTGGTCTAGTGGTTAAGAATCCTTCTGCCCATGCAGGGGACGTGGGTTCAATCTCTGGTGCTGGAAGATCCCACACACCACAGGGCAACGAAGCCCGTGTGCCACGGCTGCTGAGTGGAAGCACTGCCACGACCGGAAGCTCTCGCCTGTGCTCTGAAACAAGAGCAGCCACGGCAGTAAGTCTGTGCGCCGCCGCGAGAGAACAGCCCCGGCTGCCGCAGCTAGAGAAGACCTATACGTGGCAACAAAGGCCCGGAGCAGTCAAAAACTAATTAATTCAAAATTGTGAAAAAAAAAAAAAAAGTCAAGAAACAACAAGGGTCAGAAAGGATGTGGAGAAAAGGGGTCACTCGTGTGTGTCCAGTTGCTCAGCTGTATTCAGCTCTTTGCCATTCCATGGACGGTAGCATGCCAGGTTTCTCTGTTCATGGATTTTTCCATGGAATTTTCTACTCAAGAATACTGGAGTGAGTTTCCGTTTCCTTCTCAGAAGGATCTTCCCGACCCAGGGATCAAACCTAAATCTCCTGCATTATCAGGCAGGTACTTTACCATTGAGCCAAATTTGAAATAGAACTACCATACATCTAGCAACTCCCCTCCTGAGTAGTTATATAAAGAAAAGAGAAACACTGGTCTGAAAAGATATGGGCACCCGATGGGCACAGCTGCCTTCTTTACCACAGCGAAGACACGGAAGCAAACCAGGTGTCCACTGACTGGTGATGGATGAAGAAGATGGGGTGCGCATATACAAGGGGTAACTACTCAGCCTTAAAAGGGTGAGATCCTGCCATTTGAGCAGCATGGATGGGCCCAACAGATATTATGTAATTAAAAGAAGTCAGACAGAGAAGGCCAAAAACTATGATTTCACTTAAATGTGGAATCTAAAAACCAAAACAAGCAAAACGGAAACAGACTTAGAGGTGCAGAGAGCTGGTGGCTGCCAGAGGGGAGGGAGGCTAGATGAAGTAAGTGGAGGGGATTAGGGGACACACATTTTTGACTATTAAAAGATAAAGTCACGGGACGGAGACGCACAGCAGAAACAACGTAGTGAATAATATTGTATATGAGGGTGGGCGGTGACTGGCCTTACTGGGGTGATCATTTCATAACGTATAAAAATACTGAGTCACTATGGTATACACCCGAGACTAATGCGGAATGCTAATTATCACTCAGTTAAAATCCAAACCTGGAACTTCCCTGATGGCTCAGTGGGTAAGACTCCACGTTCCCTTTGGGGAAGAATGGATACGTGCACCTGTATGACTGAGTGCCTTTGCTGTTCACCTGAAACTGTCACAGTATTGTTAGTCGGCTATACCCTAATGCAAAATAAAAAGTTTATAGAAAAAGAAACTCCACACTCAGATCAAACAGAGGGCTCAGGGTTGATCCCTGGGCGGGGATCTAGATCCCACATGCCACAGTGAAGATACTGTGTGCTGCAGCGAAGACCCAGCACAGCTACGAAACAAAACATAAAGCCACCCTCCACCCCAAACGGGAGCCTCGAGACAGCTGAAGAGAGACGCGTGAGAGTCCAGTCAATGTGAAAGGAAATCGGTCCTGAATAGTCTTTGGAAAGACTGATGCTGAAGCTGAAACGCCAATACTTTGGCCACCTGATGCAAAGAGCTGACTCATCTGAGAAGACCCTGATTCTGGGAAAGATTGAGGGCAGGAGGAGAAGGGGATGACAGAGGATGAGATGGTTGGATGGTATCACTGACTCAATGGACATGGGTTTGGGTGGGCTCCGGGAGTTGGTGATGGACAGGGAAGCCTGGCGTGCTGCAGTCCATGGGGTTGCAAAGAGTAGGACACACCTGAGCGACTGAACTGACTGACTGAAGACAGTTAAAATCCAAAGGGCAAGGAGAGACCATGATTGCAGACAGGCGCAGGGGCTGGTGTTTGGGGAAACTTCCCGAATGCCTCTTCCCCAGCATCACCTGCAGGACACCTATACTCTGTGGACACTGACCCTGCCCCTCATCAGGTGATGGCAGCGGAGAGGCAGGCAAATAAGATGAGGCTTTCAGCTCTCTCTGCTGGGCAGGAAGGCTGTGGGTTGGTGGGATTCCGGGGCCTGCTCAGGCTGAAGGAGGGGAGACAGGCTGCACTGGGCCGCCGCCCGCTCACCTGCAGGAAGTGTTTTGTGGACAGTGTGGCACAGAGGGAAGCTGGGAGGCAGGAGCTGGGTGAGTGAGCAAGGCTGGTTGAGGCACTGGGCCAGAAGGCGTCTCTGCTGGAGGGAGACTAATGAGCCCCCGGGGAGGGCGAGGCTGGGGGGAGTCTGGCCTCACGGGCCAGTAATCTCCCACCCTCTTCTTCAGCTCATTCTCTCACTCTCTTCAGTTGCTTTGCTACAGTTACTTGGCAAACTTGAGGCATCTAAAATGAAACCCAGACTAAGATCCCCGAATACTCCAAGCCTCCTTGCTGGGATCTTCACCGTAGGCCCTGGGGCTGGCACATCTGAGGCTGGGCCTATGGCTTGGGTTTGCTGTGTGGCTCTGGGAAAATTACTTAACCTGCGTTATCTTGTCACAGGTAACACAGTGACAAGAAGACTAACAAAGCCGAAGCAAATCTCACCGACATTCGCTGAGATGTTTACCACAGTGCTTTGGGACAGAGACTCTGGTCTATTATCTCATTTGTCCTGCGAAGCTGGGGGTGTGAACCTGTGTTTTGCTGGGTACTTTCATCCATTTTGTTGGTGAGAACACTAAGGTTCAGAGAGGTGAGCAGGAAGTACAGAAACCAGGATCTGCTGGACTCGGGCCTGAGAAGTGGCGCTGTGCTACTCGACCTCTCCACTCTGTCCTCTTACTTTCAGTTTTGGCCACCTCAGCCCAACAGGCTATGCTCGGCTTGATAACACTGGTCGGCTCTGTCACCAGCACTGGTGACGTCCGTACGCCGCACGAAGCAGCGGGTTTGCCAGTTTTGTTTCCTGCTATATCCCATAGTTGGAGAAGGAAACGGCAACCCACTCCAGTACTCTTGCCTGGAAAATCCCATGGATGGAGGAGCCATAGTGTAGTGTTCAGCTCATGGTAGAGCCTCAAGTATTTGTTGAATGAATGAATTTAGAGAAAGGCTGTTGTCCATAGTCAAGGAACACCCTGAGTCCAGCCCATTTCGATGGGTAGGGCAGGCCATGCTCCATAAACGCATGCATCTGCCAAACAGCTGAAGAAACGCATGAACAGCCACTGGGATTCGGGGGTGCCGACAGCATCCTCACCTGTCTGAAAGAGGTTCAGGACCCTGCAGGATGGGCAGCATGACACAGCTGATGCTGGGGCCCCTGGAGCCCACCACACCTGGCCCCTGGGTGCCAGCCTGGCTGCGGGTAGGGCTGTGTTGATTGTTTCGGCCTCCCTCCTGCTTAAAGTCCTCCGTCTCCTATAGCTTGCTGGAGAAGAGCTGCCCACCTTTGCCCAAATCCTGCACAGCCTTCTACGGTCTGTCCTGTGTCAGCCAGGATTCTCCAGAGAAAGTGACCCATAGGGAAACATGACCATATTGTATGCACACATACACATTCGTGGAGGGAGAGGGCAATGAGAGAAGTTATTTTAAGGAAGGTCAGGCAGCAGACTTAAAGCAGCATTTTTACGCTATAATCTTGAGGCAGAATTCCCTCCTTTCCAGAAAACCTGTTTTTCTTTCTTAAGGCCTTCACCTGATTTTGTGAGGCCCACCTCCACATTAGAAAAATAACCTCCTTTACTTACAAAGTACACTGATTGTAGATGTTGACTACACTACAAACTGTCTTCATAGCACCGTCTAGCTCATGTTTGCCCAGACAACTAGGCACCACAGCCTGGCCAAATTAACACAGGAAACTCCCCCCTGCCTGCCTCTCTGGTTTACCTTATGGCAAACTCTCCTCTGACCTCTGGTTCGACCTCCGCTGACCTTACCCTTCCTGGAACGCCCCCTGCTCTGTTTGGTGGGGCAGTCAGGTCTTTGCACCTGCTGGTCCCTCTTCTGCCCCCGTCTGGTGAAGTCACGCTGCCGCCAAGACCGTGGCTCAAGCACTGCTTCCCCGACACCACCCCCACGCTGACTGGCGTTGTCCTTTGGGTGACTGTGAAGACGGGGGCAGAACGCAGTCTCCTTCGCTCACTGCAGCGTCCCGCATGCCGGCAGTAGATGCTCAGGAAACGTCTGTGTGATGAAGACCCCAGAACTCCCAAGGCGTCACTGCAGTTGGCACTGTGGAGCTGAATGGGAGCAGTGAGGGAGCTGTTTTAAGTACAGAATATCCCTGGTGATCTGGCACTGAGGCTCAGAAGATGCAGAATCAAAAGGTTTCCCTTCAGAAATGCAGATGCAGTTGTGTGGGAAAGCATTCTTTGTAGAAAGCCCTTCACGAACACTCTGAACTCCAAACTTGCCTGTAGCCTGCAGCCTGGGCCCCAGAGGGACCCTTTAGAAGACTGCACTCTTGCCCTGCCAGCCTTAGAACTACCAGAGCATTTCCAGTGGGTCAACCTCTGCATTGATCTGCATTTAAATGCTCTGTTTCAGCCTCAGCACTAGCGAGAGCACACATCTGCCTCGCATGAAAATCCACACGGAGCTGTGTCAAATGGATGGTTCCGCATCTCCACTCTGAGCTTTGTGGTACTGATGAGGGCCCCTCAGAGAACTCTCAGACCTACTGAATGGTGGAGGATGAGGAGGGTGGCCACCTTCCAGGAACCCCAACTCCAGACCAGGAGTCCATAGGGGGACCTCTGAGGGAGCCTAGGCAACTCAGGAGTCAGGAAGCTGAGGCTCATATCCTGGCTCCACTAGCTAATAGCTGTGTGACCTGGGACAATTTACTTACCCTCTCTGAGTTTGTGTTGCGTCATCTGTAAAATGGAGTTGATAATTATTTCACCTTGAAATGATTATGATGATTAGATGAGAGTTTTTGTGGAAAGCCTTGGAGCAGTGCCTGGCTCCAACACCTTTGAATTGTTCAGTACATTTTGAACATATAGAGAAGAAGATAGAAGTGTTAGTTGCTCAGTTGTGTCCAACTCTTTGCAACCCCAGGGACTGTAACCTGCCAGGCTCCTTTGTCCATGGAATTCTCCAGGCTAGAATTCTGAGTGGGTAGCCATGTCCTTCTCCAGGGGATCCTCCTGACCCAGGGACTGAACCCAGGTCTCCCGCATTGCAAGCAGATCCTTTACCATCTGATTACATATGTATATACCTCACCTCTCTGAGCTTGCATTTCATCTGTTTACACATGCAGATACATTCATATATACACACATCTGTCTCCCCATCCGACAATAAATTGGATTACTGAAAGATAGATAATGGTCCCCTGGCTGCCTATTCTCCAGAGTCTGCTTCCAGAGTAATATTTCTAAAATGAGAATCATATCATGTCACTTTCCTGTTTAAAAATTCCTCCTTGGCTCTCACATTTCTCCCGGGATAAAGAGGCAGCCCTCCACACAGCCTACAAGCACGGACACGGCCTTCCCCAAGTTTCCCGGACACACCGACCCCTGAACCATTCCGTCTGCTGCGTCTCTTGGTCTTCTCGGTTTCTTGCCTTTAAGATCTTTCCCCCTTGGGGGTCTTCCTAGAACACTTTCTTCCTACTCCTTCCTGTGCTTTGCTTTCCTGGGAAATGCTACCCCGATACCTGAAAGCCTGATTCACTGGGGGGCTTCTGCACTGTTTGTCTCCCCGCTGCTAAGTTTCTGACATCAGGGGTCTTATCCGTCATGGAAGCTGCTGTGTTCCCAGCTTCTGCAATGGGATCTGGCGTGAGAAACTCCACGAACACGTGACTGAGCAAAGGGGGCTTGCTCAGGCCTCCCTCAGTCCCCGTCTCAGACGGCCATGCCTGCCTGCCAGCCGAGAAGCATCTTCTCCTGCAGTCATCTGCTGAGGCCTCCTCCCGGCCAGGGCCTGCGCCAGGACTCCTGAGTGCCGCTGTGCCCACAGCCAGTCTGCTCTCGAAGGTGCACTCAGCTCCCTCCAGCTGGCTGTGGGCAATTTCTGCCCTTCTCGCTGGGCCAAATAACGGCAAGGACGCAGTCAGAGCTGAGCAGCTGCTTTAGAAAGTGCTCGGAGGAACCTGCCCAGGACAGGGGGTCACAGAAAGCAGCAGCCTCTTCTTGGGCAGCAGCTGGCGTTGCTAGCGCAGGTCCAGCTGTCAGGACAGACCCAGCTGGAATCACTGACAGGTCCCTACCGCTTCGCAGCGGGAGTGCTGTGCCTGCCCTCTCCCTGCCTGAACGCAGGTGGCAGGTCCCCAGGAGACTGTGGCTATCTTCTGCAAATGCCCAATAAGCTGGGCCACTGGGCTGGGCACACAGGGACCTGTGCTTCTGCCAAACAGAGGGAGGAGTGTAGTGGCTCAGGATGGGCCTGTGGATCAGATCGACCTGGACTTGTGTTTATGTTCTGCTGCTTCTTGGCAGCATCATTTTAAGAAATTACTCAGGGACTTCCCTAGTGGTCCAACGGCTAAGATGCTGTGCTCCTAATGCTGGGGGCCTGGGTTCCATCCCTGGTTGGGGAACTAGATCCCACATGCTGCCACTAAGAGTCCACATGTGGCAATAAATTTCCTCATCCTGCAACTAAGATTCAGTACAGCCAAATTAGAAAAACAGAAAAAGCAAGAAATTATTCAGCCTTCCTGTGTCTCAGTTACCTCATCTGCAAAATGGAAATAAGTCCCACATGCTGCCTTGTCAGACTAGGGGGAGGATTAAATGAGATCACATCTGAGAAGATCTGGTACAAGTAAAGCTCTCTAAATGATAGCCCTGGTGGATTTTACACAGTCAGGGCATTTTTCCTTGCTCTCCTAATGGTTTCAGTGGGCAAAACCTCCTGGATTCCTCCCTGGTCCAAAGCACATCTGTCCACGCTACTCATCTGTGCTCATCACTTGGCTCCTCCGCCTTCTTTTTTTTCTTTTGGGCTGGACCATGCAGCCCAGGGGATCTTAGTTCCATGACCAGGGATTGAAACTGCGCCCCTGCGTTGAAAGGTGGATTCTGAGCAACTGGACCACCATGCCATGGAAGCCCCTTTTCTCCCGGCTTTGCATGCATATCCATTACCTAATTAGGTTGGAGATGAGGAGAGAGTTTCATCCGAGCTACTTGCTGTACCCCAGACCCCCATCCTCTAGCCCCTCGGAGTTCACCAGTGCTGGGCCAGGTGCTTCCATCAGTGCATTCTGTCATCACCTCCTGCTTCACTCACTCCCAAAGAGCTGGGTCTCAGCCCTGTGCCCTCCTGGCCAAGCCCTGGCTCTTCAAGTTTTTCAGTGTGCGTGTGTGTGCGTGCGTGCGTGTGCGTGCGTGTGCTTCTGCACTGCTGTCCTGCTGCCCATGATCCCTCAGATCCCATCTCCCTATAGAAATCCTTTCTTTCCACGGTTGAGATGCTGGAGGTAGGTCATCCCTCCCTTCCTCTCTCTGTGGGAGGTCAGCGGTAGGACACCAAGAAAAAAATCAGGTCCTTCTACCAAAATTATTAACACCACTTCCTTGACACTGACCAGGAGCGGACACGCACGAGCTCCCTCTACCGGCACTGGATTCTCATCCTCCTCTCCAGCCCTTGGGAAGATGTAGGCTTGCAAAGTTTGTTTACAGAACCAAGAATGCCTGCTGTCAGGAACATTCCCTTAAGTGGGAGCAAGCCGATTTTAAGTATAAGTTTTCTCAGAGCGGTAACTCTGAGTCTAAAAAGTTCATAGATGGAGTAGCAAACTTTCTGAAGCCAGTGAGGCTCCACCTCTGCAGAGAAGATTTGTGCCGGTGGCCTTGCAGCTCAGATGTCCCGCGCTTGATCCTGCTCTGCGTTTTTGTTTTCGGCAGCACCGCGTGGCTTGTGGGATTTTAGTTCTCAAATCAGGGATTGAACCTGGGCTATGGCAGTGAAAGCGCTAAGTCCTAACCACTGGCCTGCCAGGAAATTTCCCTTGCTCTACTTTTAATAAGACTTCTCAGGCTTGCTTTTAAATCAGGAACTCGATGCTGACTTCTAATGGGTGGCTGTCTGTATTCTTTGCCTGATAGTATGTAACAAGCTGAGTGGTTCTCAAAGTGTAGTCCCTAGATGCCTATGCGGATCCTGCTTCAGGGGTCTATGAGGCTAAAACAATTTTTGCGATAAGATTAAAACACTGTTTTCCTTTTATGTTGTGTGAGTAAAAGTGTTGGCACCTCCGGACGAACTAAGGCAGCGGCATCAAACGATATTAGCAGTCACTATTCTACACCTCCACGCCTTTGAAGGTTAAAAGACAAGCCGGTTTCACTTCAGAATGCCCTTTTGGAAGCAGTAAAAAGTTACTAATTGTATTAAACCTTGACTCTTGAGCACACAAGGTTTTAGTGTTCTTTTTGACCAAACGGGAAGTGTGCCTAAGGCCTTTCTGTGCTATAGGAAGGACATTAGCTGTCTTGAGGAAAAGCACCTGGGCAACTCAGTTACAAGCAGAACTGTGTTTTTTTTCTTCTTCTTCTTTCATAAAACACCATTTTAACGTAAAAGAATGACTAGCAAACAGATGATTCAGAGTTGGGTATTTAGTAGACAATGTCTTGACAATGAAGAGAGTGAGCCTGGCACTCCAGGTACAACAACTGGCAGATTTTGTGGAAGATGATAAAATCTGAACTTCCACATGAACATTAAAGATTTGGAAACCTCGTAACTGCCACCCAGGACTTGAGAGGGTCCCCTTAATTCAAGACCTTCCTGATGAGATCAGTGGTGACCATTAATGGCTACCACATTTCTTTTAGATTGTATAATGCCATGTGTTGACATTGAGAAAAACCTGCAAAACTGAGCAAAGCAGTATTTTCCAAATGACCAGTGCATATAAAAACATGAGCCAGGGGAAAAGTCACATTCAAAATGCAAGACAGATCAGCGGATTTTAAAGCAAGAATGTAAAGAGCCCATTGATGTGGTTTCGAGTTTCACACAACTAGCCTTTAAGAAATAACCACTATGTACTGGGTACATGTAAACCAATGAAGTTAGAACACACCCTCACACCGTACACAAAAATAAACTCAGAATGGCTTAAAGGCTTACATATAAGACAAGACACTGCCAAACTCCTAAAAGAGATCATAGGCAAAACATTCCCTGATATAAATTGTACCAATGTTTTCTCAGATCTGTCTCCCAAGGCAATAGAAATAAGAACAAAAATAAACAAACAGGATCTAATCAAATTTATAAACTTTTGCACAGCAAAGGAAACCACAAACAAAACGAAAAGACAACCTAAGACTGGGAGAAAATAACGGGAAGAAGATATTTGCAAATGATGTGACTGACAAGGACTTACTTTCCAAAATATACAAACAGTTACTATAATTCAATAGCAAAAACCCAAACAACTCAATTGAAATATGGACAGAAGACCTAAATAGACATTTCTCCAAAGAGGACACACAGATGGCCAAGAGACACATGTAAAGATGGCCACCATCTCAGTTCAGTTCAGTCACTCAGTTGTGTCTGACTCTTTGTGTCCCCATGAATCGCAGCATGCCAGGCCTCCCTGTCCATCACCAACTCCCGGAGTTCACTCAAACTCATGTCCATTGAGTCAGTGATGCCATCCAACCATCTCATCCTCTGTCATCCTCTTCTCCTCCTGCCCCCAATCCCTCCCAGCATCAGAGTCTTTTCCAATGAGTCAACTCTTTGCATGAAGTGGCCAAAGTACTGGAGTTTCAGCTTTAGCATCATTCCCTCCAAAGAAATCCCAGGGCTGATCTCCTTCAGAATGGACTGGTTGGATCTCCTTGCAGTCCAAGGGACCCTCAAGAGTCTTCTCCAACACTGCAGTTCAAAAGCATCAATTCTTCAGCACTCAGCCTTCTTCACAGTCCAACTCTCACATCCATACATGACCACAGGAAGAACCATAGCCTTGACTAGGACCTTAGTCGGCAAAGTAATGTCTCTGCTTTTGAATATGCTATCTAGGTTGGTCATAACTTTTCTTCCAAGGAGTAAGGGTCTTTTAATTTCATGGCTGCAGTCACCATCTGCAGTGATTTTGGCGCCCAAAAAAATAAAGTCTGACACTGTTTCCACTGTTTCCCCATCTATTTCCCATGAAGTGATAGGACCAGATGCCATGATCTTACTTTTCTGAATGTTGAGCTTTAAGCCAACTTTTTCACTCTCCTCTTTCACTTTCATCAAGAGGCTTTTGAGTTCCTCTTCACTTTCTGCCATAAGGGTGGTGTCATCTGCATATCTGAGGTGATTGATATTTCCCCTGGCAATCTTGATTCCAGCTTGTGTTTCTTCCAGTCCAGCGTTTCTCATGATGTACTCTGCATAGAAGTTAAATAAGTCGGGTGACAATATACAGCCTTGATGTACTCCTTTTCCTATTTGGAAGCAGTCTGTTGTTCCATGTCCAGTTCTAACTGTTGCTTCCTGACCTGCAGACAGATTTCTCAAGAGGCAGGTTAGGTGGTCTGGGATTTCCATCTCTCTCAGAATTTTCCACAGTTTATAGTGATCCACACAGTCAAAGGCTTTGGCATAGTCAATAAAGCAGAAATAGATGTTTTTCTGGAACTCTCTTGCTTTTTCCATGATCCAGTGGATGTTGGCAATTTGATCCCTGGTTCATCTGCCTTTTCTAAAACCAGCTTGAACATCAGGAAGTTCACGGTTCACGTATTACTGAAGCCTGGCTTGGAGAATTTTGAGCATTACTTTACTAGCATGTGAGATGAGTGCAATTGTGCGGTAGTTTGAGCATTCTTTGGCATTGCCTTTCTTTGGGATTGGAATGAAAACTGACCTTTTCCAGTCCTGTGGCCCCAACACAAATCAAAACTACAATGAGTTACCACCTCACACAAGTCAGAATGGCCATCAGTAAAAAGTCTATAAATGATGAATGCTAGAGAGGGTGTGGAGAAAAGGGAGCCCTCCTACACTGTTGTGGGAATGTAAATTGGTGCAGCCACTACGAAAAACAATATGGAGTTTCCTCAGAAAAGTTACAATCGAATTACCAGCAATCCCACTCCTGGGCCTATACCCAGACAAAACTACAATTCAAAAAGATACATGTACCTATGTTCATAGCAGCGCTATTTACAGTAGCCAAGGCATGGAAACAGCCTAAGTGTCCACTGACAGATGAACAGATAGGGATGTGGCGCACATATGCAATGGGTTACTAGCCAGTCACTCAAAGGAATGGAATCTCGCCACCTGCAGCAGCATGGAGGAGCCTAGAGGGTCCCGCACCAAGTGAAGTCAGTCACAAGAGAAAGACAAATACCACGTGATACCACTCACACATAGGACCTAAGATAGCACACGGAAGAACACGGCTATGAAACAGAAACAGACTCACAGACACACAGAACAGATTCGTGGGTGCCAAGGTGGGCGGTGGGGAAGAGAAGGAATATGAGGTTGGGATTAGCAGCTGCAAACTAGTATAAATGGACTGGATGAGCAACAAGGTCCTACTATGTAGCATAGGAAACTATATTCAATATCTTGTGATAAACCATAATGGAAAAGAATATGAAAAATAATATACATATATAACTGAATCACTTTGATGCACAGCAGAAATTAACACAACACTGTAAATCAACTATGCTTCAGTGAAGTTAAAAAAAAAGAAGAAATGACTACTATGCTGTTTCGGTATATTATCAGAGAAGAATGTTCACAATTATTTGAAAAAGCTACCAAAATTCTTTTTCTAACTACACATCTGCGTGAAGTCAGATTTTCTTCTTACAGTTCACTCAGAACATATCACAACAGAGTGAATGCTGAAGCAGATATAATAGTCCAGTTTCTTCTACGACATTTATAAAACATAACGTCATTCTTCACAATGAAATTTCTTTTAGTTTGTTTTCACAAAAGTATGCTTTTTGTAGAAAATGTGATGGTATATTGTTGTCATTCTTCAATGAAATTAAAATAAATATTTAAAAACATAATTTAAACTACAACTACTCAGTTGCAGTTTCCAATACGGTACACATCAACAGATAAAACCCACACAGACACAAGTTCTTAGAGTCCTAGAGGCTTCTGGAAAATGGAAAGGGGTCTTGGTGGTGGTGAAGAATCTGTCTGCCAAGGCAGGAGATGCAGATTTGGTCCCTGGGTTGGGAAGATCCCTTGGAGGAGGAAAAGGCAACCCACTCCAGTATTCGTGCCTGGGAAATCCCACGGACAGAGGAGCCTGGTGGTCTATCGTCTGTGGGGTCACAAAAAGTCAGACGTGACTTAGGGATGAAATAACAACCATAACAACAAAAAAGGGGTCTTAAGACCCCCAAAGTTTAAGAATTTCTGGAATAATGGACAAGAACATAGGATTTGGGATAAGGCTAAACTGCTTTTTAACCCTAACTAGGCTGCTTACTAGACTTAGAGAGTGGTTTTTGCTTCTCTGAAAGTTCCCTGTCACTAAAATGGGACAAGTGACAGTGTCCCCTATTTCTTTTAATTAAAGTGCAGTTGATGTGCAATACTGTATTTGCTTCAGGTGTACAGCATAGTGACTCAGCATTATAGCTTCAGTTCAGTTCAGTCACTCAGTCGTGTCTGACTCTTTGCTACCCTACGGACTGCAGCACGCCAGGCGTCTCCCTGTCCATCACCAACTCCTGGAGTTTACTCAAACTCATATCCATTGAGTCGGTGATGCCATAGCTTACACTTCATTTAAAGTTATTATAAACTATCGGCTATATTCCCTGTGCTGTACAATGTATGCTTGTAACTTATTTATTTTGCACATAGTAGTCTGTACCTCTTAAGCCCCTTCCCCAGCTTTTCTCTCCCCAGTGGTAACCTCTAGTTTTTTCTCTGCATGTGTGAGTCTGTTTCTGTTTTGTTACATACATGTACATTCATCTGTTTTGATTTTTAGATTCTACATACAAGTGAGCTCATACACTATGGTTTTTCTCTAACTTATTTCACTAAGCATAACACCCTTCATGTCCATCCACACTGTTGCAAATGGCCTATTTCAATGACAACCTGGGGGGACTGAATGACCAGGTGCAGGTGGAGCAGACAGGCCTCTGCTTAGCCCAACTCACCCAAAAGGAGAGGACAGAGGAGACCTACAGAGAGCAGGGCCATGGGGTGCCTGCAAAGGGCTGCTCAGAGGAAAACTCACTTCCCATTTGGATGGCCCTGCCTTGCTCTCTCGTGCTGGTTGCAGACTCCTACACTGTGACCTTCGGAGAAACACTGTATAACCTGTTTTTTCTTCCTTCTCAGTGAATTAAGCTTAATTTTATTTTGTAAGTTGGCAGCTCTGCCCAATATAACTAAAGATGCCGAGGGAGCTGAAAAGCCAACCTTGGAAACACTGACTCTGGACTCAGCCAATGTCCCTGACAAGAGCCCTCCGAGCCCCGGTGTTCTGGGCCTGCCAGCTTTCCCCTTCTCTGGAGGCTGTTCCCCTGTCTCCCCTCCCTCTCCTCCCCAGACACTCTCTTTCCCCTCCAGGAGATGGCTGGTGACAGAGGTGAGGGCTGCCCTCGTTGGCGAGCTTTGGAACCCACGTCTGGCAGAGAGCAGTGCCATCATTTCCAAAGCAGGAAATCAGGTCTCCTCCCAAAGCTCTGAAGTTTATAATTACGACCAATTATCTTTGTTATTTCAATCTCTGTTTCGTGAGCTTTTGGGGAAAAACATTTGAGAGCCTGTTTTCATGGCATTTTCTTCTCTTTGACATGTGCTACTTGGCACTTAATTAGCTCAGGGAGGAGGCGTAAACCTGGGTCATTTTCTGCAGCCCCCATCGTGCCCGCCCCCCCAAGTAGCCCAGCCAGGAAAGCATGGAGCTCTCCCCATTGCTCGTGTGCATCTCCAAGGGTGCTTCCCAGGTGGCACAGTGGTAAAGAACCGGCTGGCCGATGCAGGAGATGCAAGAGACGCAGATTTGATCCCTGGGTTGGGAAGATCCCCTGGAGTAGAAGACGGCAACCCGCTGCAGCATTCTGGCATGGGAAATCCCGTGGACAGAGGAGCCTGGCGGGCTATGGTCTAAGAGTCCAACACAACTGAGTGACCGAACACGTGCGCACACACATCTCCACAGGCACATCTCCTGCCCAAACCCAGGACTGACACAGGCTTTTCGTGACTCTCCCAACCTTCCTCCATTGAGCTGGCAGCACGGGGACAGTCTCAGTGAGGCTCAGGACATGCCGGGAGCCCAAACATACACAGGGACCGCTCAGCGGCTCTAGAGTAGGGCAGACTCAGGCTCCACCCCGTGAGGTGCTGGCAGAACCCAGCAGAGAAACACCCCCCGCAAGGACATTTGCTAAGCTCAGCCTCAGGACGGGGTGTGCCTGGGGCCCCGGGCAGGGACAGCCAGCCTGACCTGTGGGTGGTACGGTGGCCCCAGTGGGCCCACTGGGCTTCCACCAGCCCCTCTCCCAGCTCTGCCTACCCGCCACGACGGCCTCAGCTCAGGCAGCCCCCCTTCTCTTTCTCGGCCCCTTGCCCTTTAGAGTCCAGCTCCAGCCCTACCCTTACCTCCCACCCCCAGAGCAGCTTTCTCCGTCTTCACACCCAATCTCCCTACTTTGGGATGTCATAGCAATCTGGTTCCTCTTCTTTGCAGCACTTTTCATGGTTGTCCCATCACACATGTGTCTGAGATGACTGAGCAAATGTCAGCCTTCCCCGTGAAGCCAGGACCCACGCGGGTAGGGGTTGCACCTGTTTCGTGCACCGTCACCTCCTTGGTGTGAGCGGAGCTCCTGACACACGAGGTGCCCAGCAAATGCACGTGGAGGGAATGACGAAGGGATGGGAAATGGCACGAGGCTGCCCTGTCCATCCCGCAGGGGCTGCCCGCCCAGCCGTGCCTGCGCTGCGACACGGCCGTGCCCGTGAGGCCTTCCTGCCTGTGAGACTCTCTCAGCTTCCCAGGGGGCAGACATGAGGCTTTTTCCCACAATAGTAACACCCTTCATGAGGGCAACAGCCTCTCTTTCATTCAACTGGGAGCTTCTGACGAAGGAGCAACCCCCAGAGACTTAATGTCAGGAGGTGGGGTGTAGAATAAGAAGGCTCCTAGGTGGAGACTGAGCGGAACTCAGAACTAAGATTTCCTCTGTAAAATGGGTGGTTTTAAATTAAAATAGGACCATATTCGAAGACGTGCTTGCTAAGCCATAATGCCTGCTGGGCTGTGTTTTGACCATTACGTCCTATTTCTGGGGTGAGACTGAGAGATCGTGGGGGTTATGACCAAAAAGAAGAATGGGCACCGAAGAGCTGATGCTTTCAACCTGTGGTGCCAGAGAAGCTCGTGAGAGTCCCCCGGACAACAAGGAGATCAAACCAGTCAATCCTGAAGGAAATCAACCCTGAATATTCACTGGAAGGACTGATGATGAAGCTAAAGCTCCAATACTTTGGCCATCATGAAGATGTGAAGAGCTGACTCATTGGAAAAGACCCCGATGCTGGAAAAGATAGAAGGCAGGAGGAGAAGGGGACGACAGAGGATGAGACAGTTGAAAGCCATCACCGATTCTGTGGACATGAATTTGGGCAAACTCTGAGAGATGGAGGCCTGGTGTGCCGCAGTCCATGGGGTTGAGAAGAGTCGGGCATGACTTAGTGACTGAATAACTACAGAGAGCAGAGCAGGGGGTGTCAGAGAACTCGAGACAATAGCCCTCTCACTTGTATTCTAGAGGGTCATCACCGCCAGGCAGAGGTTTGGGCGGGAGAGCTTCCTGCGCCACGTGCAGGACGCCGCCTGACCCTGGCCAAGGCTCCCGCTTTGTGGGGACGCCTTCAGGGAGGGCATCTCCAGGTCGTCGTGCTGCAGGGGTGGAGTGTGAAGGATGTGGTGGCGGCGGGGTACTCACAGCTCCGTCACGTCCTTGGGGATGCCTTTGGGAAGGGCACGGAGCCCCCGGTTGCTGCAGCGTACCACCGTCTCCACACAGGTGCACTGCTCGGGGCAGCGCGGGCCCAGCTGGCAGCTGCTCTCATCGTTGCCTGCGGAGAGCTGGCAGTGAGCGAGGCAGGAGAGGGCCCTGCCTGCCCAGGTGAGCTCAGCCCACTCCCTGACCCAGCTGCTAACGTGACAGGGGAGCCCTCAGCGTCGAGCCAGAACTGGGGATAAGGAGCTTGCTGGTCTCCTCCATGGTTGAAGGGAAAGGAGAGGCTCCTGGGTCGGGAAATAGGGCTGTCTTCTCCCACGTTTATCATAAAACAAAGATGCTAAAAACTTGATTAACCAGATACTAGAAAGGGAAGAGGTCACTGTTAACCACCTCAGGAGTAAGCCACATGGGGACTTCCCTGGCAGGCCCGTGGTTAAGACTCCGTGCTTCTACCGCAGAAGCACAGGTCAGACCTCTGGTAGGGTGACCAAAGGCGTAAACTAAGCTGACCGAAGGGGTGGTCCTGGTGGGGAGGGCCTGTCCACGCCCCTCCTCCCCCACCTCCTCCTCCTGTTCTCCGCATCTGCCACCACACAACACCTCTGGGTGGTGACTGTGTCCCCAGCCCCTGTTACACCTGAACCTCAGTTAATTTACAAACCAGGTTGTCCATCTCTAGTTACCTAAAGCTGACCCAGTGAAAACCATGCTGGCCTGAATTTATGCAAAGAAACACATGTCTCTAATCCTAACGCTCAAAGCCTTGGATCTTCAGGTGTGGTACTGCCTAGCCCAGGACAGGAATTTCCCAGAAGCTCATCCTGAAGTCTGTTTCTCACGAGCACCTGCTCTGAGCCTTATGACAATGCAGGCAGGCAAACTGCAGGCCAGGGCTCCCATGTACAGTTGTGTAGGCGGCGTACTGCTCAAGGGTGCCCCACCACCCAACGAGCACCAAACTCGCTGTGGATACAGCAAATTAGGATATCTGGTTTAAGAGTGTCTTCAGAGAGGGCCACAAAGTATCTTGCTTTAACAAAAGCAGTATCTTACAACAGATTTCTAACTGATGGAAGTCTTAAGGTCTTTAGAAAGAGGCAACTGTTTTTAGTTTGCATGACGGAGCTGTGCCAGCAAGCAGGCCTGCAGAGTCCTTTGGAGCTCTGGCTGCCCGCCGAGGGCAGAGGAGACTCTGTTTTCAGGGGTCCTGACCTGCAGTTACCCCTGCCCGCGCCTCCCTTCTCTCCTCATTTCCTTGCCTGGCCCGGCCCTGCCCCCAGCCTCCTCACCGTCACAGGTGAAGTCCTGGATGGCCACGTCCTGGATGGGAATCTCTTTGAGGAAGAAGGGCTTCTGGCACCGGGGGTTCCCACTGACTATCCGTCTCTTCCTCAGCCACTTCCCGAGCCAGGCCAGGTGGCAGTTGCAGTTGAAGGGGTTGGAGAGCAGGTTTCTGGGAGGAGAAAAGGGACCCTCTGAGTGCTCAGCATCTCTCCTGGTCCCAGGGGGATTGGTCCTGAGATCCAGGTCTGCAAGCCTAGAACCTGGCTCTCTAGGAAGGTCTGCTTCCAGTGCAGGAGAATGAGGAAAGAGGAAGAAAATCTGGAAAAGGAAGCCAGGCTCTCTTCTACCTCCCAGGGGCGGTCTTTGCAAGGACCTCTGCCGACAGACAGGACCCCGTCCCTGCCACGCCCTCCCTTGTTCAATGGGCTCTACCTGTGTGAGCCGCCTCAATTTCTCACACTCAGAGCCTTCACTCGAAGCTGCTCCTCCAGTCTGAAGTTCTTTACCATGTGCCTGGCTGGCGCCTCAGCTTAAACGACCCCTCCGCAAGGAAGCCCTGGGCTTCCCAGGTGGTGGGAGTGATAAAGAATCCGTCTACAATGCAGGAGACGTGGGTTTGATCCCTGGGTTTGGAAGATCCTCTGGAGAAGAGCATGGCAACCCACTCCAGTACTCTTGCCTGGGAAATCCCATGGACAGAGGAGCCTGGTGGGCTACAGTCCATGGGGTCGCAAAGAGTCAGACATGACTGAAGCACTGAGCATCTCAAGGGAAATGGGAAGTTCTGCCCTGTCCCGTTCTCGTTTCAGTCGCCAGCGTTTCCTCCACAGCACACGTCGGAGCTGCTAACGCCTCCCTCCTCGGACTGGCTGCGAGGAGGGACCAGGCCTGTCTTCCTGCTCTGAGTCTCAGGAACCAGCAGGGCGTCAGCACAGGCACTTGGCACATACCCGTCAGATGCGATGATGGACGGATACGGGAGTTTCCTAGAGGGCTGGGATGGGGCTGAGTGCTTTATAAACCCATTCTCTTATTCAGACTTGTCGTAGCAACCCTAGGAAGGATGTGGCATGATTCTCACTTCACAAATGAGGGACACAGACCATAGGAAGGCTGAAGAACAGGGCCAGAGGGCCCACGAGGGCCTGCGGTTTGACATGGCAGTTGAGGGCTTGGGAGTCGGTCCTGCCTGGGGTTGACTCTGGCTCCGAGAGTCAGCAGCTGTGAGAAGGCGGTAAGTTCCTCCTCCTGACGGAGTCGGTTCCCGACACGCTCTGTGACTCTGGCCCTCTGGGTTTTGGATTCCCAGGGTGGAGGCATCCGGGAGAGGTAAGAAGTGGGCTGAGATAAACTGGCCCTCCCACCCCACTAGCTCCTTACCCATCGTCCTTCACGTTGATGCCACTCATTCATTCAACTCATCCACGTGTTCAACAATCATATCAAGGCAGGACTTCCCTGGCGGCTCAGAAGGCAAAGCATCTGCCTACAAGGCCAGAGACCCGGGTTCAATCCCTGGGTCGGGAAGATACCCTGGAGAAGGCAATGGCAACCCACTCCTATACTCTTGCCTGGAAAATCCCATAGATGGAGGAGCCTGGTAGGCCCCAGTTCACGGGGTCGCGAAGAGTCGGACACGACTGAGCGACGTCACTTTCACTTTCTTTCACTGAGTGCCAGGCTCAGATGTACGCAGTGAGGATAGAGCAGTGAACAAAACAGTCATATATCCCTGGTCTTCTTCCTTCTGGAACTTATATTGCAGCGGATGGGAGGCAGATAGTTTCTAATCAAGAATCCTGGAGTGGGTAGCCATCACCTTTTCCAAGGGATCTTCCTGACCCAGGGATCAAACCCGTGTCTCCTGCACTGCAGATATTCTTTACCATCAGAGCCACCAGGAAGCCCAACAACAAAAAGCGTAGCATGCTAGGGAATGTTCCGGAAAACAATCGGAAAAGCAGGGCTGGAAGAACTGGGGGTGATGGCAGAGGCGGGGTGGGGCCGAGCGACTGACACTGGAGCCAACGACAGGAGGAGGGGAGGGAGCCGGGAGAAGGGCTTTGCAGGCAGTGGGCGCCGCAGTGCGAGGTTCTCAGGTGGGAGTGGGCCTGGGGCACGCTCAGAACAAAAGAAGGCTGAGGGGACTGCGGGGCTCGATGGAGTGGGGCCTTTGGCACATCCTGGAACTTTGGCTTTTATTCCCAGCGAGGTCAGTGTCTGGGATCATGAACATGGGCAGCTACGGGAGATGCAGGAATAGCTTTCTCTTCTGTCTACCAAAGGGTCTTTGGAGAAAAGAAGAGAGGGAAAAAAAAGAGCGAGCAACTAAGGGTAACAGAGCCACACGGAAATATGATGGACAGCCATAAAAACTGACACACGCTGAGCACTCTCCCTGTCTCAGGCCCCTGCTGTGCATTTTGCAAATATTAGCAGATTCAGTCCTCAAAACAATCCCATGAGGATTATAAGTGATAACAAAAGCACAGAGAGGTGAAGTAACTTCTCCAAGGTCACATAGCTAACATGAGGTAGGGCTAGTACTTGAAGCCAGAAAATTTGGCTCTAGAGCCCAAAGTTTTCACCATTACTCGAGACAGCCTCCCTTAGCAATGCAGTGAATTTCGTGGGCAGGAACACTTGTCCAGAAAGCTAGATTCTAACTGGTTCTGATATACATTTAAGGAGTCAGTGACACTGCTTTAAAAAAATCCCTGTCAGATCATGTCACTGGCCTGCTTGAAACCTTTGCTGGATTCCTAACATGCTCTGGTTAGAAACCAAATGGCCCACGGCTGTCCTGCAGCCTGGCCCTGGCCTCCCCTCCAGCCTTGCCCGCTCTGTATATGACCACGTTAGGCCCTTTAACCCAGGGCCTTTGCACAGGCTCTTCCCAGTGAAGGAATGCACTTTCCACTTTCTTGAACAAGCTAATTCGCGCTCACCTTCCAGAACATAGCTCCAGTGTTCCTTGACAAGGCCCATGTTAGCTTTTCATATCACTGCGGGCCTCTGTTCTGTGGCAGCTCGCTATGCTCTGAGCTCCAGGAAGCAGGGCCCACGTCTGGGCCTCCTTAGCATTTGATGGTGCCTGGCACATGGAGGGAGCCTGACACGTGTTTAAGTTGACAGATGGAGAGATGACTTTGGGTCAAAGACAGTCAGGCGCTGAGAGAGGAGCGGGGTGCAGGAGAGGTACCCAGAGTGAGTGTGCAGTGGGTCCAGGGGGACTTACATGGTGGACAGGGAGACAAGTGTGGTGAAGGCTCCGGGGGTGATGGTGGTGATCCGATTGTCGTAGAGAGAGAGCAGCCTCACTGAGCTCAGGCCAGCAAAGGTGTCATTGCTCACACAGCTGATCAGGTTACTTCTTAGCATCCTGCAGGGAGAGGGGTGCAGGGAGCAAGCACAGGTGTCGTCTTTTCCCTCCCATCCTTTCAGTGTGCGTGTGTCTGTGAGCACAGGGTGCTCCTTCTTCCTGCCCCACGGGGGTGTGTGTGAGTGTAGGATGCTCTTTTTGCCACCTCCACGCTCAGACCCCTCACGATGCTGAGGTCTGCCCTGTGATAGCTGGGCCCGGGGCTGCAGGTACACGTGTGCGCACATTCCTGGCCGTGGTGCTTGCTTATGGTAGAAGCAGGTGTCGTGTGCATACGTACACACATGCATAGTGTGTGGTGGTTACGGTATGTATGGATATTTGGGGGAGGAGGGGAGAATCAGCACGTGGCTCTGGACATCAGTTTGTGTGTGTTTGTGTGCTGATACACACATGCCTGTTTGTGTATGTGTTTATCTGCATGTTGCGTGTATGTCTCTATGTCATTTTATGTACGTGTGTCACGCCTATGTTTGTGTAAACGTGTGCCTGTTTCGGGTATGACTCTGCATCAGTGTATATGTGAGGACAAGTATGTGTGTGTGTGTGTGTGTGTGTGTGTTGGGGGTGCATGCTAAGTTCTTTCCCATTCAGGCTGGGAAATGCCTGACATCTCCCTGGCAAAAGGAAGGAAAGGATTCTGCTGCCCAGGTAGGCGCCGGGCCCCCCCTGTTCCCGCCCGCCCTTACTGGCCCCCACTGCCTCCCCAGCACCCCCTGCCCCCCTCCCCAGCCTCTCCCTGTGGCCGTGGCCCAGACCCCTCCCCGCCTCGCCAGCCCCTCCCTGCAGTTGTGGCCCAGGCCCCGCGGACTCACAAGGTCTTGAGGCCGCTGAGGCCGCGGAACACGCGCCCGTGCACCGCTTCCAGCTGGTTCCCCGTCAGCATCAGCTCCTGCACGCTGGCCGCGCCGTCAAACGCGCCCTCTCTCACCTCCTTGATTCTGTTGTTACTCAAGTTTCTGGAGGGAGGGACAGGACAGGTCAGGACTCAGGGTGGGAACGGCCAGCTCTGCAGCCACGTGGTGACTCTGGGGTGCCCCCAGGACTGAGGACTGCCTGGCGGAGGCTCCATCCTGGGCTTCCTGACTTTCGGTCTTCAGCACCGGTGCCCCAGGAAGCAGGGAGCCCAGACCCACGTGGGGTGGGTGGGGAGGTTACCTTCGCGGACTAGACTGTGTAGTGTTTGAAGTCTTTCAGGACAGCTCTTTTCTGTGCCCTAGGGACTGACGGATTTAAAATGGTTCTCAAACTTATTTTCTCTCTTTAAAAGATCCTCTCACTAAGTAGTGATGCTCAAGAGGAGAGCAGGAGAAAAATATCAAACGTGCCTACTCTCTGCGGGGGTGAGGCATTTGTAGAACCTTCCGCTCTTCCTCATGTGAGATTCCCGATATAAACGGACCCTTTCTAGTTACTGCTTCTTGTGCACTTACTATGTACTAGGCACCATGTGAGGGGTTTGGCCAACAGAATCACATCAAATCCTCAAAACAACGGCCATCAGATGGATATTATTTTTATCATTGTCTTATTTTACGGATGAGGTGACTGAGATTCAGAGAGGTTAGGTACCTTGCCCACAGCCACACAACTAAGAGCACTGGGACTGAAGCCAGGCTTTTAAGCACATAGAAAAGCCTCCAGCGAACTGCTTTTCCTAACTGGATATTCCTTTGGCGATGTGGATGTCCACCCCTTCTATCAGGGCTCTGAAGGATCAGGGTTTGGGACACCGTGTTTTCCTCAGCGGGCTCAGTCCTATTAAACCACTTCCGATTCTGCTCTGGAGCTCAGACAACAGGCTCTTCCCTGCTAGGGCCAACACCACGTGGCAGGCTGTATGGGAGAGCTGAGTGCCAGGCAGGTTCCGTTGAGCTGTAGGTGCTGTGAGGGGCAGGGGCTCTCCACAGACCACTCAAATGCTTAGGCCTGAATGGCAGCTCTGGCTGGCTGGCTGGAATGGAAAGGGATGGGTTTACGGGAGCTGAATGAAGAATCCAGCCTCCTCAGCAAACAGCCTGGGGGACCTTATTCTATGACTGGGAGACTCGTAGGTGGACATGGAGTTGCTGACTGGCTGAGTGCCTTGAGCTCATTAGAATCGAGGGCTCATGAGAAGGACAGCGGGCCCACACTGTCTTGCTGGATGCACTGAGGCCCGGGGCGGGGAGGGCACTGCTCTTGGGCCCAGAGCACCGAAGGATGGGTCCCTGGTACTACTGCTTCTCTCAAGGGCCCTCCTCGCGGAGCCTGGGGCGGACTCACGGCCCCTCACCCTAGAGGGATGTGTGAGTGCAAGCTAAGGCGCTCTGTCGTGTCCGACTCTTTGCGACACTATGGACCGTGGCCCGCCAGGCTGCTCTGCCCACGGGATCCTCCAGACAAGAATACTGGAGTGGGCAGCCATGCCACCTCCAGGGAGTCTTCCCGACCCAGAGGTTGAACCCGCATGTCTTTAGTCCCTGCACTGGCGGGCGGGCTCTTTACCACTGGCACCACCTGGGAAGCCCCATGGGGATGGTTCAGGGCAACTGAAATTCAACTGGGCACCCTGGGGCTCAGTGCACGCTGCTTGCCCCCTTCGCATGTAGGCACGAGGTCTGCCAGGGGTGGCAGTGCCCATAGCCGTGCGCAGGTGTCGAGGAAACAATTCCCACCATCTCAGTGTCTGCTTCCTCCGTGCTCCCAGTCAAGGCCTTCCTCACTTCCCCTCTTCCATCCTGCTGAGAAAACAGGTTCCAATGCTCCTCTAACCCCTCCCCCAAGATCTGGGCGAGCTGGGAGATTCTCAGACTAGATTTGTGCTCCCTGCCTGACTCTTCTGAAACTCAGCTGGTTTCCTTGTAAATCCTGGTAGTCTTGGTCCACAAGAACCTGGAGGTGAAAGTCACACACAGGGGAGACTTCAAATTACCCCCAAATTTCACATGGGAGGAGACAGAAAGGCTCTCCCAGCAGCTACAGCTCATCCAAATGCTGGCGCTTCTCTGCCAGCTCGGGAGTTCAGTTTCTCGGGGAACTGAAGCACACAGGGCGGGCAGTGGAGATGAGTTTGGGCAGCTAGCAAGCGGGAGGTTCCCACTTCCCGACACTTGCTTCTTTAAGTGAGCAGAATTAACATCACACTACTGTAAGGTTTGCAAATTGGATTTCCTCAGGCTGGGAGAATGGAAAACATAAGGAGGGCAAAAAAGGAAGATAGAATTTTCCAAAGGACCTGGGTGCTGCCCTCTCTGCATCCAGGCAGCTCGGGCTGAGGGACAGAGACAGAGCAACTCGGGACAAGTGCCGCAGTCAACCAGCGGCTCAGGGCTTTGTAAGAGCTCCATCTTCCCTGGTGGCCCAGACAGTAAAGAGTCTGCCCCCAAGGTGGGAGACTGGGATCCGATCCCTGGGTCAGGGAGGTCCCCTGGAGAAGGAAATGGATACCCACTACAACATTCTTGTCTGGGAAATACCATGGACAGAGGAGCCTGGCAAGTTACAGTCCATGGGGTCGTAAAGACTTGGACACGACTGAGCAATTCACATACACACACACACACACAAATGTCATCATCTTATTCTCAGAGGAGTATCTTCCTGAAGGCGCCCCCGATCCCAGCAAACCCCCAAATGCAAAACTTGGGCCACTGCAGAAGCCTCTCCCCATTTCATCTCTGCAGACCACCTGAAGGATGACTGCTTCATCACGGCTTTGACTGCACCGGGGATGGGGGTCTCACACCTGAAAGGACCCAGCCCCAGAAATCCCTGCCCCAGGCCAGGGTGGGTTCAGGACACAGTGAGTGCTTGGCCGTACTG
Source organism: Ovis aries (assembly GCF_016772045.2). Taxonomy (NCBI): domain Eukaryota; kingdom Metazoa; phylum Chordata; class Mammalia; order Artiodactyla; family Bovidae; genus Ovis; species Ovis aries. Next base: position 699,984 of record NC_056069.1, read on the forward strand.
CCTCTGCGAGCTGATGGGTGCACTTTTAATCCTGGAGACACTGAGGCCATTCTAGGCTGGGGGATTCACTCCGGAAAGCCCGCGTCTGGGAAGGAAAGCTCAGGCTTCTTCTAGGACCCTGTCTCTTCAGGTCTGTAGGACAGCTCTTAAACCATGGTAACATGGAGTGTGCTAGTCGCTCAGCCGTGTCTGACTGTTTGGACTGTAGCCCACCAGTCTCCTCTGTCTATGGAATTCTCCAGGCAAGAATACTGGAGTGGGTTGCCACTCCCCTTTCCAGAAAGCATCTGCAATCCTATTGTAAAGTCCAGTCCTCCATGGAAAAGCAGTAGGGAGAGCGCTATGTGGATTTTTCTGGAAGCCGAGTATGCCAGGTCATGATTGAGGAGTACATTGGCACTGTGCTGGGCTGGTGAGGTCCTGTCCACCTCCTTAGGGACGTCTCCCTTCCCCTGAGGTGGAAATTCTACCTCAAGCTGGGGTTACAAGTTCAAATGTCCCAGGGTCCAGGCAAGTGACCTAAAGTCAGAAACAAGCCCTGTGGGGACAGCAATGATCAAGAAAGCATGTGCCCCAGCTAAGGGGGCAGCCGCTCCTCAACTCAGCTCAACTGGAGCCATTTGGGAACATGGGCTGTTTTGCCAGATTTTCTGGTTTCCCAAAGGATGCTGCTGCTGCTGCTAAGTCGCTTCAGTCATGTCCGACTCTGTGTGACCCCCTAGACGGCAGCCCACCAGGCTCCCCCGTCCCTGGGATTCTCCAGGCAAGAACACTGGAGTGGGTTGCCATTTCCTTTTCCAGTGCATGAAAGTGAAAAGTGAAAGTGAAGTCACTCAGTCGTGTCCGACTCTTCGCGACCCCATGGACTGCAGCCTTCCAGGCTCCTCCGTCCATGGGATTTCCCAGGCAAGAGTACTGGAGTGGGGTGCCATTGCCTTCTCCAAAGGATGCTAGAAATCCACATTTATTTTTCTGTGGAAACTGTTGATTTTTAAAAGAGGGTGTGTGTGTATGCTGTCACTTCAGTTGTGTCCAACTCTTAGAGACCTTATGGATAGTAGCCTGCCAGGCTCCTCCGTCCATGTGATTCTCCAGGCAAGAATACTGGAGTAGGTAGCCATGCCGTCCTCCAGGGGATCTTCCCAACCCAGGGATTGAACCCACATCTCTAGCATCTCCTGCACTGTCAGGCATGATGTTTACCACTAGCAGCACCTGGGAAGCCTGGCAATTACTTATTAAAAACACAATCAGCACCACCAAGTCCACCCAGGGGTAACTGATTTTGGCTAGAGGGGTGCTGGGTTTCAGTCTCTGCTTGAGATGTCCCTTCAGTGTAAGAACTGACCTGAAATTCACCTGAGAGAAGCCGTGACCCTGCTTGGAAGAGGGGGTCACTTGAAAAGCTTCTTTGAGTTTCCACAGTCCGGATAACCCTTGTGGGGAACAGCTCACAGCTTTTCTTTGCATCCCTTAGCACAAGTGATCCTTATGAAATCTCATTTTCCCCACAAGATAGGAAAGGACACAGAGGTTCAGAATAGTTTGGAAAGGCACAGCAGAGTCCAAAGTCCTGGCTCTGTGTCAACCCTCCTTTGCCCTCGTGCCCTGTCAGGATGCTCCTGTCCAGACCGTGACCTGAGGGCACTGGTCCCACAGACCTTGGGGAAGCCAAGCAGGCCGAGTCACAGACACAGCTGGCTGCAGCCACTCTGATGGGCAGAATCCCAGCTGGCCCATCGCCTCATCGGGGTCTAGGGGTGGTGATGGGTCCCAGCAAATGAGGTCTGTTCACTTAAAAAGAGTTGCCATCAGCACTTGCCTGGTGGTCCAGTGGCTAAGACTCCACACTCTCAATGCAGGGGGCCTGGGTGTGATTCCTCATCAGGGAACGAGATCCTATATGCTGCCACTAGGAGTTCTCAGGCCTCAACTAAAGATCCTACATGCCTCAACTAAAAGGTCCCACGTACCACAACTAAGATCCAAAGAAAAGAAAATAAAATACCCATCACATAAGCTTTGTTCAGGCAAGACTTCTAATGCTTTTGGTTGTGAGTGCAATAAATAAATAAAATAAGGGTCACCATCAAGTTATTTTAAATAAGCGGTTGCCGCTGGCAGTCTTTGGGGCCAGATCTGCCCTACTGGGACACTTGCTTGGCCGGCTGGCACTTACACACGCATGGATTTAGGCACACGCATGCACGCACGGGCATTCGCTGCCTTGAGCCATGCCCGCAATCCCAGCTAACCTGCACTGTCACCACTCTTGGCTCCCGACTTGCTTTTTAAACTTGGACAGGTTTCTTTCTGTGTTTCAGCTTCCTCGTTCAGGAAGTGAAGCAATCTCAAAGCTGTTGTGTTTTTCCCATGAGGGGTAAATGCATGAATATCAGTACAGTTTGGCACAGAGTACAGTGATTAGTAACTGTGATTGGCCATTATTATCATTGTTGCCTTGCGCCCACCGCCTTTTCACAGGGGGTCTTAAGTATTCGAGTTTGCAACTCCTGTTTTAACCATCTGCTCCAGGTCACTCAACCCAGATGTCCTCTTTCTGTCTCCCGGCATCTTCTCACCACAGTCCCATGGACAAAGGACATGTCTTTCCCCTTATCTTTTACACTTCTTTTTTTTTTTTAAATTAGTTTTTATTGGAGTATAGTTGTTTTACAATGTTACGTTCATCTCTGCTGTACAGAAATGAACTATGCCAAAGCCTTTGACTGTGTGGATCACAATAAACTGTGGAAAATTCTGAAAGAGATGGGAATATCAGACCACCTGACCTGCTTCTTGAGAAACCTATATGCGGGTCAGGAAGCAACAGTTAGACCTGGACATGGAACAACAGACTGGTTCCAAATAGGAAAAGGAGGACGTCAAGGCTGTGTATTGTCACCCTGCTTATGTAACTTATATGCAGAGTACATCATGAGAAACACTGGGCTGGAAGAAGCACAAGATGGAATCAAGATTGCCGGGAGAAATATCAATAGCCTCAGATATGCAGATGACACCACCCTTATGGCAGAAAGTGAAGAGGAACTAAAGAGCCTCTTGATGAAAGTGAAAGTGTGTGTGAGCGTGAAGTCGCTTAGTCGTGTCCGACTCTTTGCGACCCCATGGACTGTAGCCTACCAGGCTCCTCCCTCCATGGGATTCTCCAGGCAAGAGTACTGGAGTGGGTTGCCATTTCCTTCTCCAGGGGATCTTCCCGACCCAGGGATCGAACCCAGGTCTCCTGCATTCCAGGCAGATGCTTTAACCTCTGAGCCACAAGGTAATGTGAAAGTGAAAGAGGAGAGTGAAAAAGTTGGCTTAAAGCTCAACATTCAGAAAACGAAGATCATGGCATCCAGTCCCATCACTTCATGGGAAATAGATGGGGAAACAGTGGAAACAGTGTCAGACTTTATTTTGGGGGGCTCCAAAATCACTGCAGATGGTGATTGCAGCCATGAAATTAAAGATGCTTACTCCTTGGAAAGAAAGTTATGACCAACCTAGACAGCATATTCAAAAGCAGAGACATTACTTTGCCAACAAAGGTCCATCTAGTCAAGGCTATGGTTTTCCAGTGGTCATGTATGGATGTGAGAGTTGGACTGTGAAGAAAGCTGAGCGCTGAAGAATTGATGCTTTTGAACTGTGGTGTTGGAGAAGACTCTTGAGGGTCCCTTGGACTGCAAGGAGATCCAGCCAGTCCATTCTGAAGGAGATCAGTCCTGGGTGTTCTTTGGAAGGAATGATGCTGAAGTTGAAACTCCAGTACTTTGGCCACCTCATGCGAAGAGTTGACTCATTGGAAAAGACTCTAATGTTGGGAGGCATTGGGGGCAGGAGGAGAAGGGGATGACCGAGGATGAGATGGCTGGATGGCATCACTGACTCAATGGAAGTGAGTTTGAGTGAACTCCGGGAGTTGGTGATGGACAGGGAGTCCTAGCGTGCTGCGATTTATGGGGTCACGAAGAGTCGGCACAACTGAGTGACTGAACTGATAGTTGCTTTACAATGTTATGTTCATTTCTGCTGTACAGCAAAGTGAATCAGCTCAACGTATACATGTATCCCCTCTTTTTTTGCATTTAGGTCACCACGGAATACTGAGAAGAGTTCTTCATGCTATACAGTTGGTTCTCATTAGTTAACTATTTTATACATAGTAGCCTTACACTTCTGATCCTCATCATAACTTACAAGGAAACTGGATTTATTTCTATTATGCAAACAAATACATTAAAGTACAGAAAGGCTAAGGGCATTCCTGGAGTGACATAGCAGGGGAGGGGCAGAGTTGAACTCAGAGAACAAATGCAGGTCTGCCTGCTCTTCCCCTACACCTGCATTTCTGGCTGCTCTCAGGAAGGGAGTACTTGGCAGCCCCCACCCTCCTCCCAGCATGGTAAATGCCAGGATGCGCTGTGTGCCACCTCTCTCCACTGATGAGAGATCAGCTCACAGGAAGCCACAATCCCCACCCCTCCCTTTTGCTGCTTGGACACTGAGGCTGTGCCGTGTCTTACTTGTGGCACATGAATGCTTTCTTGCAGCATGTGGGATCTAGCTCCCCGAGCAGGGATTGAACCTGGGTCCCCAGCATTGGGAGCACACAGTCTTAGCCACAAGACAAGTCTTAGCCACAAGTTTGGGGTTGAATTTGAAAGGACATGTCCTGGCAAGTGATGGGTGATGTCTGTGCTGTGTTCCTGAGGCTAGAGGTGGTCCTCCCCGGGACCCACGTGAGCCCTCCCTCCTCTGCTCCTTCAGTCCCTGCGCTCACCACTGCGCCCAGTGAGCAGTCCCGAAGCCACGGACACAGTGGCAACTGCAGGCAGGGAGGGAGGGACAAAGCCCGACTAGCTCTGATGGGATTCAGATGCTGCACAGGGCAGGGAAAGTCTCCTTCCTTCTTGCCTCAAGGGGACTGATGTGATGGGTGGAGAGCAACATAAAATAAGGGTTACAATTCTCATTAGTCATCATGCTTCAGGTCTACAAAGTCACTAGGCAAGATGAATTCGTGAATGCGAAACCATCGCTTCTAGGGGAAATTGAGGGTTAGGTCCCTGTGAGCCCCTGGTCACGATATTTTTGTTAGCCGATCAATACATAACCTTGTTTCATGCATGTTTCTGTTTAAAGACATCTTGTTGGATATATATTGTTGATTTGTTTACACTGTACTCACAACCAATAGTACTAGAAGTCTTGCCTGAACAAAGCTTATGTAACAAGAATTTTCTCCGTAAAGCACACCGCCCTTCTGGACTATGCTTTAGGTCCATTTTAAACAGTGAAATCACCTACAAAAGCACAAATATGCAAAAAAAAAAAAAAAGTGGCACTAAATACACTGCGGATTGGACACTTGTTTACAGTCTGGGAGCTGAAATAAGAACTCAGAGCGTGGCCTCGTTCTGTTTCAGCTGAGGGCATGCGTGTAGGGTGACTCAAATTTTTTGCTGCTCTATGTTTAGGAATGACCATAAAACATGTGAGTATGGATTTTGAGATTACAAATGAATGTTAGCAAATACAGGGCCTGTGAATAATGAGGCTACGACCATATTTCCTTTGTTCCAGAGGCAGACAAGCTCGGGCTGGGAGATGTGCTGCGCGTGGTGCAGGCGGGGAGCAGGGTCAAGGAGAAGGGAGTTAGACGGTGAAGGGGCCCTTGTCCATGCTGGCACATCTACTGGGGCACCTGGGGAAGGGAAGGCGGGGGAGTGCGTCCAGCTGTGGACCAGTGGGACTGCAGATGAAGGAGGTGAGGCAGCTGCTGCTTCTGCTCCAGTGGGTCACACCCACATGGAGGCCTTTAGGGTCTCTCTAAAAGCAGGCCTTCCAACTGTCGTCTCACAAAAATTACTAGAGCCCATGGGGTTGCCAAGAGTCAGACATGACCGCAGTAACACATGCACCCTGGGTCCCCTGAGCTCACTGCTGGTGCTCAGTGGAGTCCCTCCCACCACCCCGTGGGGGTAGACGATGGGTGCAGAGTCGGGGGCAGGGATGGGCAGAGGGGAGAGGGGCTGAGGCTCAGGGGTTGTGCAGAACGCATGCTCTGGCTCTGCGTGGCCCTGTCTCAGTGTCCTGCTTCCTGGGGCCTGACGGGGGAGACTGAGATGGGCCAGAGCAGACAGAGGGTCTACCAAGGTCCTGGGGCTGACTTACATTTTCCGCAGGTTGGGCAACTTCTTGAAGATGCCAGTGGCCTCAAGGACAGATATCTCGTTGTCGTTTAGTCGCCTGTGTGGAAAGCAAGCAGATGAGGGGGTGGGTGAGCTGTGGAAGGGACACCTCCCCCACTGGGCCCCCGTCCTCCCAGGCCTTCAGCTAAGCTGACGCCGGGGCTTCACTCAGCCCGGGTCCATAGCACTGCAGAAACTGCCTGTATGACTCTTCAGCACAGGGCGCCCAGCAGTGAGAGGAGGGGTGTGTGAAGAGGAGGGGTGTTCGAAGGGCGGGAAGGGAGGCCAGGCTTCTCTGCGTGGAGGAGCCCCTGTGATAAGGGCCTATACAACTTGCTGAACACTCAGGACTTGAACAATCAAGGGCCAGAGATTTGCCTTCATTTTGTAGGGGTACCAATCACCACTTAAACTTCCTGGGAGGGCTCCCCAGATTCTTCCAACTCTGCAAGCCACTCAGCGCTTTCCTGACCACGTCCCTCTGCTAAGGGCAGCTCAGGGACTCCACACTCAATGTTCATACAAACCCAGGGAGAGCAGGAGGCAAAGAAAGGCCCTATTGTGATTTGTAAAGTCAAAGAGAATGATAACAACAACCATTCACACGGGGCTTACTCCATGCAGATTCAAGATGAAGCCTGTGCTCGTGGCCTCTTACCTCCTCTTTCTCACCCCTGTGGGAGGGAGGTATCATCACCTCCACTTTACAGCTCAGGATCTGATGCTCAATCTAAGAAGCAACTTGCCCAATCTCAGGAGAACTGGAAAAGGCAGGAGTCAGGCGCAGGTGTGTCAGCCCCCACCCGCTGCACCCTCATCACCCCACGCTGGAATTTTGAGCTCTCTCACTTCTGGGTAAACGCCTCTTTATTAGCAGAGATAGCCGGAGGCTCAGATACATCTGATGGTTCTCGCTGTTTTCTCACTTTAGGTCGTATCCGTCTTTCTGGTTATGTCGTAAGCTTCCCAAGGGCCAGGAAGGGTGGTCTGCCTTATTCATGGGTGGGCCTGGCAGTGCCTGACTCCCAGTGAGTGTTCAGAGAATCTTTGCAGAATGAATGAACTGTCTTTATTTGCAAGTAAACAGTCCCCAGTGGAGGCATGAGGGTCTGCACTCAGCTGGAAAGCAGTAGACAGCAAGGAGCACCCGGGTGACTGAACTGGAGGGATCACCTCTACAAGCCCACCCGTGCCCTAGCTGGCTCAGGGAGACGGGCATGGGGATGTGCAGGGGTCCTGCCCCTGTGGCACTCACAGGTCGGTGACGTATTCGGGGAGGTGGCTGGGGACGCGGGCCAGCTTCTGGTTGGAGCAGTCCACGATGGTGCCCTCGCAGCGGCACCTGTCCGGGCACACGAGGTCCATGAAGCACTCGCTGCTGAACCTGCTGCGGTAATCCTCCGAGCCTGGGGGGCCAAAGAGGGGCATCAGCATCACCAGCCCGGGCCGGGGCAGGGCTGTGGGCAGTGGGGACGGGGACATGGATTGGGGAGGGGGGTGTCCAGAGCCAGAGGCAGCACTGCCCTCAGGTTGCGGCTGCCCTGCCGTGCCTCCCGCCCCTCAGCCTCCAGGCTGCTTGCTTCCCTTCGGTCTTTATCATTCAACACTTTCAGGTCTAACAAGCTCTATGAGTTCTTAAGCTTCCGTGGGTCACACAGACCTTTTTCCACATCGGGAATTTGGTGTACAGTTTAGGGGTGTCTTAGTCCATGATGCCCACCATCTATGGACCCTCTAAATACATTTTGAAAACATTTTGAAGGGGTTTTGATGAAAGCTATACCAAGGGTGGGAATGAGGTCAGGGAAGCGGGTAACAGACTCAGCTGTCTTCAGGGACAACGCAGGGACTGAAATGATAAAGGGGTCCAGCACACAGCAATCAAAACCACTGACACACAATTTTATCATTGGGAAGTAATCATGAGAGTTGGCGTACTGGGGAATTGATGCCTGTTGCCCTAATGCTTGGGAATTTGGCTCAGGGTTGCCTGACAATTCTTTAAAAAAAAAAAAAACTGGTAATGAATTCATACTTAAAACACTGTGAAATCAAGCACAGCTCTTGCATGGGTTAAATGTGCCTGCTGCCTTTGAAAGGAAGCTCTGTTTAACTACAGTCAAAAGCCACTTACAGTAAGCTATAAGTAGTTGGAGCTAAGATTAATGTTTGGAACTGAATTTTTCTTGAGGTTGCACAGCGATGGTAACAGGGCCAGCGATGCACTGTCTTGAGCGATGCCCTCAGGAGCTGCTTTAATGATCAGAAATGATCCCCTGGCACCTGGGCGAACCTCTGTAAGACCACAAATCTTGCCTGAGATAAAAGGGAAGGTCTGATTCTCCTATCAGACACGAGCCAGCTGATTGGGGTTGAGTCTCTTTTATTTTCACCTTCAACATATCATCAGCACAATGACAGGCACAAGAGCTCGGCTAACACTTGTCCAGTGCGTAAATGGGGTGTCAGCACATAAACTGCCCACAGAGCTTCAGGGGATGTGCATGTCACTTGATTGCCTGGCTGGCTGAGGGGGGCCTTGGCCATCTTAGTATATTAGAAGCAGAATGGGGCACCTGCAGTACAGAGATTTGGGCAGTGGAGGGCATAGGTCTGCCCAGACGTCTCTATTTAAACCTCAATCTCTCTGCCTGTAAAATGGGAATTACATAGTTGCCCCTATCTCACAGGGGTTGTCATGAAGATTCAAGGACGATCAAGATGGTGGAGAGCTTCTGGGAAAGGGTCAAAAGGGTCAAGAGCCCTACAGATGTTTGTGATTCTGTTTTGTTTCTTTTTTCCCCTAGGACGTAGTAGAACATGTGATATGTCAGAGGTCATTACCATCAGCATGTGAAGTGAAGTCCCTCAGTCGTGTCCGACTCTTTGCGACCCCATGGACTGTAGCCCGCCAGGCTCCTCTGTCCATGGGATTCTCCAGGCAAGAATACTGGAGTGGGTTACCATTTCCTTCTCCAGGGGATCTTCCCGACCCAGGGATCGAACCCGGGTCTCCCGCATTGGAGGCAGACGCTTTAACCTCTGAACCACCAGGGAAGCCCAATCAGCATAGCGAGTGATAATAGCGGACACGTATGGAGCATGAATCACGAGCCAGGCACTATTCTGGGCACTTCAAACAGATGACTCCATTAAATCCGTCCCACACTCTGGGACTATTACGACTCCATGTTACAAATGAGGACACCGAGGCCTGCAGGTCATTCAGGACGCGGCAGAGAAACAAACCCAGGCAGACTGCCGCCAGGGGCCGTGTGACCAATACCATGCTTACTGCAGACCTGCTTTTGGACAAAACCTTAACCTCAGTCCTGCGAATGATGATACGGTCAGGTGGAGGTGAACTGAACGGTATCTTCTGCTAGTGGGCTTTGGGGAGACAGGAAGGGAGGAAATGTCTCCACTGACTGCTTTTTCACTCCTCACATTTTCTGCCCACAGTAATGCCTGATTGGGGAGAGACTTGGGGGTCTCTGATTCTGAAGGGACATCATCTACCTAAAACAGAAGGTCAAGGCTTGGACCCGTCTCCTTTTCCTCTCTGCTCCTTCCCCATCCACCTCCTTCACCCCATTTCATCCCAGGCTTGTAGAAGCAAAATCCACACAGGTGTCCCCGGTTATTTGAATGGCTTCCTGGTCCAATGTATTATGTAAATCTCTTGCCCTTGGCTTGCCAGCAGCCATCCCACTGAATAACTCTGACCTGGGCCATTTTCTCCCAGACACATCAGTGTGCTGAATCTTGGGTAAATCGCATCGTGCAGACCCTGCCGAATGACAGCACTCTCTTATTCCCTGATGGGGGTTCCCCACGGTCGTCGAGAAGCTTTTCGTGCATGCATGTATTTCTCCCTGAGAGGGTGTCTACAGTGGGATCCTTGCAAATGGAGGAGCCCTGAGTGACCCAAGCCAGAAAGACAGGAGGGAGGACAGTTTGCTCGCCAACACGATGAACCTGAAGATGTGCACGCCTGGGCCGTGGCCAGGGACAGCCACTGATTAAATGCGTTTTCGTTTTAATCAAGGTGAGAGCATGTGTGGTTAGCGGGAGTCTCTCCCTCCCTGTACTATGCTTAGACCACGACTGGCCGACCTCTGCAATGGAGCTCCGACCCATTTTAATGAAATGATTTTGCAATTAGATTCGATGGACTAATATGTTCTTCCCAACATTTTTTCCCCTGCTGTTTTTGTTATTGCCCTGGATTGTAATAATGAGGGGGTTGGAGTGTGATGTTTTCTATGAGCGGGAGCCAGAAATGTTAATAACGGTGTACACACGAGACGGAAAGGCTGCAAGCCCCAGCCAGGGCCAGCCTAAACGCTACCTCCATCACTTCATATTTCATTACCCAAATTACCCAGGGTTTCTCAGAGCCATTTGTTATGCCTAATGCTCATAACTACCCAAAAGTATTTTTAACTTTTCTAGAGCTTTAAAAGTCAATTTCAATCTCCATGCATATTCGTCACTGACAGAAATACTTAGTAGGAGAGGAGTAACTTAAATAGGCTGTCATTTCTTCTTTTTGGGAGAGTTCAGAGAGGAGAGATCTCAGAGGATTTGAAGGAGGGCCATAAAACTAGACCCTGGCTGAAACGGGCTCTTGGGGGAACTGATGTCAACTGGCATGTCACCAGCTTCTGCCCCCGGAGCCCTCCTCCCCCTTGGCAGGCAGTTCAGAATGACGACACCTGGAACATGAGTACAGAGAAACTTTAAGAGACCAGGGGAGTGGAATGCACAGCAGTGTGACTTTATTATGAATCCTTGCGCTGCCGCCACTTCCCAGGAGAGAATGTGTGCCACCCTGGCATGGTTGTGGCCTGGGGCAGGTGAGGAGCCAGAGCTCCCACTCTTTGGACGGACTCGGCTCTGAGGCTGGCGCTGGGCCCAGGGTAGCTGCTGTCACGAGCAGTCTGCATTCTGAACCATCCTCTGGGCAATGAGTTTGTTGAAGAGAAGTCATGGATGCACCATTATCACAGGACCAAGAAAAGGCCAACGCACAGAACTATCCTCTTCTAGCTCCCTAAGGTGGGTGGGATGAAAGAAGACGGAAAGGAGCAGAAAGAGGAACCGGGGGGAGCAGGAGGCTTGCTGGGGCTCTTTGGCTTGAAAGGACAAGCAGAGGTCAGAGGTAATGAATGGAATCAAGAGAACAGTGCTAGGCATACAGTTATCCACTCACGGGCAAAGGCTGGGGGACCAGCTATCAGTTGGCTGGAAAACAGCAACTGTTCACCAGGAACTTGGAGACTGGTTGGGCAGACAGCTGTCCTAGTGAGCTCGGCCCCTCAGAGTCAGACATGAGTCAGCCATCTGCCTGGCAGCAGAGGCAAATGGCCACAGCCTGCAGCTGGGTACTTCCTGGTCATAGCCAGCTGAGGAGGGCCAGGAAAACTGGACATGCCCCCTCTGTTCAGAGGGAAAGGGGGTTTCTCTGGGCCTGAGGACTTGTTCTGTTCCAAATGGGTCTTGGTATGGTATTCATGCTGGTGGGGAGGAGCCGTGTAAACAGGGGTGTCTGCTCTCTTTCTTGCTCAAGCCATTTGTGGTTAACAGAAGGAAGCTTGAAAGGGGGTGTTAAAAGATTTTTTCAATATCCTATCAAGTCAAGTCAATGTCTTTTTGATTTCGTAATTCAAGGCAAAGGGCCTTGTCCATAGCTGGGAAGGCTGAGGATTACAGCTGTAAATAGCATTCATGTTGGAATATGATGACCCTGGGCAAGTGAGTTGACCTCTCTGTGCTTCAATATAAAAAAAAAGTGTTAGTCACTCAGTCGTGTCCAACTCATGCGACCCCTGTAGCCCGCCAGGCTCCTCTGTCCATGAGATTCTCCAGGCAAGAATACCGGAGTGGGTAGCCATTCCTTTCTCTAGGGGATACTTATCTGCAAAATGGGATTGATAGGGTTGTTGTGAAGACTGAACAAGCTGTTGATGTAAAATAGCTCAGCACTGGGTCTAGAGTAAGCACTCAACGCATGGTAAAGGAATCCAGAGTAAAACAGGATTCTCCATGCCTCGGCAATGCTGGGCCCTGGCTCTGGGGGTAACTTGAGAGAGAGAAGACAGTAAAAGCCGCACGTCGCCATGGGAGCCCAGAGCTCAGCTCCTGGCTCAAGCCAGAGCCGTCTCTCATGTGGGTCAGGATACAGACTGCAGGGTATGAACCAACACCACCATCCTCTGGTTACGCTGGGTCTATCAAGAAATAAACAGAACGGGAGGCCCCAAGACCCCTCTCTTTATTATGAGGCAGAAAGGTCTACATGGTAGTCAACTAGAGCCACTGAGCAGCCCAGCACTTTGGTCTCATGTTAATTGTGCTTGACAGCTCAAGGCAACAGTTTGGACCTTAGGCTGTGAGGGGACCAGGGTCAGTCCTCACGAGGAGTGGGGTCAGTTCCAGGAGAAGCCTCAGGCTACACCCAGTGTCTCAGACTCATGGGTGTCCCACCACTCTCATGCTCAAGATTAATTCCTAATGCTCCTGGTAAAGATGGGGGGTGAGGGGGTGGGTCACCACCAGCATGACATTCAGGTTAAACCAGTTGAGAAGATGACCTTGGGCTGGGACTCTTCGATGAAGCCAATGGCATATGCCTTGGGTATACGTGCTCCCTTCAAATGGAAGAAGAAAAGCAGTGGTCTCAGACCTGAAGACCTTCCTCTTGGCTGGCGCTCGGACTAGACTTGGGGAAGGGCGACTCCCTTCCGACAGAGACGTGGAGGCAGATCTGGGCCCGCCCCGCCCCGGTGGGCTTCTGCAGCCCCCCTTTCAGCCTGGATCTGCTAGCTGGAGGGGGGCACTCTGTGAGTCCTTCGCGACTGCTCCCCGCCCCTGGACCCCCGCCCGCGGAGAGGCTGGCCCGGGAGAGGTGGGTCTGGCGGAGGCGGGTGCGGTGCTCCAGAGCAGAGAAGAGGAGTCCGGCGTGGCGGGCCATGCTGCAGGAGAGCGCGGTGCTTTCCGCGGTGCTTGACAGAACCATGTTCCGTTTCCATCGTTCCACCACATGGTTAGATCAAGCACAAAGGAAAGCCCCGCGGCGACTGGTCAGAGTCAAGGTCAGGAAGCAGCGTCAGAGAGAGGACAGGAGCGCTCAGAGGAAGCAGCGTGGAGCAGCGGAAGCCAGAGCAGGCCCCACCGAGGGTGATTAGTACCGGGGGGCGGGATTCCACAGGAACACGTCCAGAGACCGGGAGCTCGCTGCCCTCTCGCCCCGGCCACAGGCAGACAGGAGGAAGGGAGGAGAACCGACGCGAGGCCACGGGACGCCCCTAACTCTGGAGTTTCCGGGCAGGACACAGCCTTCCCAAGGGAACTAAGACCGCAAACATCTGCCACCACGCCACAGGCCTGAACTGAGACTCTGCACCCCACTCGATCATCTTCTCTGTTCTCTGCTGCCGCGGCCCGCCCCTCTGTAACCCTGTTCCCCTGGCGCCTTCAGTAAAGACACAGGCTGCGCTCCCAGTGGTCCGGCAGAGCAGCAGGGCTCTTAAGTACAAGGCCCTCTGCCGTCTCCTCAGGATCCTTCAAGGCCCCAGAAGCTGTCTGGCGTTAAGACCTTCACTCCAGATCACTCGGATGCGGCACGGAGACATGGTGTGTGTTCCTAGCAGGGGGAGTCAGGGCCGCTCTGGGGCCTTGGGTCTGGGGCTGAGAAACCCGCAGCCCAACCATTATGGCGGGGTGCCTCTCTCAGACGGAGAGAAGGAAAGGAAGTGAGAGGTACCAGACTCGAGGGTCCTTCCTGATTTCCTCCTTGACTGTGAATCAGGAAGTGGGTTGGCGAGACCAACAACCAGTCGTTTTTTTTGCCATGGCCCAGATGAGGGTGCTCAGCCTTTATACCCTCGTCTGCACTAGATCGGGGGTGGTGTTCGTGAACTCCCGCCCAAGCCACGGGGAGGAGAGGCAGGCATCCTGAAGAGACCAGAGTCAGGGCTAGGTGACTGGGACCCTCCGTGTCCTGCCCTCTGACAGGAGGGACAGGGTCACCGTTCCTCTACGGTATGATTGTAGGAAAGATGGCGGCAATATCTTGACAGCGTAGAGGTTATCTGCTGTGACTGACTGGTTAGTCCAAATCACTCTAGGGCTCTGCACCTGGTCCCGCCTCTTGCTAAGCCCTCTCTGGCTGGCTAGAGTTGGCCACTGACATTTAGACTCAGCTCTGCTTTTGTCCCTCCCTCTCCCCTCCACCAGTCAGGCAGAGCTCTGCCAACACTCTGGTCTGAGAATTTCATGCTCAAGTTTGATCAGGCCCTCAGTGCCAGAGGAGGGAAAACCCATCCGTTCACGCCCCTATCCCCAAGCCTTAAAATCTCTTTCTGCTTCTCCTCTCGGACACAGCTCGGAAGCCAGACACCCAGCCTAAGGAGGGCCTCTATGCTTTGCAACAGCAGCCCTCAGACTGGTTTGGTTTGATTCTCTTTGGTTTCCCTCAACAGAAGGAAATGGAGGGACCTGGGAGAAAAGTGATCAGGAATCTTCTCGACATTAGAAGGCCTGGGTAATAGATCTTGTCCTGAGAATATTGTTGTTTGTTATTATTTAGCTGCTCAGTCGTGTCTGACTCTTTGCGACCTGATGCACTGTAGCCTGCCAGGTTCCTCTGTCCAAGGGATTTCTGAGGCAAGAATACTGGGATGGGTTGTCATTTCCTCCTCCAGGGGATCTTCCTGACCCAGGGATCGAACTCACGTCTCTACACTGGCAGGCAGATTCTCTGCCGCTGCGCTATCCTGAGAGTCCTACTCTATAATCTCAGATAAGACTTCCAGCTGCCGGCCTTGGCTCTCTAGCATGGCCTGAGTGACCCCCAGGGGCTCTAAAGCTCTGTGGTGCCCTGAGAAGTGTCCTGCTCTGTGCCATTTCTGCGCAGACGAGGACAGAGAGGATGGCACTCTGTACTTTTCAGCATGAGTTTCTTGCCTACTGAATCTCCACACACAAAGTGGAGGAGGCAGGTCAGAAGACAGACAGCATTTTCCAACCTCCAAGTGCTCCCCTGAGGATGGGCGTGGGGTCTCAGGCAGCCAGATGGTGCCTTCTGAAGACTTAATCTGATGGTCAGATTACCGCAGCACTCACCTCTAACCCGATCTTGCTGCCTACGGCATCGGATGTGGCTGATGGAGGCAGACACAGAGCAGCTGGGAAGCCAGACAGCCCAGCCTAAGGAGGGGCTTTATGCATTGCAGTACCAGCCCTTAAATTGGCTCCTAATTACATCAGCTGTTTTTGCAATAGGGGTGCTTTTAGGGGAAAGTAAAATGCAGACTTGTTATCTGTCAAATTCAGTACATATCACCTGCCCCTCCCTTCTTTCTTCTTGAGCTTCCTGGCAACACACAGCTTCAGAGCCACGGCTTCTGCATCCCTCAAGGCTGAGCAGGTCTGGGTCCCAGTGTCTCTCCAAGCCAAGGCCTTCAGAGTTCATCAGGACCTAGCTTTCTCAACCTCACTTGTCTGTAGTCAGGATTACCACTGCCCTTTCTCTACCTTTATAGGAATCACCTTTCTGCTTAGTATTGATGAATAAAAATATTTTAGACAAGGTGAGTCAAAAAACCCTGTCCCTTTCTCCTATTTCTTTCTTTCTTTTTTTTTAATTAAAAATATTTTTTTCAGTAGTTGCGGCTCCTGGGCTTTAGAGCACAGGTTCAGCAGTTGTGGCTCCCAGGCTCAGCTTCTCCGAGATACATGGGATCTTCCTGGATCAGGGATAGAACCCATGTCTCCCACATCGGCAAGCAGATTCTTACCACTGAGCCACCAGGGAAGCCCTCCCTAATTGTTCCTTTTTAAAATTCCCGATCATTCCTCCCTCACCTAGGAAAAGAAGACAGGGTTCCTCACAGCAGGCCCCAACCTTTTTGGCACTGAGGACTGGTTTCGTGGAAGACAGTTTTCCTACTGACTGGGACAGGGTGGATGATTCCAGGATGATAAAGGGGATCACATGTACCGTGCCCTTTATTTCTAATGTAATGCTGCTGCTGGTCTGACAGGAGGTACAGGTCTGCGACCTGGAAGCTGGGGACCCGTGTGTCCAGTGCGAACGTAGGAAGCTGGTGGCAGAGCCAGAGTTGGAACCAAGCTCTACTGTTTCTAGGTCTGCTGGCTGGTTCCTCTTTCTCCTAATTACTTCTGTCTGTACCTCATCCCCAGTCCCAGCCTACAGTCATTCTGAGCCAATGGCTGACCCATGGGCTGGCTCCACCCTGCTCTATGCCCCAAGGTCTTGGCGTCAATCAGGATGTTGAGATCAGGACCAGACCCCCGTGAGACTGAGGGATTGGGGTGGGTAGACAGCACCCTGCCTCCTTGGCATCTTATCACCCCTCTTCTTGGGCACAACTGCTTGTCTGAGCTAATTAGCTCAGCCCTGGCTAGACATGGGTAGGAACAGAGGGGGCGGGAGGGATGAGGGGCGTAAGTCATGAGGAAGGGGCCTGGGGAAAAGATGGCTGTGCCTCAGGGCACCGAGACAGAGAGCACGCGCCCCCCGACACGCTGTGGGCCCCAAGGAGGGACCTAAGGAAGCAGTGCAGGGCCTGGGGCTGGGGCCACAGGCTGGGGGAGGCAGTCACCGTAGCAGCGGGGCCTCCTTCCCAAAGGCCCTGCCCTGCCACGTGCTCCACGGTGTGGCGGGGCAGGCCGGCCCTGGGTTCGAGCCTGCCCCTACAGTTTGCTTGCTGTGACCATGGCTTTTCCCTTCACCTCTGAGCACTCAGCTCCTGCTGCTGCAGCCAGGGGACCGCTCCTGCTGCTTTTGAGGGAGGAGACGGATGGGCCCCTGGGCTGGACACCTGATGTTTGTCAAGCGGAGTGAAATCGAAGCTTTATTCTCACCTAGACACACCAAGGACAAAGCTAGTGGCAGAAGCTGAGCTCTGCTGAAGAAAAGAGATAAAGTGCCCAGTCCTGAGGTCAAGGAAGACTCCCCTGTCTGCACATGCACAGGAAGGTTCCTTTGGGGTCAAAAATGGAGGGGGCACCACCCCATAATTAGTGTGGATATCCATCCATAGACCTCTGTGGAGGGAGCCATCTAGGCAAAAATTTGCACACACATCTTGGTCCAAGAACGAGTCCGGTATAGAGAAAGAAACAAGATAATGAGCCAAAGGTAAACAAAGACCTGGAAAGACTGTCCGATATAAGTGATTTAAATTCTCTCTTTACTTCACTGCTCACGCAGGACATCTGCGCTCCTTTCTGGGTATGTATTTCTGTCTTGCTTCCAACTTAAATAAATAAACTGCTTCTCTGCGTGTTCTCCCATATGTTGTGCTGTCTCTAATAATAAACTCTGTACCTGTGCTGCAGTTTTTACCTCCTTGAAACAGTTTTGCTTTCAAACTGGGATAAGAATCAGGGAACTTGGCTTCTGGACTCTAGCCCCTGGTGGACTGGCAGGTAGGTTCAATCCCTGCACAGGGAAATAAAATCCTGCTTCAAGACCCCTGTCCCTCCGAGAACAATCTCCCGTGACTCCTGGAAGAAGCAAGGCCAACTAGGAGCCCTGAGCACAGTGCTCAGGGGTGAGAGACTGCTCTGTAATCAACACTGTTATTCTGGGGAAGATAAACTGAGATCAGTGTCTCAGACTGCCACAGAGTCCTTGGGGTCCCTCCAAGCCCCCTCGAGGTATTGGCTTCTGCTGAAAAAAATAAGACAGCCCAAGTTTATCATTCTGGAGACACAGACTGAACAATCTGACTCAGAGGATCAGAACAACAAGAAGAGGCGGAGGCTGGCCCGCTGCTCTCCTCCCGCGACTAGGATCCATGCCGGCTTTCTCCCCAGGAAACACACCTACACAGGACGCTCAGACAGGGGAAGAAGACTGGTTCCTGATGACACACAGATGGCGAGGGTTGGCTTCTCCCCTCCTCACCACGGGAGCACAGAGCTCCCAACATACTATCAACATCTCACCATTGGGAGCACAGAGCAGCTTGGTGATTTTTTTCTTTTTTTTTTTCTGCAGTAGCAAACAACAGAAATGACAGCCATTTCTAACTGCCTGTTCATCCAGCTCGTGGGTCAAGAACAAGTTCTGTCTCCAAGATGAGCTGAGAATTTGCCTGCCACTCACCCCCTGCTTCATATCCGGATACAGCAGGGATGAAGGTTTCTAGAGAGAGCTTGAAAACTAGAGAGCAAGCAAGGCTGTGCTTTCTTCCTGAGCAACACTCTCTATGGTTCTCTCCGGGATCAGTAAGCACCCATCTAGGGTGGAGGGGAGAAGCAGACATGTCTGTGAAACTTACACTCTGGGTTAAGGGATGTTCCAAAGGTGGCTTTCGAGGGCAAGAGGAAGCCCCTAGGACTGCATGCTTCCCGCAGCCTGGCCTGGGGTAGATTTATTTCTCTATGTGCCACTTGGGGAGCATGGTTAGGAAACTAAAAGCTCAGGAAATCAATCATATCCTCTGACAGCACATGTGTCCATGCTGCCTCATGGCCTCGCTTCCACCTGGCTCTGGAGATCCGTGGCTGCCTGGGTTCTGTCTCTCCAAAATCGCACCCCTCCTCCTCCCAGTGCTTGTATTGTGTGTGTGTGTTTTATTTTAAATCCATAAGCTAATTGGTTTTCTGCAGGGCTAACTGAATTTCCCCAATTTAATTTGCAGAGATGCTCCCCAGGAGCCATTACAGCCGGCGATGTCCTCCAGATTGGATTACCGGCCTCTCCGGGGCTGCTGAACTGAGTCGGAAGGTGGGGCCCAGCCCCATAACCTGATTACCTGAGCAGCGGAACTTCTTGCTCTTGATCTGGCTGATGCGCTTGTTGGCCAGCCGGCGTGGGCTGCTGCAGCGGGCCCCGCTGGTCTCAATGGGGTTGTCCTGCAGGTAGTCAGCCAGCCACCTCAAGTGGCAGTCGCACACGAATGGGTTTTGGGCCAAGTGGCTGCGAGAGGGACAGGAGTTCATTAGGGGGGCCCTCGGGACTCTGTTCTGCCACTGCCCCCCTGATATGGGTGCTGATAATACAGCTCCAGGCTCCCTCCCTCAGTGCCCCAGGAGGCCTCGGGGGGGGGGGTGCCAGAGCTGCTAAGGTAAGACCTCTAGACAAGACCTGGATGGGGCCCTGAGGCCAGCTGTTGGCAAAAGCCAGTCAAGGTGCAGCTGGCACCCAGTCTGGGGCATCAGCCTTCCTAACCCTCCCCACCCAGGGGGGGACAGGCATAGTAAGCTGCGGGCTTAGGGTTTATGCAGAGAGTAGACTGAATTTTATTTTCCAAGCTCAGAAACACCCGGTGCATAAAGCAGCTGGTGTGGCATCGGGCACAGGACGGGTGTTCCATTTATAGTAGCAGGTTTTGCTGTTATTATCCTCAGCATCACAGGGGCGTCAGCACCATGGGCTCACTGAGAAAATTCTCCACAGCGCTGCGCAGTGCTCAGCATGCGGTCGGGCTTCAGTGTGCGGCAGCTGTCCTTACTCTCTGTGGCTCCTGTCTCCAGCTCCAGGGGCAGTGAGGGCTAGATGACTCAAAAGGCCTCCAGAAACCCCCAGGATCGTGGTCGGGCCTGGCGCTGGGGTGAGGGTCTAAGCTGAGGGGTGGAGCCATCAGAAACACAGGCTGAAATCTGTACTCAGGTGTCATCTGTCTAATGGAACTGTTTATGAACATCTGCCGTTCTTGCCTGGAGAATTCCGTGGGTGGAGGAGTCTGGTGGGCTATGGTCCATAGGGTTGCAAACAGTCAGACATGACTAAAGCAAGCTAGCACGCATGTGCACCATGCTTGGAAGTGAGGAACTCCTCTCAAAAGAGGGAGGTGAAATACCCCTGAACTCTGGTACAAGGTGCCTGTCCCAGAGACTTGGCTTTGTGATGTGGAGAGGGACAGGTGTTAGTGGGCAGGAAGGAGTTTTCAGCAGAGGCGGAGCCTGCTCAGAGAGAATACAGCACCCAGAGTGGTTAAGACAGCAGGTGAGCCAGCCACTTGGCCTGGATTCAAACCCTCTTCTTAGTAGCTGTGCAACCTTGAATAAGTTACCTCACCTCTCTGTGCCTTGGTTTCCTAACACAGAAATGGGGCATCACAGTAGCACCTGCCTCCTGGGGTGGTTGCGAGGCTTAGTGGTCTGGATACAGGGAAGCCATCCCATGGGGGCAGTGAGCATGGCGTGAGCGCTCAGGACAGGCCTGCAGAGCTGTCGCTAATGCTTTACTCGGGCTCTGGGGCTCCTCCGGGACGTGCCTGCTCTGCGTGGCTTGCGAGCACGCTCTGGGACGCTGGTGGCGGCCTGGGCCTGTGCTGGCACTCCTGACATACTCACAGTGTCTGGATGGCCTGCAGAGGGGCGAAGAGCCCCTTGCTGATGGTCTGCAGCTTGTTGTCATACAGAGAGAGCAGGCTGAGGCTCTGCAGGTCCTGGAACGTGTTCACCCGCAGGCAGTTGATCTTGTTGGCATTGAGGAGGCTGCAGACAGAAGAGAGGCCGCTGACTCCCTCATCCCGGTGAGGCCTGCGGAGCAGGGGTGGGGCTGCCGGCCTCAGAGCATCCTCCTGACAGCCAGCCTCCCCACCCCGCCCCCCCACCCCCCCCCACCCACCCCCCCCGGCCCCAGCCAGAGAAAGGGGACCTGCAGGCCTCCGGCCACGGGATCTCCTATCACACCCAGGCACCGGCAGCCGCGCACCACGGATGCTGTGTGGCGCACCAACCCCTTGAGCCTTCCCCTGCACCCACGCCCTTGGAGGAAGACCGGAAATCGCACCCTGCATGCTCCACTTTCTACTGTAGAAGGCAGAGCCTCCAGGTCTCAAAAAAGAAAGAAAGAAAGAAAGAAATCTTTGGCACAATTGCTTGGAAGCTTTAGCTGACTGACTAAGAGGTAATTTTTATTCAGAAAATTCCTCAGAATTCTTTTGGATCACTGATTCCATTGGGAATCTGCTGAAAGCTGTAGGTCATCCTCCCAGAAAAAATTCAGCCATGGGTAGGCATGAGTGCACACACATATGCAGGCTCAATCTCTCTCACACACAAACACGGAAGGAGCCCTCGGGATTCTGCAAATATGCCATGTGCTTTGGTCCAGGCCTTCTGAGCATACTCTCTACCCCTTTCATCTGGAGACTCCTTCTCCTCCTCTGTATCTCAGCTCAGACGCCACCCCCTTAGACAGGCCTACCCTGACCACCTCATTTCCAGTGCGACCCCACGATCGCCCATCATAACCCCGTTTACTCCCCTCATAGCCCTTCTCTCAACTTGTGATCAAAAGATATTTGTTGTTTATCATTTGCCTCCTACTCAAGATAGTACACAAATGATATATATTTTATTCTTCCCTTTATTCCTAGTACTTAGCCCAAGCACTTATTAAGAAATAAACCTGGCTCCAGCTCTGACTCCAGGGGGCCACACTCATCTAAGGTGACACCGATCCCCCAGAGTCAGCCTTCCTATCCACGAGGGACCCCTCTTCGGCTGTGGCTTTAGCTCTTCAGAACCCTGTCCCCACCAAAAACGAACTAAGCCATAAAAGAAAGCTTTCTGGTAAAAGGCTGGCCCAGCAAGAGTGAAGCCTTGAGGATTGCAGGAGTGGTTTTCAGGACGTGGCTGCCAAGGCAAGCACTTTGGGTCCTAAAAACCCTTTATGATCCTAGACTGATGAGCTGTGCCCTTCAAACTCATGTGAAACTATTTCTCACTCACTCTTGAATGAAACTGAGGGGCTACTAAACTAACCAGCAAAAATCCTGAATTGTAAAATTTTGTCTTTTTAACATTGGCTCAGAGCTTGCCTCCTGGGGAAGGACCTGAGAGATACATCATGGCTGGTTTGCCTCCAGAGTTCCTGGTGCCGAGGTCCAGAAGATTAGAGTTGGTAATGGAGGGGCTGCCGTGGGAGCTCAGCCAACCATGCCACCTCTCCACGGCTGCAGCTCTGTCCTCGCAGGGGCCCCGCAGGGGCCCCTGAGCATCCTGTGCGAGGCAGGCAGCTGCGGTGGTGACAAGAGGAAGCACCGCCTACTTAATTTGGCTAATGATGGGCAGGGGTCCCAAGGGTTCTCACAGGTGGCCTCCTGCCTCGCAGTAGAACAAAAAGCTCACATTACTAGAAGACTTTTTGTGTTTTCCAATGTGCTTTCCTGACATCCTCTTATTCTCACAGTCACCTAGGCAGAGGGGCAGAGCCAGCCTCACATGTTACAGGTGAGGAAACTGAGGCTGAGAGTTGGGAGAGAGAGGGGGGTTGTGCAAGGTCATGCATTTCCTAGGAGTATGCTGAAAGCAGTTATGGTAACTGAGGTCTCTGGAGGATTTCTTTCTTCTTTATGAGTGCTTTATCTACCCTGTCCATCTGTCTATCCCTTCGTAGCAATTTCCCCCCAAGAATTTCCTACGCTTTGTATATTAAATTTTACTCAAAGTCACTCCATTTGTCGGCGGGAGGCGGGGGTGGGGGGGGGGGGGGGGGGGGTGGTGGAAGATGCTATGGAACAGAGAAACAGGGAGAAGAGAGAGAGAATCCAATCGGGCTAAAGACAAATAAAGTAAGTGGTGAATGATTTGTTCCAAAGCTTGACGTTCAGGGCCTTTGGAGGGAAATACTGAATGAGGTAAAGAGACTAGGTCAGAGGTGCTCCTCTCATGACCTAAGGAGAGATACTCTCTGCAGCATCCTGCAACGTGCCGCATGCAACTCTTTTCATCCAGCCCTCCCAGTGTGCTGAAGGTGGAGACAAAGCCGCCCTGAGGTGTCACCTCATACCAGTGAGAATGGCCATCATTAAAAAGTCTATGAATAGCAAATGCTGGAGAGAGTGTGGAGAAGAGGGCACCTTCCTACACTGTTGGTGGGAGCATAAATTGGTGCAGCAACTGTGGGGAACAGCATGTAGGTTCCTCAGAAATCTAAAAATAGAACTACTATATGATCCAGCAATCCCACTCCTGGACATGTATCCAGACAAAACTTGAAAAGATACACACCCCATAATGTTCATGAGGCATTATTTACAACAGCCAACACATGGAGACAACCTAGACGTGCATCCACAGTGAAGGGATAGAGACGTGCAGTATACGCATATCTACACAGTGAGATGTTACTCAGTCATAAAAAGAGTGAAATAATGCCATTTGTAGCAATACAGATGGACCTAAAGATATCGAACTAAGTGAAGTTAGTTGGACAGAGAAAGATAAAACTATGATATTACTTATATGTGGCATCTAAAATATATACAAATGAACTTATTTACAAGACAGAAAGACTCACAGACAGAGCAAACTCATGGTTATAAAAAGAGAAAGTGGGGTGCGGACTGATAAATTAAGAGTTTGGGATTATCAGATACCAACTACTGTGTATAAAGCAGATAAACAACAAGGTCCTACTACATAGCACAGGGAACTATATTCAATATCTTGTAACAAATTATAATGCAAAAGAATGTGAAAAAGACCATATGCACACACACACTTCCATATGCACACACACGCGTGACTGAATCGCTCTGCTGAACAACAGAAACATACAACACTGTAAACTATATTTTAATTTTAAAAATCTGGATATTTCTGTCCCTCTCTATCACACACACACACACACACACACACACACACAGAACATAAAAGATTTTTATTTTCTCCAGGAAAAAAACCAAAACAGATGTCCTAGTCACACTGGGTCTCCTGGAGGCAGTCAGGGAGCAGCTGCCCTCTTTAGATAAGACATGTGCCCCGTGGGCCACCGTCCTCACTGTTCCCTAGTGCTTGCCCCTCTCAAGTGGACTGATGCTGAAGCTGAAGCTCTGAGACTCTGGCCACGTGATGTGAAGAGCCGACTCGTTGGAAAAGACCCTGATGCTGGGAAAGACTGAAGCAGAAAAAGAGGCAGGCAGAGGATGAGATGGTTATATAGCATCATGGACTCAATGGACATGAATTTGAGCAAACTCTGGGAGATAGTGGAGGACAGAGGAGTCGGGCGTGCTGCAGTCCATGGGGTCTCAAAGAGTTGGATGTGACTTAGCAGCTGAACAACAACAGTAACAACAACTCAAGCTTATTCTCCCTACCTTGTCTGAGTAGGAACTGAAATTTGAGACCTGAGGGCAGATTCACAAAGCCAAACTGCAGAACTTGGTTCTGGGCAATGCTAGACACCAGATAAGGAGGGTGGCTGCGGGGAGAGTGGAGTGGTGTTCCGATTCGCCTTGAAAGGGCATCCAGATTGCAGGCCACTCTGGCAGTGCTCCTCACCCATCAGGACTATCAAGGCTTCTTGTTTTGATCCAGAAGCTTTTTTGTTCCCCATTGCTCCTAGACCTCTCAGCCTAGGAAATGCTACTGTAAAGATGGAAGGCATCAAAGCAGCCAGGCTGGCACAGTTATGAGGCAAAGATAGCGCGTGCAGCAGGAGCAGAAAGAAACACAAAAGGGCAGTGCCTCGGGGTCACTTATTCTCCAGGAACGCTTGGCTCCCTAAGGCAAGACACATAGGTGCAGGGGGAGATGAAATTAAGCTGCTTATCCAGATTTAGATGCCCAGGACCGCCTCACTGATCCCCAGCAGCACCTAACAGCCTGTCCTCTGTCCCATCTTCCTCTGGGAGGAAGGTTGGCAGCTACTCAGCTCAGTCTGGCTTCCATAAAAGGATCTCTGAGCTATCTGGAATGAGGACAAGAGCTGCAGGGGAATTAAAAAAAAAACAACAAACAGCCTAAAAATACTAAATAAAAAAAACCCACCCTATGATGGAGCAAAGAGACAATAACTATTTGAAATGGGGTTCAGCAATTCTGTAAGAAGTTAGGAACACAAGCCTTCTCCCTCTTTCAATGGAGGGATTGATTCTGTCTCATCAAGGCCGCTCCATCTGTCCCCATTCATCCCCCTTTGAGGAGCAGTGGTATAACTGCTGTGCGAATTAATAATAACGTAGCATTGTCTCGAGAGACTGCAGCTTTGTGAGCAGCCCTGTGTGAAAGGTCTTCCAAAGCACTTTTCACGTAGTGTTTCCTTTCGCCCTCACAGTAGCACTACGATTATCCTCATTTTCGAGGATGAAGAAATTGAGGGTCAGAACGGCGGTGGATTTAACCAAGGTGATAGTGAAGCTCCAGTCTATCTGAGTGCAAAGTTCATCTCTCACCCACCATATGGAGAGAAAAACCCGTATTCTGCCCCTGCACTTGGTGGAAGGTATTCCCTGTCCCTAGGGGAGCTATTTTTGCTAGCTTGGGAATGCACCTGGGCACACTTCAAGTTGACGGAGGTCTGGCTGGGTCTGGAAGACTGCTTGCCTCTTGGCTGTGAAGAGGCGTCAGGAGTCCCACGGGCTCTTAGGGAGTGCCCGGACCAGGCGGGTGGGATGGGACGCCCTCTGAAGTGCCCACTAAACTTCCATGGGCACAATGGCAGGCTCTTCCCTGAGTGGCCTGCACCTGTGCCAAGCAGGGTCTCAGCCTTCAGAGCCCACTGACTAAATGCTGACTGGGGAGCTGTACTCCCCTCACCTGGAGTCTCACGCGAGGCAGACCAGGGGAGAGCGAGGGAGCAGAGACAACGGCTTCCCTTATGCA
Source organism: Ovis aries (assembly GCF_016772045.2). Lineage (NCBI taxonomy): Eukaryota > Metazoa > Chordata > Mammalia > Artiodactyla > Bovidae > Ovis > Ovis aries. Next base: position 725,786 of record NC_056069.1, read on the forward strand.
AGACGGGACGCTCCGGTTCACCTTGCACAAGAGACAGTACTCAGGGTCCCAGCTTTGATCCCCAGCTAGGTCTCAGCTTGACGGCCTGGTGGATCCAGTGAGGGGAAGGGCTTAGAGGTATATTCTGTTCATTAATATTTCCCCAGAAGCAGATCCAACCATCTATCGGGGCCATCTGCTCCTAGACCCACCTTGCAAAGGAAACCCAGAGGCCATATAAACAGAAAAGAGATGGAGGTTGGTGGGGAGGAGGGGTTGAGATGATCCAGTCAGGTGAACCTGGGGCCACATGACCTAACAGGTAATGAACACTACGTGTGATCAGGCGCTCTCCCAGCCCTTTACAAATATCAACTTGCAGAATCTCCCAACAGCCTCAAGAGGTAAGTGCCCCCTCTGTCCGACAGATGATCCCTCTGGCACACGCAGAGTTTAAGTGGCACAACTAGCAAGCAGTAGGTCGAGACTTGGATCCATGCTATTTTAGTTCGAAGACTGTGCTCCTATTCCGACTGTGGGAAGCGCCTGCAGCTTATGGGAGGAGCTGGAAGTAGGGTTTCCGTGGCCCCTCCCATTGACTTAGTGATGACTCTATAATGAAATGAAGGCAGAGAGCCATGCTCCCCTCAGAGGAGATCAAGGAGAGTGGAGCATGCACACCTCCCCTTCTACATTTATGTCTGACCATTAGCTCTGCGAGGCACTCTGCTACCCCCTCTTCACCGAGCATTTTCAGCTTCCACATATGTTCCATGTCAAGAGGTATTAGCACTCAGCCCATTGACTAACCAACCTAACAATGCTGCTGAGAGATTATCCTTTCCAGAAGTTGTTGCCTTCAGAAAAAGCAAGGTGGGCAACAGAATCCATGGAGAGTGTCAGAGCTGGAACGTGGCGGGGGGAGAGAGATGGGAATAAAATATCCAGAGTCCTGGGTCTGGGCTGAGGAAGGGCCCCTGCCTCCAGGCCTGCAGCGGGATCAGGCCTGGCTGGACCGGAAGAATCCCAGGGGCTTCCATCACTCACAGCAGCTTGTAGCCTTCTCCTCTCAGGGTCCAGGTAATGGGAGGAGATGGGCCACAGCAGGGAAGTGAGGTTCACCCTGACCCCCACCCTCAGTCTCCTGAAAGAGGCCACGAGTTTGGGGTTCACTTGGCAGCAGCTGTTTTTTCTCATGACTGGCTCTGCTCCCGTCTCTGGCTACAGCGGCAGTAATGGGACAGAGGACCACTGAGGCCCCCTTTCTAGCTACCACTCTTGCCCACATCCTCTCCTCCTTTAAGATTCCCCTGAGCTTACAGCCTTTGCCATGAGGTTGAGAAAACACCAACCTCTGGAGTCAGATTTAATGATAAATTGCATCAAAATCACCTTGGCAACGCCAGTGGTTCACACATTGATTCAGTGGCCTGAGCTCTCATTTGAATGATATTTATATTCTCCACATCTGCCCACAGGTCTGCAGAAGACAGCAGTTTAAGGCTATTCCTCCTACTTATACTGTGTTTGTCTGCAAATGCCAAAAGCATAATGCAAACCCTGATGCACAAGGTGTTCTTAGGAAACTGGTGTCAAGAAAGAGGGTAGCGGCCACGTCCTGGAGAATAAGTGAAGCCCTCCCGGGACAGACCACGGGACAGGAGGATGAGCCCAGCTTCCTGCCAGGAACCTGGGTGCTTCATGGAACCTCCTTTTCTCAAAGTGAGGCTGGCGGGGGAGGGGAGGGCGCGGTCAGTTTCTGTCTCATAAACACTCAGGTATTTATCATGCTGTGCAGGGGAAAGATGGTACCGACGACCTCAGGGCGTAACCCTTTCTCTGTCTCCTCCAGTAGGGGAATCATTTTTCAAGAATAGGTCACAGGGTTCATGCCCAGTGGTGGGATTGCTGGATCATACAGAGATGTGGATGGACCTAGAGTCTGTCATACAGAATGAAGTAAGTCAGAAAGAGAAAAACAAATACCGCGTCTTAATGCATATAAATGGAATCTAGAAAAAATGGTGCAGATGAGCCTATTTCCAGGGCAGGAAAAGAGATGCAGGCATAGAGAGTGGATGTGTGGGCACAGTGGGGGTGAAAGAGGGTGGGAAGAGTTGGGAGATTAGAACTGACATGTCTACGTGTATGCGTGCTAAGTCACTTTAGTCGTGTCCGACTCTTTGCGACCTCATGAACTGCAGCCCGCCAGGCTTCTCTGTCCATGGGATTCTCCAGGCGTGAATCCTGGAGTAGGTTGTCATACCCTGCTCCAGGGGATCTTCGCAACTCAGGAATTGAACCCGCATCTCCTGCATTGGCAGGTGGGTTCCTTACCACTGAGCCACCTGGGAAGCCGCGGACACGTATACACTGCACTGCCACAACAGGCAGCGAGTGGGACGCTAGAGAGCACAGAGAGCCCAGCCCCTGTGCGATGGGATAACCTGGAGGGGTGTGATGGGGTGGGTGGGAGTGAGGTTCAGAAGGGAGGGGACATATGCCCACATACAGTTGCTTCTCTTCATTGTACAGCAGAAACTAGCGCAACATTGTCAAGCAATTTTATTCCAATAAAAAAAGCAATGGGTCGCAAAGGCTCTGCTATGAGAACAGAACTCCACTGTGCGTCCCTGTGAGTATTTCCCACTATCGAGCTCTGGCATAAGCTATTAGTGAGGATGCCAATTAGGGGAGCCATTCTGGACCCCTGATTAAGCTGCAGTGTTTAGAGTTGACCCTCTTGTATCTTCTAAAATTTTTCTTTAGAATTAACCCTCTGCCATCCCCAAACTCTTTATCTACTAAGTGTAATAAGGGCCACTCTCTTGTCTTAGAATAAACATGCTCTCACCCCTCCCATATGAAATATGAGGGATTTATTTTGACCTTTGGTAACCTCCTGAGGCTTCCCAGGTGGCTCAGTGGGTAAAGAACCTGCCTGCAACGCAAGAGACACTGGAGATATGGGTTCAGTCCCTAGGTTGGGAAGATCCTCTGGAGGAGGAAATGGCAACCCACTCTAGGAGTCTTTCCTGGGAAATCCCATGGACAAAGAAGCCTGGTGGATTACAGTCCACAGAGTCCCAAAGAGTCATACACGACTGAGCAAGGGAACCAGAGGGAAGCTGAGATACTGACAGATCAGACAAGGGAGCCAGCACCTGCTCTCAGGAGGTGGAAGGCTTGTGTGATCTGGCTTGCTCCTTTCTTCCCCAACAGCTACTAGGGTCACACTTGCCTATCTGATTGCTACATGGTTCTGAATCAGTCCTTTAAGAGGGATGAACCCTTTAAGAAGGATAAACCATTCACTCAGTGACCAAAGCATGGAATGATTCTAGAATTTAAGTCTCCCTAAGAGACTCAGCTTCCCTTGCTGCTGCTGCTACTGCTGCTAAGTCGCTTCAGTCATATCCCACTCTGTGCGACCCCATAGACGGCAGCCCACCAAGCTCCCCCATCCCTGGGATTCTCCAGGCAAGAATACTGGAGTGGGTTGCCATTTCCTTCTCCAATGCATGAAAGTGAAGTGAAGTCATGTCCGACTCCTAGCAATCCTGTGGACTGCAGCCCACCAGGCTCCTCCATCCATGGGAACTTCCTGGCAAGAGTACTGGAGTGGGTTGCCATTGCCTTCTCCATCCAGCTTCCCTTAGGAAGCTCCAGATACACAAGAGAGGGACGAATTCCTCCCTCAAGAATGCAGGACAAGGCTTCCCTAGTGACTCAGTGGTAAAGAATGTGCCTGCCAATGCAGAAGTCACGGGTTCAATCCCTGATCCGAGAAGATTCCACGTGCTTCGGAGCAACCAAGTCCATGCGCCGCAACTACTGAGGCCCGTGTACCCTACAGCCCGTGCTCTGCAACAAAGAGGCCACCGCAGAGAGACGCCTGTGTACCACAGCTGGGGAAAGCCTGCGTGCAGCAAGGAAGGCCCGGAGCAGCCAAAACCAGTGCGGGGCAGGGACTTTCCCAGCCAAGACTCCACACTCCCAGTGAAGGAGGCCTGGGTTTGATCCCTGGTCATGCTGGAGAAGACTCCTGAGAGTCCCTTGGACAGCAAGGAGATCAAATGAGTCATTCCTAAAGGAAATCAGTCCTGAATATTCACTGGAAGGACTGACGCTGAAGCTGAAGCTCCAATACTTTGGCCACCTATTGCAAACAGCCAACTCATTAGAAAAGACCCTGATCCTGGGAAAGGTTGAAGGCTGGAGGAGAAGCGGGCAACAGAGGGCAAGATGGTTGATGGCATCACTGACTCAATGGACATGAGTTTGAGCAAACTCTGGGAGATGGTGAAGGACAGGGAAGCCTGGCATGCTGCAGTCCATGGGGTCACAAAGAGTGGGACAGAGCTTAGCAGCTGATCAACAATAACAGGGAACTAGGCTGCTAAGAGTTCGAATGGCACAACTAAAGATCCCACGTGCCTCAGTGAGGTTCTGCACGCGGCAAAAAAGATCTCGCTGCAACTAAGACTGGCGCAGACAAATAAATTTAAAATAATAATAATAATAAAAGGAACGCATTACAAAGTAAGTCTGCTTCTACTTCTGGAGAGAATTCTCATCATCTCACGTCAGCCCAGTCTTTTAAAACAAGCGGCTTCTTGATTGCCCTCTCACTGAGTTCAGGGCAAACTTTAGTGGTCTGAGGACAATGAACTCGAGGAAAGTGCCCCAGGAGACAGTGGGCCCATGATTTAGACTGAGGCTAACAACAGGAGCTGAGTTCCATGGTACTTCCTCTTTGGCTTGAGCCAGTGAGGAATTCTTGTTTTGTGTATCACCAAACTAGCTGTGCAGATTGACCCACGACTGGGTTAGACGCAGAAGTCTGGCAGGGACTCCACGGTCAGAGTGCTCGGGTTCCAATGCTCCATCACTTACACACTGAGAGACAATGGCCAAGCTACCTACATCATCAGTTGCTGAGTTTCTACATCTGTAAAATGAGCCTCTCAATAATACCTTCCTCTTGGCATGGTTGTAAAGGTTAGATGAGGTGATGTATATGAAATTGCTTAGCACAGGTTCTGGAGCGTATTAAGTCTTCAATAAATGTTAGCTGTTATTAGCAGCAGTAGCTGTACTAGTGAAATAGCTGGTGAGGGAAAGTGACCTGTAGGGAGTTAAGTTCTGCTCACTTCCCTGTAATTGGCAGGTTGCTTGGAAAACTCCAAGACCCTTCAATGGTCTTGCCTGCCTTCCAAGAAAATCAAACAGGTGCCTGGGTTGTCTTAACTTCTCCCAGCCCCAAGACAGTCTGGCTTGGATTAAGACCTCCTGGAGCAGGTTTAACATCGACTGGAGCCAGGATTTATGTGAAAGCTTCCATCTCAAATGACTGCCCACCCCACCTGAGTGTCTCTCCCATGTGTGCCCCGTAATCAGTGAGCACTAACTGAATGAGCTGGCCCCTCGGGAGCTGTAACACTGCAGCCTGAAACCGCCCATCCAAGGAAGAAGTGGCAGCTCTGGAGACATGCTCGCTGCTTGCTTCCCTGCATTAGAGAGGGCCAAGTCCTGAGCTGCAAAGTCACAAATCTGGGGGCATTTTGGCTAGAAATACACCCAGGATCACAATCTCCAGGAGCCAGGGTGGGCAGGGGAATGGTGAAGATCTAAGCCTTCACACTAAGTTTCCAGTGATAAAGAGGGTAGATGAAGCCTGGGAGAAGAGGACAGGTCACGTCTCAGGCGATCAGAGTTGGGAGTTCACATCCAGTGGCATGTCCTGTCCTAACCGTGATTCTAAGATGTCTCCATGTGGGAAGTTTCAGTTCTCCGCAGCTTACAGTGGAATCTCTCAACACACTTCTTGCCCAGCTGGGCCCCTGACTTGCATCCTAGCAGTCTGTTTCAAGGAAGAAAGCTGGCAGATTCATTCACACCCTCAAAGATCATAAGGGTTGTTCGAACTAAACAACAAATGTGTGTTTATACAGAGGTAAGTCTGTACTTTAAAGTCCGTAGTCAGTATTTATGCAGATGGAAGTCTGCAGGAACTGTAGGATTAATTACGGGGAGACATACTATTTTCAAACATGTGAAGAATATGAGAATAGCCTTTTCTGAGTTTTGCAGAAGCCATGACTGAAGTTTAGTATAAGAAATAGCTGGAGTCCCTTTGCTGTCCGCCTGAAACTATCACAACATTGTTCATCAGTTATACTTCAATATAAAATGCAAAGTTAAAAAAAGAGAAAGCGCTTCCCGACCTTTTCAGGTCACCAAGAGAATTCACCACGGAAACCATCAGCACAAGAGCAGCAGGGTTTGGGCCAGCGTGTGCGGGACAGGATTCTACACCAGCTGGGGGATAAGCTGTCTGGGAAGCACTGAAGATTTTGGAACTCCAGCTAAAGGAGGTGACTCTTGCGAGGCTGACGCCCAGAAGACAGGGTATTGGACTTGTGGTCCCTTCCCAGGGCTATTGAAGCTTGTTCACGGAGACCTGTTGGCTGCAGCCTCTGAGAAACTCTGAAGACTGAGTTTCCCATTGGTGTTGGCCGTCTGCCCGAAGCAACAGGGCATGAAGATGACCCAGGAGGGATGGGTACCTAACAGGCTGGCCTAGGGTAGTAGGATGGCCGAGAAGTTTGGAGACACAGGCAAAGAGGGGATGGGCAGGCAGGACAACCAGCTACAACACACCTGCCTATCGTGGGTTGAGTATGGACTCTGCTTCTTGTACAGCGTGCTGGCCATGAACTACAGTGGCTGCCTCTTGTTTACAGTCATCTTTTTACTCTAATTTGATGTGTACGACATGGAAAATATGGGCACATAGGGATTTATAAAGAAGTGCCAGCTATCTTTAAAATGGTTAACCAGCAAGGTTGTACTATATAGCACAGAGAACTCTGCTCATTGTTAGGGGGCAGCCTGGTTTGAAAGGGAGTTTGGGGGAGAACAGATGCATCTCTTCGTATGGCTGAGTTCCCTCGTCCAGCTGAAGCTATCACAACATTGTTAATCAGCTATACCCCAATATGAAACAAAAAGTTTGTTTTTTTTTTTTTAAGTGCCAGAAAGGAAACATCCAAGATCATTTTGGATGACAGAGACAGCCTGGCTTTTTGCTGTTGTTTTCCAGTCACTAAGTTATGTTTGGCCCTTTGTTGTCCCATGGACTGCAACTGCCAGGCTTCCCTGTCTTTCACTATCTCCCAGAGCTTGCTCAAACTCATGTCCGCTGAGCCGATGATGCTATCCAACCATCTCACCCTGTTGCCCCTTTCTCCTCCTGCCCTCAACCTTTCCCAGCATCAGGGTCTTTTCCAACGAGTTGGCTCTTCACATCAGGTGGCCAAAGTAACGGAGCTTCAGCTTCAGCATCAGTTCTTCCAACGAATATAGTTGCTTTGTGATGCGACCATAGTTTGAGAGATGGAGAGAGAAGAAAAAACACAGAACCCTTGCAGAAAACTTTCAAGTCAAAGGAAAGGAAATTTCCCAGACTAGCAGGGTATTCTAATCAGTGCCTTCTTATCGGAATGTCTCCAGTCTAACAAGGAGAAATCCAATCTACCGAGGGCAGAATGCTACATTAGATTTAATCAGAATTGCTCAACACCAGGTCAGAGCCCAGTGACGGCTACAGTTGCTGGTTCTTTCTGGAAAGTGAGGAACTTGAGTTGTGTCAACTCTCAGTCTCGAGAGAAGGGGGAAGCTTTGTCTTCACTCCCGGATATTCAACTCCATCAGCTCAAAGTAACGAGATGCAACCAGTCTTTTCCTGGCCCATGCAAAGCTCTAGTCATCTTATGACTGCTGTCAGCTGGGAGCTGGATCTATTTCCTTTTTTCAAAACCATGCATTCAGGACTTCCTTGATGGTCCAGTGGTTAAGAATCTGCGTTCCAAGGCAGGGGACGGGGGTTTGATCTGTGATCAGGGAACTAAGACCCCACACGCTATGGGGCAACCAAGCTCAGACGCCACGACCGGAGAGGAGCACACACACCACAACAAAGCTCCTTGGCGCTGCACCTGAGAGCTGCCACAGCCAGATGAAACAGCAGATGCAGGAACAGAACAGCGGCGGGAAACAGCCCCCGAGCACGCATGCCTAATACTTCTGCTATATGCCCTGCACCGTGCTAGGCACTTTGATGCATGCTATGTTTCTCCTTAACGCCTACAAGGGCATATAGCTTTCAACAATCAAAACATGACCGTAAAAGGATATTTACCCCAGCCCAGTGAAACACAATACCTCTGAATCTCCCTCTAGGCCATCCTATTGTTATCTTCTGGCAGGGGATTAATAGGTACAGTCAACTGGCCTTCTGGTGGCAGTTATAACTTAGATTTTCTTTGCTCCAAGCAAAGAATACCATCTGTGAAACCCCCCAGCTCCCTGCAGAGCCCTGGCGTGTCTTTCTAACAAATAGCCACAAAGGCCCACCTAGGGCTGCGAGCCTTGAACACTGATAGGTACACAGAGCCACACAGAGGGAGACAGACATGCAGACAGAGGGGTGCAGGGCTGGACAAAGAGGAAGCAGGGCAAAGGGCACAGAATTTGCTTTCTCTGGCTTTCCTCTTCACGGAAACAAGCCTGCCCAGTGCTGTGATGGATGCACTGTCTGAAAACTAGCTGGCCACCTCATCCAGGCGTGATTCATGTGCCGATACTGTGTGAGGAGACTCTGTCCAGGGCACAGAAAGGGTAGAGAGCAGAAATGTGGGGAGAAAAAGCTAAAGGAAAAGCCTCACTTCCTTTTTCTTGAAGAGTCTTGGGCGTCCCCGTGTGAGATGCACCTTGGACCTTCTATCCACCCTTGCTCCTGACTGCCCACCCATCTGGAGATAGAACTTGACTACGTTGTCAGCAAGCTCATGATGGACCTTCACTTAACAGCACACAGGAGGCAGGAAGGGCCCAGGCCCCTTCTGTAAGGGGCCTGTGACTTGGAGGTGATTTTACAAGGGAGCACGTATAAGTGCGCACGCGCACACACACACGCACGCGCACACACACACATCTGTACTCAGATGCATGCCTCTGATAACACACATCTTGTGCTATTCAGGGGTGTGGGGGCCTTCTGAGCCACAGGACCATGTAAGCTCTTCTCCAGCTTCCACACCCAGTTTCTGCGTGACTGAGGGCAAGTCATTTACCTCTCTGAAACTTGGTACGGTCCATTGCTCACAGGATACTCAAGATCATTCCCTAATACCAGCAGGAATTATGACGTGCAGACATGGATGTGCGGGTGTGTACACGCACATGCACACACACGCTTCCCACACCCACAGTACATGCGTGTAGATGCTACGGCTACCTGATCACAAACCAGAGATAACTCTAGCCTGATTATAAAATCTTCAAATACAAGATGAGCTAAATTCCTTTCCTTGTCTCTCCACATCAGAGTTCACTTACTGTCTTCAAACATGTAAGCTCAAATGACCAGAATGAAATAAACGCAAATAAATAATCCCAGAGCTTAAAATTTGAGGCAAGAAATCCTCCTTTAAATTAGATAAACACTTCCTCCCTCAGCCATACCTTTCCCAGATAGAGTCACAACAGTGACTGACTATGCTCCTAATTATTTCACTGCCCCACCCCTACCTCCTTCAAGGTCACATGTCTACCATCAGCTCTGTTTCAGCCTTAGTATCGGAATACAGTGCATGAATATTTTAGTTCCCTAAATTCTGAGCAATATTGTGGACTTGACTCCGGCTTAATTTCTAGCCCCTCAAGCCTGAGGGCAGTGATTCTTGCGTGGGTCAGGCTCCCAGGCTGCATCACCTCGCTTGTGTACACTGACTTCAGCCTTCCCCTGCCAACTCCTTGGCTCTCTTTCCACCAATATGAGGCGGTGGAGGTGAGGGGTGGATAGCTCAAAACAATTTCTTTTTTCCTTTTAATGAGCACAAAGTCAAAAGAAGAACACTACAGAGCACAGCTCAAAGTTTGCAGAAAAGAGCCTGTAAACAGTTCTAGAGACAGTATTAATGACAAAGTTCCTACTCACAGCAGTTGTAGGGACACCAGCCCATCAAACAGTCCCTTGGCAATCTCCGTGATCTTGTTCCCGTAGAGCACCCTGGGAAAGAGCAGAGGGGACAGTGGTCACCGCGGGTGAGAGGCCGCTGTCACCCCTTCACGCAGGAGGTCACCACCTCGGCCCACTCCGGTGGCAAATCAGCATCGCCTTCCCCAGCCTGCCTCTTCCCTCCTCCTCACCAGTGAGATAGCGGGCTCGCGCCTCTGAGGCTGGAGGGGCAGGCCGTCTGAGAGGCAAGGAGGAAGGGACTCCGTCCTCATCTCCTCCTGGGCAGCCCCACTCAATAAGGAACCCACAATAGGAAGACACAGTCCCTTTGTGGTGTCTCCCAGAGGTGCTAATATGACTCACACCCTGGCAATAAACAAGACGTGTGGGAAGCCAGCCAGCCCTGTGTTTTCTTGTCTTCAGTGGGTATTGATCAGGCTGAGCCCAGCCTACAGAATGTTTCCTTTTAATATCCTGTTCCATCCTAAGGAATTCCTGAACTGAGTCCTTTAATCATCCATCTAGACAGGGCTTTGGATATCTGAGGTCCTACCCAGCTGGCTCAAGGACTGCTGAGTCAAGGACAGGCTCCTTGGAAAAACTAGGGAGCAGGGAGCTGTAACTGCAGTAACAGCAGCTTCTGCGTTCCAGCCTCTTTTTTCGATTCTCTGAGCTCCAGGAACCAAGGAATTCTTTTCACCCTTCCGTCTTCCAGCCTACGGAGTCCCTCACACGGGGTCTCCTATTCAAGGGCTGGTCTCTGGTGACCTCTGACGCACCAGAAGTGTGGGGAAGAAGTCTCCTGAGTCTGGCTCTTCCGTAGACACTGCTGGCTTCTCTCTGCTCTCATCCATGGCACAGACGCTGATGATCTCTTGGGTCCAGCCTCCTCTGAGATGGAGGGAACTTAGCTAAGAAAGACCTTTTAAAAAAATGTTTCCCTCTCGAGGCCTGGAGCACACTGAATTAACCCAAGATTTGATTCCCGCTCAGACTGCAAATCCAGGCTGTGGCATGTCTTTGAGGAGGCAAAATATTAGGATGAGGAAATGGTAAATGGGAGAGATAAACCCACCCCCCATTTTCCAGACTCCACCAGGAGAGAGTAAGTGTCTCGCTCAGCCTGCGGGTGTGCATCATTAATGTTTCAACAAGTTAATGACTAAATAAAAGTCAGCACGATGGCCCAGGCTCCCATTTGTAATTCATACGACTGTCTCACTGCTCACTGTGCCAAATGCGGTAGCATCACTGTGTGCTCGGCTTGGCGGATGGCAGACCCTCCAGGGCAGCAGGGGCTGGGGGGACGACGGGCAGGGTGGGGAAAGGGGGTCCTTGAATCACAGGTCCATGTGGGGTGTGCCTAAGCCTCAGTGGGTCGAAGCCACTCTCTGATGGCTGATGTGGGCTGTAGTCTGTGTGGGGGCTTCTGGGCATAGATCTGTCTGCCTGTATCTTCAGCTCTTTTCCTGGACTTCCCTTCCCTCCTTTCAGATCTGGGCTTAAACACTCATCCTTGGAAGGTTCTCTTGAATATCTCAGTCAACATTTTCTTTCTTTCTGCATTTGATTTTTTTTAAATTAAGTAACAATTTACATACATTAAATTAGTCATTTTCTATCACCTTTTTTATTACCTCATCCCTTTTCATTATGTCATGTTATATTATTATACATTTATTTATTTTAAACATTTTCTGTATGTCCTCTGCAGCCCCCTTTAACAGATTAATAGATCCCATGTGCGTGATGCCATCATGCGGACTGTTCATGGATGGCTCCCTAGAGCTGAAAACTGAACGGGATCTAACACGGTAAACGCCTGTTTGAGAGAATAATGAACAGAACGCCTGTTTGAGAGAATAATGAACAGGTATGGGGTAAGGCCTTCTTGCCCTTTACTTTGGCCATTCCTCACTCTGGGCAGGGCGTGTTGTTGTTCAAAACTCCCTGAGGCCAAGACTTGTCTGTCCAGTTCACGGCCACATTCTCAGTGCCTGAAAGGCTGCTCAGTACATAGTAAGCGTCTGTTGAATGGATGAATGCATATACTGGGAATGAGAAGCACTTCATTTAAACAATGCCCTGATAGAGTTCAGAATTAGCTAGCGGCATGCCAATTTCCCATTTGGCAACCAGATTCTGAGTTTCTTTTCCTGTAGGACAGGAAGCATCTCACTGTCCTCAGCAGGCTCCCAGACCCCAGCAAAGGGGAAGCAGACAGACGGGGACAGGGAGGCGGGAGCAGGGAGAGGACCCCGGTGGCAGACGGCCTCTCTCCCGCCTCCTCTGTGATCTTCAGCACAATAAGCAGACACTAATCTTACACACAATCCTGTCTTTGATATCCCAACCAGATGTTTTACCTGATAAATGAAACTAATTTACTCCGCCAGCAGCAGGCAACAGCTGAATCAAGAGACCTCCCTGTCTCCAGCCCCTTCCCAGCGGGATAGGGCCAGGTGGGGGAAAATGTGTCTCTTGTTACCTGCCCACTCATCAATTAAACAAATAGGTTGCACAGAGAAACAAAGCACGGACAGCTCGCCTCTGAGCAGCCTTACCCTTGTCAGGTAGGGCAGGTCACCAAATAATACAAATATCAACTGATGATACCTTAGCTGTATCTTATACTTTCCATGTTATCTCAGGATGCGGTATAGATGGGGATCAAGAGCATGGTTCTGGAATCAGACTGCTTGGGTCTTTCTCACTTGTTACTGTGGACTCTGGATATCCAAAGTTACATTTGTTTATTCAACATGTCTTTTTTTTTTTTTTTTTTTGCACAATCACTATGTGCCAGGTACTGTTTGAGGTACCAGAGATTCACCCAGGATCGAAAGAGACAAAACCCTCTGTTTGTGTGGAGTTTAGATGACCCAGTTTTTAGATGAACCATCAAAGACACATGAGGACAGGTTTCATATTTTAGGTCCTTGTGAGGATGAAGTTTGCAAGCCTCCTAGAAGAGTACCAGGTACACAGTAAGTGCTCAGTAAGTACTGCCAGGGATTGTTGTGACTGCAGTCATGAACGCATTTCAGGCAGGAGAGGTGTCACTGTGCCATTTTGCCTGTGAGGGAACATGCATACAAGATGCACAATGGTCCTTGTGCCACAGGGCAAGTCACTGGCAGGGTCAGAACAAAGCTCTATGCTTTCCTGCCCCAGAGGGTCTCCGAGTCCCTGGTAGGCACAGCTTTGGTTCCATCCAATAGCCTGCTTTCAGGTTTCAAAATCCAAGAAAGGCTTACAGGATGGGGTTGATACATTCTCAGAACAATAGCCATGAGTTTGGTTTGGAGAAAAAGCCTTAAAATCAGAGGAAGAAAATGAGATCCTCCCTAGACAAGGCCACATGCATGGAAAAAATGGGCATGTGGTACTAATCATACATTACAATCCTCTCCCTCCATCTCCCTGGACAGGGCTGCTGAGGCGGGGGGATGTGGTTGCAGGACAAGATGCATTCGAATTAGAAGCCAATAACTGGGAAGGCTGCTGGGCACTTAATCAATAAAAATAATGCATTTGGGTTGTAGAAATATTCCCCAAGATCAATTTCCCCTGAAGAAATATTTGTTTCTTTTACCAGGTTGCCACAAGTGGGTAAGGGAACATAAAAGCTTGATAAACACCTCCTGGAAAATATGGATGCATCCCTCTCCCACCCCCACCCCACATGCCTCTGCTCCCCACTTACAGTGATGTGAGCGACTTCAGACCCTGGAAGGCATCTGGAGCAATGTCCGAGATCTGATTCTTGCTGATGTCTCTGAAAATTTAACAGGAAAGTCTGAGAACACAATGGCCGTATCTGAGGGGTGGACCAAGCATCGCAGGTATACAAAATGATGAGGATGAATTAATCAGTCAATTTATTTATTTATTTATAGTGTGAGAGCAGCGGCTTAAAGATCATTCAATTCAAATGCCTCATGATAAAATGCACTATATATGTGTATCACTCTTCTTGGATTTCAAAGCACACTTACTCGTGGCACCTTGACTTTGACATACGGCCATGGACACGGCAGCCTTCGCTTTGCAGGTGGGAAATGGCACCCAGTTAGATGAGGGCCTTATCGTAGGTTGCAGAACCAGGCAATTATAGCATAAATGAAGCAAAAGCCAGCTTTGCCCAAACATAGCCCAGGGTTCCTGTAAGCCTCACCTCCTTGTGTAATGTCTTGGCAAATGCTTATTTTTCTCCCCCAAAGTCCTGAGTCATTTTGCATCCCCAGCGACTTCTCCCTGACCTGAATGGTGGTTTTGAGCAGTGACTGCAGTCTCTGGTTCAGTACATCTTCAGGCCGTGTGGTGTAAAGACATCATGAGAGTCTCATGGTGACTTTGAGACATGGGATTGCCACTGGCAATACCTCTTGGACAGAAGCAAGCCCAGGGTGGTGAAGACCAGAAACAATGTGAGTGAGAAGGATGCTGTGTGTTAGAAGGCAGCTAACCCAGCCTTGGGGCATTGGAATCTCCCCGATCAGGAGGTTGCTCATACTGCAGCTCCCCAGTGACTTCTGAACACCCACATCTAGTTCTCACAAACGACATTTCCCTGAGTGCAGAGATGTCTCTTAGAAGTCATTAGCTCAGAGACAGCCTCTGGGCTCCTGTCCCTGGATGTGGAGATGCTCCAGTTTCCAGCTACAATGAACTCTGATGCCTCTTCTTTAACAAAATAAATCAACGGGTCTTTGCTTTTGTGAAGAAGAGGGGAAGTTGGGGGCCTTGGAGGGTCAACAAGGAGGAGACAGCGGAATATTGAGAAGAAAGCGCATCTAAGCAACTGCTTCCAGTGAGGTCAGACGCCCAGCTCCGCTAGCCTCTTAAGTTGCATTCCTTGAGTCTGTTTCTCTGCTCCTTCTGCATGCGTGTGTTAAGACACTTCAGTCGTGTCCGACTCTTTGCAACCCTATGGACTGCAGCCTGCTAGCTCCTCTGTCCATGGGATTCTCCAGGCAAAGAATACTGGAGCGGCTTGCCTGCTACCTCCTCCAGGGGATCTTCCTGACCCAGGGATTAAACCCCTGTCTCTTATGTCTCCTGCATTGGCAGGCGGGTTCTTTACCACTAGCGCCACCTGGGAAACTAGCCTTCAGAAGGGCTGCCCGACAACTTGTGCCTAGGTCTCTGCTCCCTTCCCTCCCTGTTTCCATGGCTTGTGAGTTGAAAGCTACTTCTCAGGTTAAGGTTTCTTAGGCACAGCTGGTGGGCTTATCCCTTGAGCAGGCGAGAGCGCCTCTAACAAATCCACAGATTGTGCTCGCAAACTCTTCAGCTTACACCAGGCTTTTCTTCAGAGCTCTTTTTTTGTATAAGGGTCTTAACAAGCAAATGCCCCAGATTACCCTAATCTTGCTGGGCCTCAGCACGGCTGCCTAGCAAGGCACTTCAGGCAAGTGCACAGTCTGTACTTAGATCATGAGAAAGTCTGTTTTGTTTGGTGATTTTTTTTTTTTTTTTTGGTGACATCCCTAGTGGAATGTCCCTTCAAGGTCCTGAGCCCTCTACCATGTGAGAGAAAATTCTGTGGCCAGTGGGGAAGCCCTCTGCTTTAGCCTTGTCAGTGCAAATTAGTTTTCAGTTCACAACTAAACTTCCAGAAGCATTTTTCTCTAAGGACAAGGTGAGATGTCTCATGATTTGAAGATGCTGGGGAGTAGACCTGGGATTGCCTTCCCCACCTCCAGTGGATCAGCTGGTAAAGAACTTGCTGGCTAATGCAGGAGACACAAGCAATTTTGGTTCGATCCCTGGGTCAGAAGATTCCCTGGAGGAGGGCATGGCAATCCATTCCAGTATTCTTGCCTGGAAAATTCCATGGACAGAGGAGCCTGGTGGGCTACAGTCTGTAGGGTCGCAAAGAGTCAGACATGACTGAGTGCCCAGGCACGCATGCATGCAGACATTGGAGAAGTGACGGTTTAGCTGGGAACTGACTGTGGTCCTTAATCCTGTAGGAGGGAAATAGCAGCCATGGAGGGTAAAGGACCAGGAGTGACAAGCGATCAGACACAGCGATTTGGGCACAGAAATGGTGTCTCCAGCCTCCTTTCTACTTTCGAGTTGGGTGCAGAAGGTGGTGGCCCTGGACAGGAAGGCAGCCTAGGAAGGTTGAGTGCCCACTCAGCTCCACGCCTGACCCTCCCAGTCCACATCAGGTGGCTCCAGAGCTGATTCCTGGTGTCTGGGTCATCCTTGACTAGTGGTTCTCGAACCCCATTATAAGTTTATTAAAATGCACCCTCAGGGGCTCCCCTGACGCTTGCAATGCAGGGAGCACAGGTCTGATCCCTGGTTGGGGCACTAAGATCCCACATGCCATGAAGCGAGGCTAAAAGATTAATAAAAAAAAAAATTAAACACATCCATAGAAAGTCTGATTTGGCCAGCTGGGGAATTGGGGTTAGAAACCTGCATGTATAGCAAATCTCCAGGTGATTCCAAGGCAGGTGGTCCCTGAGTTATACTTGAGATCAGTATTTCAGAATAATGGTTAGTCTCAAACCTACCCCAGTCCCCTGGATGATGGAGAAGAAGTGGCCTTTGCAGGCTGTTCAGAAAAGAGGTGGTAACTTCCAATGCTGACGAGGGTCAAGTGGGGAATATGAGCTTAAAACGCTAGAAGTTGGGGGAACTTGTGGAATATTGCTCTGCCTAAGAGCGTGGGAGGGAAAGAACTCAACATCTTGACGGTGTGGCCTTCAAGTGTCAGTGCTCCCGCTTAACCAGCCCTGTAAGACTGCGGCATCCTCCCTAATGCCTCCTATGCTCCCTCCTCCTCTTTATTTTCTTGGGCTCCAAAATCACCGTGGATGGTGAACGCAGCCATGAAATTAAAAGACGCATGCTCCTTGGAAGAAATGCTATGACAAACCCAGACAGCATATTAAAAGACCAAGACATCATTTTGCCAACAAAGGTCTGTGTAGTCAAAACTATGGTTTTTCCCAGTAGTCATGTATGAATTGAGGGTTGGCCCATAGAAAAGGCAGACCACCAGAGAACTGATACTTTCAAACTGTGGTGCTGGAGAAGACTCTTGAGAGTCCCGGCGACAGCAAGGAGATCCAACCAGTCAATCCTAAAGGAAATCAACCCTGAATATTCATTGGAAGGACTGATGCTGAAGTTGAACTTCCAATACTTTGGCCACCTGATGCGAGAGCTGACTCATTGGAAAAAACCCTGATGCTGGGGTCTTTTCCTCCTGACGAGGGCAGGAGCAGAAGGGAGCAACAGAGGATGAGATGGTTGATGGCATCACTGACTCAACAGATGTGAGTTTGAACAAACTCTGGGAGATAGTGAAGGACAGGGAAGCCTGGCATGCTGCAGTCCATGGGGTCGCAAAGAGTTAGATACGACTGAGTGAGTGAACCACAGTACAACCTTTATATTAGATTTTACCTGGAAATACTTTTTGTACACTAAGCTGACCACTTGAAATTCATTCTATTCAGGGACAAAGCCATTCAATCAGGAAAACTTTGTCATTGGAATGGAGATAAGAAGAGGATGTGGTTCATTCATTATTGAAGGAAAACATCTTTCTGTGAGATAGTAGAGATAAACTGGTCACTTACACCAGCGAGGAATTCACCCTTTGTGTTTTAAAATCTGTTTTCACCAGGGACCCTACGTCTCCCAAGCCCTTGCACTTCAGTCTCGATTTCTGATGTTCTGTTAGTCAGAAAAAATTTTAAGCGCTCTCTCTTTCCTACCACCATCCTCTTGGGAAGGAAAAAAAGAGCATCATAGTAAATATCAATAGTATCAAAATGATCAAAAATGAAATTGACTCCCCAGATCATAACTGAGAAGGTCTTATGAATTTTGAATGCACAGATCATGGCAATTCTAAGCGGATGGAGAAAGGACAGTAAAACATAGCCATGTTCTAAATTACCTGGACTTCACAAAAAATGAGAGTAGTCACTTAAATCATGCAAGAGATAGAGGTTGGGGCAGTGACTGAATTTGTCATTTTTCACTGAAATTACTATCTGGCTGCATAATCAAGCTGGGCTTTAAAAATGAATTGCGGGGGGGGGGAGGATGGAAAATGAGCTGGGAAAGCAGGGAGACTGGGAGACGAATGGCCCAAGGTTTTAAATATTAAGGCCTATATTTATACAGCCCCTCCAACAGGAACGCTGCCTAGTGGGGGGAAGGAGAATGTGCTCAAGGCTGGCACACTATGCTGGTTTCTACTTCTGGAACTGTACCAGGAGAAAATTTTGTTTGGTTTGGATTTCCAGGGAGATGGGAAGTTGGTTTCCTGATATCTGAGGGTAAAGCCTACCAATGCCACTGTTTCTCAAGGGTGTTTCTTTTTAACATAAAAGGAGCCAGTAGACACTTAGCCTCTTTAATGTAGGCCCTGCTACTCAAGGGAGGCTGACAAGTCAGCCTGCAGAGGAAGGGAACAGAACCAGGTCCATGACTCTCTCCTTCCTTTGTCGGGGCGGAGAAAGGAAGTAAACGCAATGAAGATGGCACCGCGATTACTGGGCTATCATAAATGATTTTTTAGGTTGGAAAAGGGATGAGAGCCTCCCTCCCAGGTTCTTCATATCTATGATGGCAGTGGTTGGGGGAGTATCTGAATCCTACTAGCCTCCCTTCAGAGTACCCAACTCCGACTCACAGAGAAGTGCTCACGGCAGTCACGTGAAGGGGAGGGGCGGTGCTGATGATGTCGCCACGATGGCGGGAATGAGGGCACTGAGGCTCAGATGCTGTGAGTCATGTGGGTGTCACCGGGTACCGATAGGATGCAGTGGTGGCGTAATACTGGATATGGTGGTCATGGCAAGGATGGGGAGCATCACGGCTGAGGGTGATGACCTCATCTTCTTATCTCACTTAGAAAGATTAGAAAGTCCTGACCAAGGGTCCATAGGCTCTGGCCCTTACCTACCTTTCCTGCACAGTCTCTGCCACTTTCCTTTTCATTCACTCCATTCTGCCTCACTATTCTGCAAACCATCCTGAGAGCTCATCGAGACTCCCTCCCTTCCTTCATTCAGGTCACCCACACACAGAGGGTTTCATGGGCCAACCCTCCTGGAGACGGCCTCTCCATGACTCTCTTCCCTTCTTTTATTTTATTCCATAAGATGGTACAGAAAATCCCAAATGAACTTTTTGGCCAACCCAATACTTTCTAGTGCTGAACAATTTCTAATATTTGCCCTCCCACTCGAATATGTAAGCACCATCAGAGCAGACTTCATTTCAGTTCGTCTTCTACGCATAGATGCCAGCACAGCTCTCTACACCCAGTGGACACCTGCTAAGCATCTGTCAGCTGGATGTGTGCATGGTGGTATGGGTGCTGGTGATGCTGCTGCGGGGTGATACGGACTCACTGTCACATCTCCACTGAAGCGCCTACTTGAGGTCCACACCCCCAAAGCCAGAGGGCAGTGAAGCGGTGAGATGGGGCCTTGTTTAGGCCAACTCAGTCCCACCTCCTACCCAGATAATTTTACCACATTTTTGCTGGAGACGCCTAAGCTCTGAGATGCCTGAACCCACACACCTCCCCATCTGAAGGCAACACTCAGGCCGTACCTCCCAGTCTTGGGAGACATTCCAGGTCTAACATTGAGATCTCCCAAGCATGGTCATGCAGCTCCTTATCTGGGGAGATTGCCCACTATACCTACGACCCCCCAACCTGAAAAGATCTGGCCTCCTTTCTCGTTGGGGAGACTCACATGCGCTTCAGTTTCTTGTACTGGGTGAAGGCTCCAGCAGGAATGGATTTGATGGAATTCTGTTCCAGGCGTCTGAGAAACAGAGCAGAGAAGAGTCAATTAACCATTTATTAATCAACAAGTGGTTGCCGGGGCCTTGAGGACAGGATGGTTTCCCCCATCAACAGCGCACATTCTTGGACAAGAGAGACTCAGTAAACGCTGTCCAAAGGCCAGAGATTCACGTTCTGGCGTCTGGGGGTGCCCAGCCCAGTGTCTAACTCCCCTGGGAGAAAGCTAGAAGAGATGACTTCTCCTTGAGCATATTTGGTTCTTGCTGATGACAAGTTGTCTTTGGGAAGCAGTTGTCATCTCCAGGAAATGTTGTAGGAAGCAACCAGAGGGCTGAAAAAGCCAAAGCGATAAAGAGAAGGATGAGCAAAGAGAGATGGACAGATAGCATTGCCTGTCTATCCTGGAAGCAAGTCACCATTCAGTCAAAACCTCAAGTACCCTGCTGCTGGCGTGCTGCACAGGCAGACATGACCAAAGCTGATTTCATTTCCGGGCTTTTCTTTTCTTAATGGAGGTATAATTGACATAGAACTTAATATTAATTTCAGGTGTACAACCTAATGATCCAGTATTTGTTTATGGGTTTTTAACTGGCTGTTCTCATATGATGGAGTCTACAAGTCTTGAAGCTTCCAGCCTGACATTCATCGAAATGGCTCCTTGACATCTGGAGGGCCCCGGGGGTCCAGAATGGACCACTCCCCTGGGGCTGCCGCTGCAGTCTGTGGCTTTACTGTCTTACAGATTTGCTGAAATGCCTCCTCCTCTATTACTCCAGAAAGAACAAGAGAAGCTGCAGGCTCAGGGCCCACAGCTTCCTTGGAAGAGAAGGAGCGTGGGGTGTGAGCATGCTTCTCCGTTCTTTATTCTTTCATCTCTCAAATGACTTCCCGTCACCAAGAACAGGTGTGGTGGGAAACGGGCATGAGTGGGAGGCAGGGCCCTCTATTAGAGGTGATGAATGAGGGCCTGGCCCAGGCTGAGGACTCAGCATCTCCTCCTCATCCATCTCCCATCTCTCCGAGGTGCGGATCTTTTCATCACCTCCTCATTTGGCATGGATGAGCCCCATACCCTTTGCTGGGAAGACACACAAAAAGATGTGTGTGTGTGGAGGGGAGGGCTGGGGGAAGCAGAAGGAAGAGACAGGAGGAGCTGGCTCCCTTGGAGGCGACATCCAGAGGAGGCACATTTCTGGCTGGGATGAACCCATTCATCTTGAAGAGTAATCCCCACTGCAGAAAAGGGGAGGCAGGCATATTAATTTGTGCCCCTGCAATCTCGTCTTCATTGAGGGAACGAGAGTATTTGTTACTGGAACCACTAATGGAGCAGTTTGCCAGCAATTTTCCCATTTCAAACAACATCTTAGCTGCTAATGTGGAATGGTTTGTCAGGCCTACCCATAACACAGACAAATCACTCTCCAGGCGGAAGGAAGGGGGTGAGGGGTGGGGGGGAGAATGAGGAAGGGTGGGTGAGAGGAGAGAGGAGCATCAGGACAGATCATTCCTGGCTGCCAGATGAATCGAGTCTACAAATGAGACTGCCACAGTCTATTAAGAGAGCCTTTGTGGGGCTGGAGCGGGCGGGGGTGTGCTCTGCTGGGCTCGTGGGCACAGGATGGCTGGACAGGGGCCTGGTTGGCTCACGGTGAGCCAAAAAGCATGCCACGAGGTTGCAGAGGCTGAGAGCTATGGGATACAGCCACCCACAGAGGCAGCAGATCTGGGCAGGCTGCCTTGACTGAGAGGGTCCAAGGACATTCTCATTTTCCAGCTGAGCAGAGTTTAGGAATTTCTCAGCCAAGGCAGCAGCTCTGTGGACCATTAGGGTGGCCAGTCGGGTAGCAAATGCTCTCCAGGAATCCTGGGATTCACCTGCCACTCTGGCAGGGGGCTGAGGCCTGGAGGAGGCCTCTGGAGAGAACCACTTGCTGTAACGATGGCAACCCCTTCCACTCCTGCAAGAAGACCCACTGCTCCTGGCTCAGGCCAGGAGCACATGCAAGCCAGGTCAGCCAGCTGCCCACGCAGAGCGTAAGAAATAACATCCACCTTAGTGAGGGGTGCCAGAGCTAAGGGAGGGGTGAGTCAGGGAGTAGGAGGTGATAGTGATATCCGTCCCCAGGAGTTTAATAATGTGGTGACAGAGACGAGCCCAAGATGGCCCATCACAGAACCAGATTTTATTGCTAATATAACAAGAAGAGCTGTCCTTTATGGAATCGAGTTGATTTATGTCTGTTTCTCTCTTTGAGTCCTTACACTGTGGAGGCAAGCTGTGTTGGTCCTATGTTGTGGATGAGGAAAATAAAACCTACAGGGACCCAACAGCCTATCCAAAGCGACAGAGCTTTAAGTGGCAGAGATGGCATCTTTCCTTTACCCAGTGGATGCTCTGCCTTCTCTGAAAACATGGAGAAACTGAGGCCCAGGGACTAAGGTAGCTTTCCCAAAGTCCCAGAAAAGTTTAAGGGATGAGGATTCCAGTTCTCATTCGGAGACATCATGTACCCTCTGAAGTAGGTATTTTGAAAAAAGGCTGTAGAAGTTGAGGGAAGGTGGAATATAGATGTGTGTGTGTGTGTGTGTGTGTGTGTGTGTGTGTGTTTGGGATTTCCCTGGTGGCTCAAATGGTAAAGAATCCACCTGTAATGTAGGAGACCTGGGTTGGATCCTTGGGTTGGGAAAAGTATATATGTATGTGTATATATATATATATGTATATGTGTGTGTGTGTGTGTATTTATAGAATGTATGCAGAGTGCAAAGGTGTGACTTTGAACAAAGAACAAAGAATTCCGATCTTAGTCTGTTAAGTTAATCCTGGCTGGGACGTTGCTGTCTATCTTGTACTCTTAACCCTTGCACACTCTGGGGAGGGTCTTTATCTCTGCAGTCTCTCTGCCTGTTACGCTGCTGTGGGTACCAGCTAGACATCCAACCCCTTATAGAGTGCCAAGGCCAGGACATGATGTGGGTTAGCCTTGCCTCAGCAGACTCCAGAGTTGGTCAGTATACTTCAAATGTGAAGTTAAAGCCAGGGTGAGAATGATAACAACAACAAGAGCTAATATATGTATCAGCCTGTACTTGTTAAGTTGGGAATCGGGCTAAGAGCTTTGCACAGGTTTGTCTAAATATTTACACCTCCTGGAGGCAGGTCCTATTCCTTATCACTTTTCCCACTTTAAACCTGAGAACATTGAGGCTCAGAGAGTTTAAGTCACTAGTTCAAGTTCACAAAGCCAGGAAAAGCTATAGCTGGGACTCAGACTCACGTTGATCCAGTTGGAAAGCCCGCACTCTCAGTCACCAAGCTTTGCTGAATACCATTTGCAGCCGAGGCATCGCCATTCCTTTGGTACTGCCTGTTCATCCTCAGGAAAATGGCCCCTTGGTCAAGGGTGGAATTCTGGGGTGTGTGTGTGCCCCACGGCCACAGGCTCTACACGGTAGGTGCCCTCTGGTGGGTTTTACACAGCTTGGAGCAAGCATGCAAAGATCCATGCTCCCGCGACAAAAATTCAGTGTGAAGGACAAAAAGAAGCATGAACATCAGCAAAAACTGTCACATTGGGGATGCATCTGAAGCCAGCAGCTGTCTTCAGTCTCTCTTAACTGGCATGTGTGTCTTTCTTTGGCAAACATTCTTCAGGCTGCAAACTGATTTAATAGAACTAGCATGAAAACAAACATACAAATCAAACATCTGAGCATCTTCCGGCACCAGAAACAATGGGAACATCTGATGGGGATTTCAGCCATTTGTGCGCTGTATTGATTTGCCCTGGTTCCTCGGTGATCTTAATGATCTGTCATTTGCAAACACTCAGCTGAGCACAATACATTTCTAGCAACACAGAAGTCAACGTGATGCCAGAGGGATTGGCAGGGACACAGCCAGAGCAGGACCATGGCAGCAAGTCACCTGATAAAGAGGTGTCGGAGCTGGGTTAGAACACTGGCTGCAACGATGATGAACATCTACCATCTACTGTACACCACACACCTGATGTACACCAGACACTGTCCTCTGCACACTGGCTCGTTTGATTCCTGCAACAGTACTGCAAAGCAAGTAGTGTTACTAAAACGGAAACAGCATGGGACTTCCCTGGTGGTCCAGTGGTTAAGAATCTCCCTTGTAATGCCGGGGGATGCGGGTTTTACCCCCGGTTGGGGAACTAAGATCCCACGTGCCCCAGAGCAACCAAGCCTGCACGCCCCAACCAGTGAGCCCACGCGCCATAATGAAAGACCTTGCATGTCACAACCAAGGTCCAGTGAAGCCAAAGAAATAAATTAAATAGATATTAAAAAATAACAACAAAGATGAAGCATGTGGGCATATGTGGCACGAGTCATTCCTAACCAGCTCTGCAGAGTTCGCGGCATTGCCTTCAGAGAACAGAGGTGCCTACACAGGGTCAGGTTTGCTCTTATGATAATATGCATATTCTCAGATGCCGCTAACAGAGAAACCTTTGTCATCAACTCTGAAAAAAAATGAGAACTTGAAACTAAAGCGTCCTATCATGTCACACACGTGACACGAGACTCAGCTTTTCCCTTTCAGATTCCATTTAGTAGTTATCAAACATTGTGCTGATTTTCCACACAAGTATGCTACTTAACCCTCATGGGGAATCCCTAGTAGGGATGATGAGCCCCACTTTGCAAAGATGGGAACTGAGTGAAACATGAGCTGTTAGGTGTGCGTGTGTGCTAAGTCGCACAGCTGTGTCTGACTTTCTGTGACCCCATGGACTGTGGCCCTGCAGGCTCCTCTGTCCACGGGATTTCCCAGGCAAGAGTACTGGTTGCCATTTTCTCCCCCAGGGATCTTCCCACCCCAGGAATTGAACCCACATCTCCTGCATCTTCTTGCTTTGGCAGGTGGATTCTTTACCACTGAGCCACCTGAGAAGCCCTAAGCTGTTAAGACAGGTACCCAAAGAGCCAGAAGCAAGATTCAAACCCCAGGACTGGACTTCATTCATGGTCCAGTGGTTGAGAATCTGCCTGCCAATGCAGGGGATCCAGGCTCAATCCCCAGTCTGGGAAGATTCCACATGCAAAGAAGCAACTAAGCCTGTGTGCTGAAAATATTGACCCCTCACTCTAGAGCCCTCTAGCCACAACGACTAAGCCCATGTGCTGCCACTACTGAAGCCCACGTTCCTTAAAGCCCATGCTCTGCAACAAGAGAAGCCACCCCAATGAAAAGCCTGCACACCACAACTAGAGAGTTAGCACCTGCTTGCTGCAACTAGAGAAAGTCCTTGAAAAGCAACGAAGACCCAGCACATCCAAATATAAATAAGTAAATAAATAAAATAAAAAACACCCCGGTCTATTTATCTCAAGGCTCTGTTCTTATTCTGCTGCCTGACGGGCTTCCCCTTTACTCTGCCTGTCCCCACCCACCCCATCCCCCTCCTTCCACATGACAGTCCCCCAGAAACCCAGTGTCCTCAGAACGTTTTAAGAATCCCAGATGTTGGTGATACCCAGAGTCCTCCAACCCTTTTGTTCTGCTGGCTGCTTTTTTTTTTTTTTAATTTCTCTAAAAAACTCCCTGGTGACCAGTGTCGTAGGCGCACACTTGCTTTGTTAAGCAGATAAACCACTGTTTATCTCTCCACTGCAGATAGACAATAGGGCTGAGGTGAGGCCAGGTGGAAAATGGGGCTACCTTTCTCCCTAGATGCTCTGATTTATGAGTTGGCATCTAAGTCCATCCACAACCTTTCTCTGGGCTTGGTGGTAAAATAATCTGCCTGCAAATGCAGGAGACATGGGTTTGATCTCTGGGTTGGAAAGATCTCCCAGAGAAGGAAATGGCGACCACTCTAGCATTCTTGCCTGGAAAATCCCATGGACAGAGGAGCCTGGCAGGCTACAGTCCATGGGGTTGCAAAGAATTGGATGTGACTTAGCAACTAAACAACAATAACCTTTCTTGAGAAGCTAAATTTATTTGTTAGAACTGAGGACATGAGACAGGGATGACACTAAGTGGGGTGAAAGAGTGAAAATGGAAGGCGACGGGACAGAGGTGAAGAAGGAGCTCTAGGCACGGACAGTCCCTCTCAAGCCTTGAGGACCTGGGAGGGTGGAATGAGGACCACAGACCAGAAGACCGTGTGGGCCTCTCGCTCTTCCCAGAATCATCCCTGCTGGAGGCTGGAGCGGGTTCAGAGAAACGACAGGGAGCAGCAAGAACTGTGCTGCTGGTGGGAGCTCAGTTTCGAGGAAAATCTGCAGTGAACTGTCTCGCTGTGGGTTCTCTGAAAGAAAGCTATTTTTAGAGGAATTGGCTTTGCTGTGTGGGGAGACCAGTGCACTCTGTGAACTGCTCTGGCTTTGAAAAACAACCTGAAAGAGTCTGCCAGGTTGCTCCGCATGAGGGACAGCCCTTCCGTCCCCCAAATGTTGGGGAGTGCAGATCCCTCTCAAAGCTTAAGAGCATCATGACCAGCTCAAGACCAGGCAGATAGGGAACAGAGAACTGGATGCAGTGCAAATTATCCCTAAGGAGAAGGAGATATCTGGGTTATACCAGTGGCCAAGGACATAAGATGGAATTTTTTAAAAAATTTATTTGGCTACGCCAAGGTCTCAGTTGCAGCATGTGGGATCTAGTTCCCTGACCAGGGACTGAACCCAGGCTGCCTACTTTGGGAGCACAGAGTCTTAGCCACTGAACCACCAGGGAAGTTCTGAGGGGAAATTCTTGATGGTAACAAGGGAAGTCACATTCAGATGCCTTTGGATGATAAATCAGACACTTCCTATGCATCTTGGGGTGCATGTTATGATGTCCACTCTCTGCTCCTTCTTTCCCACCTTTCGACCTCTGCCATCTTCTGGTCTCTCATTGATTAAGAATATGAATTTTAACTGCTCTAAAGACAGGTCAACACATAGATCGCCAGCAATAGGCTTTGTTGCCTCAAGGAACAAACAGGTTTCCTCTGCAAAGTTCTCTCAGTATCCAATCAGAGAGCCTTGCCTCAACTGCTTTGATGTCTCAGCTTCATTTTATCCTGAGGAGAATGAGTGAAGCATAGCAAGAGAAGTCCCAGGCAATCTGTCTGGCGGGCCATGGGTGCCGGGTTAGCAGGGGCAGCCTTATTTCCATGTCTGCATATATTTGCATGAAAATGAGCTACTGCCAGCCTCAATTCATAATGCAAGTGGCTAGCCTAGTTTTTTAACCTATTCTCTCTACCATAATCTTCAAAGAACTGAACGAGCTTTAGGGAGGGATATAATGCAGGTAATCCCAGCTCCTGTGATATGGTTCCCAACCTCTCTTACCAGGCCCAAGATAAACGTGGTGGGAGGAGTAGCCGTAGTCATAGCAAAATCATACCAGTCACTGCTAACACGGTGTATCTCATGTGCCAGACCCAATGCTAAGCATGTGATAGCATATATTCATCTAACTTTCACATGAACCATTAAGAATTTACCACTAGCCTCTACATTTTCAGTTGAGTAAACCAAGGTGCAGGAATGTTATTTGTCAATGGTTAAAAGGCAGGGAAGAGCTAAAATGTGGGTCTGTCTGAATCCACAGTCTATAGTCTGAAGACCATGCTTGTTTGTGGCTGCTTATTTTTAGAGGTACTCTAGCTAAGCTGGCCACTCCCAGGTTTCTAGATTCAACGGGCTAGCTGGTTTAGCCTACGAATAGGCGAATTTGACCCAGATGACCATTACATCTACTACTGTGGGCAAGAATCCCTTAGAAGAAATGGAGTAGCCCTCAATCAGCAACCCAACATGCAGTACTTGGGTGCAATCTCAAAAATGTCAGAATGATCTCTGTTCGTTTCCAAGGCAAACCTTTCAATATCACAGTAATCCAAGCC
Organism: Ovis aries; assembly: GCF_016772045.2. Classification (NCBI taxonomy): domain Eukaryota; kingdom Metazoa; phylum Chordata; class Mammalia; order Artiodactyla; family Bovidae; genus Ovis; species Ovis aries. The sequence continues at coordinate 753,471 of NC_056069.1, forward strand.
TAGGCCCCAACCACTAATGTTGAAGAAGCTGAAGTTGAACGATTCTATGATGACCTACAAGACCTTCTAGAACTAACACCAAAATAAGATGGACTTTTCATCATAGGGGACTGGAATGCAAAGTAGGAAGTCAAGAGATACATGGAGTACCAGACAAGTTTGGCCTTAGAGTACAAAATCAAGCAAGGCAAAGGCTAACAGAGTTTTGCCAAAAGAACACACCAGTCATAGCAAACATGATCTTCCAACCACACATGAGATGATTCTACACATGGACATCACCAGATGGTCAATACCAAAATCAGGTTGACTATATCCTTTTCAGCCAGCCGAAGATGGAGAAGCTCTATACGGTCAGCAAAAACAAGACCAGGAGCTGACTGTGGCTCAGATCATGAACTCCTTATTGCCAAATTCAGAATTAAATTGAAGAAAGTGGGGAGAACCACTAGGCCATTCAGGTATGATTTAAATCAAATCCCTTATGATTATACAGTGGAAGTAAAGATAGATTCAAGGGATTAGATCTGATAGAGTGCCAAAAGAATTATGGATGGAGGTTCATAACATTGTATAGGAGGTGGTAATTAAAACCATCCCCAAGGGAAAAAAATGCAAAAAAAAAACCCAAAATGGCTGTCTGAGGAGGCCTTACAAACAGTTAAGAAGAGAAGCTAAAGGCAAAGGAGAAAAGGAAAAATGTATTCATCTGAATGCAAAGTTCCAAAGAATAGCAAGGAGAGATAAGAAACCCTTCCTAAGTGATCAATGCAAAGAAACAGAGGAAAACAATAGAATCGGAAGGACTAGAGATCTCTTCAAGAAAATTAGAGATACCAAAGGAACATTTCACGCAAAGATGGGCTTATAAAGGACAGAAATGGTATGGACCTAACAGAAGCAGAAGATATTAAGAAGAGGTGGCAAGAACATAGAAGAACTATCCAAAACAGATCTTAATGACCCAGATAACTACAATGGTGTGATCACTAACCTAGAACCAGATATCCTGCAGTGCAAAGTCAAGTGGGCCTTAGGAAGCATCATTATGTACAAAGCTAGTGGAGGTGATGGAATTCCAGTTGAGCTATTTGAAATCCTAACAGATGATGCTGTGAAAGTGCTGCACTCGATATGCCAGCAAATTTGGAAAACTCATCAGTGGCCACAGGACTGGAAAAGGTCAGTTTTCATTCCAATCCCAAAGAAAGGCAATGCCAAAGAATGTTCAAATTATCGCACAATTGCACTCATCTCTCATGCTAGCAAAGTAATGCTCAAAATTCTCCAACCTAGGCTTCAACAGTACATGAACTGAGAACTTCCAGATGTTCAAGGTGGATTTAGAAAAGGCAGAGGAACCAGAGATCAAATTGCCAAAATTCGCTGGCTCATAGAAAAAGCAAGAGAGTTCCAGAAAAAAACATCTATTTCTGCTTCATTAACTACGCTAAAGCCTTTGTCTGTGTGGATCACAACAAACTGTGGAAAATTCTTAAAGTGATGGAAAACTAGACAACCTTGAGAAATCTATACGGAGGTCAAGAAGCAACAGTTAGAACTGGTCATGGAACAATAGACTGGTTCCAAATTGGGAAAGGAGTATGTCAAGGCTGTATACTATCACCCTGCTTATTTAAGTTATATGCAGAGTACATCATGAGAAACACTGGGTTGGATGAAGCCCAAGCTGGAATCAAGATTTCCAAGAGAAATATCAGTAACCTCAGATATGCAGATGGCACCACCCTAATGGCAGAAAGCAAAGAGGAACTAAAGAGTCTCTTAATGAAAGTGAAAGAGGAGAGTGAAAAAGCTGGCTTAAAACTCAACATTCAAAAAATGAAGATCATGGCATCTGGTTCCATCATTTCATGGCAAGTAGATGGAGAAACAACGGAAACACTGATAGACTTTATTTTCTTGGGCCCCAAAATCACTGCAGATGGTGACTGCAGCCATGAAATTAAAAGACACTTGCTCCTTGGAAGAAAAGCTATGACCAACCTAGACAGGATATTAAAAAGTAAAGCCAATATTTTGCCAACAAAGGTCCATCTAGTCAAATCTATGGTTTTTCCAGTAGTCATGTATGGATCTGAGAGTTGGACCATAAAAAAAGTGAGTGCCAAAGAACGGATGCTTTTGAACTATGGTGTTGGAGAAGACTGTTGAGAGTCTCTTGGACAGCAAGGAGATCAAACAAGTCAATCCTAAATGATATCAACTCTGAATATTCATTGGAAGGACTGATGCTGAAGCTGAAGCCCCAACACTTTGGCCATGTGATGTGAAGAACTGATTCATTAGAAAAGATTCTGATGCTGGGAAGGATTGAAGGTAGGAGGAGATGATAGAGGATGAGATGGTTGGATGGCATCACCGTCAATGGACATAAGTTTGAACAAGCTCTGGGAGATGGTGAAGGACAGGAAAGCCTGGTATGCTACAGTCCATGGGGTCATGAAGAGTTGGACATGACTTAGTGACTGAACTGAACTGAGATGGTTTAGACCTCTTATTTAATCAATTAAGGCAATTTCTGTGTGTCTGTTATACATACTATTTATATACAGACATACATTTATAATTATATAATAATCACATATAATTAAACACATTTCTATTACACACACATATTCTTCCATGAGTGCCCATCATTTTATAAAATGAAGAATATTTTTGACAATAATGGTAATAGAATAAGGAAGTCTAGAATGTTAAAATAAAAGATGCTTCTTTAAATGGAATCTTTTTGCTCAATGGAAAAATATCACATTGTTCTTGTTATTTTTACTTTACCTCATTTAAGGGAAAACTCAGTAATAATCAGACAGGCTTTCAGAAATAACTAGTCTAGCCTGTCCATGTTCCTTTTAAAATTCAATGTTTGGGTGTGAGCCCAATGGCCTAGGTATGGTCTGGCCTCCATGGGCTTCCCCTCCAATGTGGATGTCTGTGATTTCTCTCCCTCAGATGCCTGATCTGTGAGCCTGTCAAGCCTGAGCTGTAAGTGTAGGCACATGGAGCTGGAAAGGAGGGTGAGCAGGCCTGAGCTCCTGAACCAGGGCTGGTGTGGGGGTCAATGGTTGCAGTGTGGTTATTAGACTGGCCTTTCCCATCATGCTATGGTTTGAGACCTGGCCAAGAGGCTGCCAGAGAGAAAAGATAAAACCCGGCAGATGGAAGGGGAAAGAAGTGAGGCGGTGCAGAGACAGGAATGTTCAATGCGATTCTGAACTGAGGCATGCCTTGGCAGGAATTCTGTCTTGACACCCGCCTTTGGAGGTGATCAGAGTCCTACTCTGGCCTGGATGGAAGATGAGGGGCGGGCTCCTGTGACGAGGAGCACAGGGGGAACCGGGCGGAGAAGCAGACCTGGCTGACAAGGGAAGTGGAAAGATCATGGGTGCGGAAAAGGATAGAAGAAGGCAGGGGAATGGATCAAGAGAGGCAGACAGGCTGGGAGGGGCCGGGAGGGACAGGTGGTGAGGTCTAAGCGAGGTCCATGGAAGGAAGGGTTCTCCAAGGCTGGGGCAATGGACCATGAGGAGTGAAGGCACATCCCAGTGAAGCACAAAGGGAATTCACTGTTGTTCTTGCTGAAAGGAGACTGAGTCAAGGTCGGGGAAGGCACAGGAGGTATGGGTGTCAGGCCAAAACCACCCTTGGCTAATGCATTCCTGCCCTCAGGAAGGGTATGGAGGCACAGATTGTGTCCACTGGGGCTGGGCGAGAATGTTTCAAAGGGAATCAGAGAAAAGTTAGCAAAGCAGATGAAGAAAGAAGAAACTAAGGCCCCTGTGTTGTAAGCTCGATGTTTCTTCTCATCTCAGTGGGTGAAACCAAAGTCCCTAAAATGCCCCCGTGATCTGGTCCCTCAGGACCCCTCTGACCTCCACCACTAACACTCTCCCTTGTGTTTACTCCACGCCAGCCACATTGGCCTTCTGGTATACCCAGCACAGCCCTACCTCAGGGCCTTTGCACACACTGTCCTCTCTACGTGCAACACTCTTCTCCAGATATCCACTCGCTTTTTCTCGCATACTTTTTTTCCCACAGAAGCTCCCATCTTCTACCGTATCAGCTAACTTACTTTGGCTTGCTTATTGTTCATTGCACCCGTCTCTCCACTGCAATGCAAGCACCACAAGGGCAGAAATTTGGTCTGTTTTGTTCACTGCTGCTCCCTAATCACAAAATTACCACTGGACCACAGTGGGCTCACAAAAGACGTTTGTTGAATGAATCCGTGAATGAATGAAAGGGCCAATTTGGTCATCCACTGGAATGCATTGGCGATAGAAGGGCATACGTAAGAGGACAAACAGGTGGCGGAAGAGGGGAAAGGAGGAGAAGGAGCGGGAAGGAGGGGGCGTAGGGAGAGGTGAGGTGTAGCACAGAGGTGAGGGAAATGTATACGATATCTTTTATTTGGAGGGATTTTTTCTAATGATGTTTTCAGTGAGAGGGGTTCCATCTAACCAATGTTTAATAAAGCCACCTTTAGTAAAGGCAGAAAAAGTTATCAGCTATTGTCATGTAAGGAGTGATCTTGAGGTCAGTATTCACTGACCTTCTAACCCAGAGTGAGACACTGGCCACTTTTTAACATATGAGAGGAGTCGACGAGACTGAGCTACTTGGACAAATGAATTTTCTTGGAATTTTGGACATCAGTGCACACACAGACACACCCAAAACTTGTCTTGTTACCTAAAGGCCTGATCTGGATGATGATAATCTGATTCAGAATGATGAAAATCTCAGTCTCTTGCTCTAAAAGCAGCTATAAAATTAGTTCGTTATTCATATACTTTGTACCACCACCATTTTATGGAAGATTTGTCCTGTGTCAAGGGCTGTAGTAAGTGCTTTCCATGTGGTATTTCATTTACTTTTCATGGCCTGTTGAACAATACTATAATTATCACATTACTATAAGAAACTAGAGATGAAAAAGAGCAATTATTTTGCCCACAATTATACAGCTAGTACATGGCAGAACTAGGATGTGATCACAGAGTGACTCTAGGGTAGGGACGGGTAAACCTTTACTGCAAAGGGCCAGATGGAAGATACATCAGGCTTCGTGGGCATAAGTTCCTTTGTCATTGCTACTCAGTAGTGCCCAACAAGAACAGCCATAGGTAATATGTAAATGAATGGGTGTGGCTGTGTTCCAATAAAACTTTATTTACAAAAATAGGTGGTGGACATATTTTGTCTACAGGTTGTCATGTGCTGACTGTGTTGAGAGTCTACACTCTTGACCCCTGAGCTATAATTCCTGGGAAAGCATGGAAGGAAGGCAAAGAGATGGCTGAGCATTTTCAATAGTCAGCTCTAGCAGCCCAACATGCCGCCAGTCTGCGGGGACTGGCCGAGACCACGAGGTGAACTCACCAGGGACAGATGGTGGCAGGCAGGCACTTACATTTCAACGATGCCCTCTGGCAAGTTGGCGGGAATCTCTGTCAGGCCCTTCCCTCGACAGTCCACGATGTTATTACTGCACGTGCAGGCTGAAGGGCAGGAGATGGAGTTGGCATTGCAGGTTGGAGGCTCCGAGTGGGGGCCTGCGGGGTCAGAACACAGCGGTCAACTCATGTCAGTGTGAGGAGCTCCCTGGGCTTCTGTGATCCTTACCCAGCTTCCCAAGGAGGCAGCTACCTCATCAACTACCTGAAAAATGATCGCCAGCTGACATCACCCCTCATCTGGGAGTCACAGGTGCTACTGGCTAAATATTCAGCCAAGAGGAGACAGCCTGACCTTGACCTATTTCTGGATTCTTCCACCTGCTCTGTCACCTGATCATGCCAGCTTTTCAGTCGCAGAGCTGCTCTCAGAGTCAACTGCACATGGAAATACACCACTGGCATGCAAAGGACACGCCCTGGGACTGCTTTCCAGGGGTCCCAAGTCTGAACGACACCCCGAGGTTTCGATCTTTTATCTGGGGCTTGGCTACTGAGTTTAGATACACCTTCATTCCTTTCTCAAGTAGTTGAAAGGCACTCTCAAACCCAAGTGGGAGGAGAAAAGGCGACAGAATTTCCCCATTTGGGGGCACTGATGACCGAATGTCAATACAGCCATCAACAGCAACATTCAAGGCCTGTTCAAATAGCTTTTCTGTCCAGAGATCATGCAAATAAAACTTATCTCATGAGAGAAAAAGGTGAACAAGTTACTCCACATTTTGGGGCCTTAATTTTGCTTGAGGTGAGAACCCATGTGAATGTAATACAAAGTGGTAAAAAAAAAAAAGAAAGAAAAGAAAGTGGTATGGAAGGTGCTTATGTTTTAATAGAAAGCTGATGCGGAGTTCCCTGGTGATCCAGTGGTTAAGACTCTGTGCTTCCAATGCAAGACTGGGGAACTAAGATCCCACATGTGGTGAGGTGTGGCCAAAAAATTAAAAAAGAAAGAAAGAAAGAAAGCAAGCCAAGTGAAAATAAACATACACACTGGTAAACTAGCTCAAGATTCAGAGAGTCATAAGAATCTTAATCAGTTTCTCTGGTGGTCACATCAAATCACTAACAGAAGGAAATTCCAATTTAAAAGTCGGTGTATGTTTTCATATTATGATTGTTTCTTCAAAGTGAAGTAAGACTCTCAAACCTGTGGTTAGTTTTTCAAATGTGGACAGGATGGTCCAAAAGGTAAACTCAACCCAATGGCCTCCTCAGGACCTTAAACCACACCCAGGGTCCAGCCAACAGGGACAATTTCATTGTCTTTCGAGGTCCCCCTCTCGGAGCACAGGGTCATTGGCTAAGAGCAGATTCAGACCAACTCTGCAAATATCCTCACTGATCAGACACGGACCGTCTGGTCAGGGGCTCTTGGCCAAAGATAAAACGTGAAACATGGACAATGTCTGTAGAGAAAGATGATTTTGGTTTGGCCCCTGTTCACTGCAGAAGCTGAGGCTGGGAAGCCAGAGCAAGTCTAGCTACAGAGGTTGAATCAGAGGACTGACTGGGCTCGGGGCCAGTCCTTGTTTGGACACTGAGTGAGCCTTAAAGTGGAAGGCCCCCCGCTGCATTCAACAGTCCCTATACCTGGGGGTGGTCCTTCTTTAAGACTCAAATCGATGCCTGTGGCTTACTTAGGAACAGTTGCTTTGCTAGAAAGGGCTAACTCAGTGACCAAAACATCTTACTTCCCTTGGCTTCACTTTCACACACACACACACACACACACACACACACACACACACACACACACACGCAATTTCAAAACATCCTCTTAGATGGAACATTCAAGAAAATATTCTTGTGTAGGGTGCAAGGACTTGAAACTCTCCAGCATCACACTAGTGGATCTAACGGAGACCATGGAAAATGCCAGTGAGATGACAATTTACATTAAAATCCCCGAGTGAAGCATTCTCTTAGAGGGTGAGGTGGTGCTGGCTTTGTTCCAAACTGGTAAAGTCTTTACACTTCTGAGAAAATGACAAACCCAGAGGGCTGGCCTGTAAGAAACTCAGGTCAGGAATGAGATTATTGTGGCCAAAAGTGTGGGCTCTGGAGTCCCACGGGCTCAGTTTGAACCTTGATTCTATACTATTATCCTTAAGTCCTCCTGTCTCAGTTTTATCCATCTTTAAAATGGGGGAAAACAACAAACCTTACTTCATAGCATGGCTTTGTTGTGAAGGTGAAGTTAATGCACGTGAAGTATTTAGAAGAGTTCGTGGAACACAGGGCTCAGTCGTGTTGTTATTGTTATTAATAATGGGTCTGGCTCGGCCACAAATTGTCTGCAGGATGTTGGGCAAGTCATAGTACCCACCCTGAACTTTTCTGCTGCCATCTCAGTGAACAAGAAGCTTCGACTGCACCACTGACACCCTTCTGAGTCTAAAGGTCAACCACCGCTCTTCAGACAAACGGAAACAGGAGGACTAAGAGCCTGACAGCCCCCCTCCTCTGCTCCCTCCCTTCGCAGGTAGCGAAGAAGAGCTATCATAGGCAGGGCTCTTGCCCCCTCACCCACATCCTCCCAGGGAGGCTCAGAGCAGGAAGGCTTCAGATGTCAGGGCTGCCCAGCAGAGAAAGCTGCCATGCCCGGCTCTCCACATCAAGGGGCTCGGGCGCCTGGCCAGCCAGGGAGACGTCGTGCCACACCCTGCCCCTTCCTGGAGGGCAAGTGTCAAGGGCTGCGTGGAGCGCCCTGAGCCTGAGCAGTTGCCTTTCCATCCACTGAGGCACAGGGTCTCCGACGGCCGTGCCTCTTTTGATCTGTCAAACTGTGACATAGACGGGGTGTGTCAGAAAAGAATGGAAGAAAGACATTACGTTCTGGTACTCCTATGGGCAACAGGAGGTTCTGAAATGGAGTTTCTTCAAAGGGACCCCTTCTGACTTTTAGGCTGAAATGAATTCTGTTTAAGCCAGATCCAGACTGCAGCCTTGGGTCCCTCTGAAAACAAGCTGGGTGTTTCACGGAGTGGCTCTGATTCGGAAGAAAGGGTGTGCTGCACTGAAAGGGATGTTGTCAAGGCGAAAAAGCCTTTGAAAAGATTCCTTAACCAGGTCAGTAACAACACCCTTAATTACACAGAGGGAAACACTGGTAATTATAGCCTCTGTCAGCATCCCGGGCTGGCAGCTCCCCAGCCAGGTATTTACACGTGGTGAGGGTGCTCCCCTCTTGTTGTAACAAAACATGGTCTAAGCCAGGCTTGAAAGATGAGTTCACCTTCCCTGGAAACACCTCCCCTGAGTCGATGCTGGAGGGGACCAAGCCCACTTCCCTTCGGATCTCTGAATCCTGTGCTGGCAGGCGTCCCTCCCTTATGCCTTGCGTCCCCGGACAGATTGATGTGAAACTCTACAAGGGCAGCAACCTTCCCCGCCTTCTTCACTATTACATCTTCAGTGCCCAGAATAGGGCCCAATGCAAGTCAGTAAACACACCTTAGGTGAGGGAGAGGATGAATCCATGAATGGAATTGGCCCAGAAGCCTTAGAGAGGTGGGATGTCACCAAGCTCTGGAAGGACCCTAGGGGCAGGCTCCCTGAGTTCTAAGTGCCCTGGGCTCGTGTCCATAGGATCAGTCCCAGAGCGGGGAGACGAGCGGCTCTGGGGAAACAGGACTCTCAGGCTGACGCGCAGGTCGTTTTAACCACAGAGAAGGCCACTGGTCCGATCTCCTGCGGCCCCATCTGAGCCGAGCCCCCACGCGCGGGTCAGCAGGGACATCCAGGCCCTGCGCCAAGCTCTGTCTGCAAAGCCACCTCTCCCAGCCTTTCCTGTCCACACACATGGAGGCCGAAGAGGGTGGTGCAGGGGATAGTCAATTTCCAAGGGGGACGAATCGCGGAAGCACCTACCTTTCTACCCAGCGAATTCTATGACTACCGGCTAGGAAGCAGAGCAGAATGGGAACAGAGTTTTAACACTGGGATAGGAGTGTGTACAGATCTTCAATGGGAGGGTCTCTCTAGGTATGAGCCTGCTCCATGCACATGTGTTCCCATCGCATGATGTGTTCTCTGGGGACCCATGAGTCCTCACGGTCCTCAAGCGAGCCTGCTGATGGGTACCACCCCCTTCCCTCCCTGGCACAGCAAAGGCCTTAAATCAGAGCATAGCAATGGATTAGCGGGTAGACCTTCTGCCACCTACTCTCTAAGACATCCTCTCATAAACTTAGCAGTGCACATGGGCTTGCTCTTCCTTTCTTCATTTGACAGTGAGAGCCCGGGCTCCTCTGCTCTTGGACCTCTTTCAGGCCCAGTGTGAACACGCTACTGCCCTGGGGTGGAAGGATGTGCTCATCAGAGCAGGGAGACGGGCACGAGGCCCAGGTGCCTGTCTCTGGGGTACTGTCTCACCTTTCCTCAATCACTACCAAAGCTCAAGAATTTCAATAAGGAGTCAAAGCTACCTTTGAGGTACCTCAAGGAGGGAGCTGAGATGTCCAGCCTTCAGAGATCTCCTAAGACTCCTGGCCTGTAGTCCAGTGTCTGGAGGGAGGGGAGGGCAGGGCAGGGCTCGGGGGGAACAGACACGCTGGCCCTTCCTGGTCTTACTGGTCATCAAGGGAGCTACTTCCCAGCCCTGGGAGCCCTCAGCGAGGCAGAGGGCAGGAATGCGTCCCCGGCTAGAATTCTCACAGGGTGAGAGCCGGTGGGTGCCCGCATGGACACCGCACAGATTCTCCTCCCTCTGCTGACTGCAAGCTGCCCTCCAGTTCTACAAGAGAAGAAGAATGGAGACGCGACCAGGGCAGTGAGCAGCACTGACTCCTGCTCAGTGCTCACCTCATCTCCGTTCTCTTTGTTGGCAAATGAAGGTGATCATCATCCTAAAAGCCCAGATGAGTGGGGCTGAAGTCACTGAACTTCAGATCCAGAGAGGGCCATGGAGACGGGGGGGAAACAGAAGTCTGGAGAGAGGAGCGTGCTTGCCCGTGGACACAGGTGCGGCGTTCTCAAGAGAGTAGCTAATGTCGGCAGGGTGTTACCTATGCATTAAGTGCGTTGTTTGTGTCGTCTCAAGTGATCCTCATAAAACCCCTGATGCAGGGACTTTAGTGGTGGTCCGGTGGTTAAGAGTCCTCGCTGCCAGTGCAGGGGACTTGGGTTCTATCCCTGGTCAGGGAACTAAGATCCCACATGCTGCACAGTGTGGCCAAAAGATTAAAAAAATTAATCTAAAAACAAAAAGTACCCTGACATAGATCCATTATGTTTATTCCCATAACAGAAGGGCTCTTCTTCCATCTCCTCTGCCAAGAAGACACTCACCATGCTTTCCTATTGCCCTGAAACAGAAAATGTCAAAGTCTTGAAATCTTGGGAATAGGAAGCTCAGGGGCAAGACTCCGACTGGGTCAGCCACGCTGGAGACTGCTCGACATGCTTATGTTAGAGTTGGGTTTCTTTCTGTCTTTAAAAAGAACTTCACCCAGTAGAATGAATATAGTTGGAAAATCCAATGGCCTGGTGAGTGTGTAGAAATAAATTAATTCCAGTATTCAAATTAAGCATCCCTGTTGCCCTCTGGCCTTTCAAAAGCCAACAACAGACTGAATGACAATGGGACTCAAGCAATTATGATGAGAATATAAATGAATGTGATTTAAATACCAGAGGCATGATCATTTGGGGAATGACTAAATAAACCTAATAATCTCATTCCTGCAATGTCCAATTATGGTGTTTTAATTAAAACCTCCTAAGGAGATGGGCAGCTAGTCATGGCTTTCCTTAATTATCTTTATACTTAGTAACTAGTCTCAAATTTTTTAAAAAAAGGAAGTAGAAGGAGAAAGTTTCTTGTTTCCAAGGAGACACACCTATTTCATTTTAATAATAACTGAGGAAGAGTTTGTTGAGAGGCTGTTAGGAACCAGCAGTGCTCGAGGTGATGGGGCACCTGGAAAATGTTTAAGACATGGCCCCTTATTACTAGAGACAGGCTCAATCTTCATGAAGAGATATCTCACATTCAAAGACACATAAACAGGTTCAAAGATGCTCAGAGGATGGTGGGAAGGGTTAACTAGGGAGTTTTGGATCCACATACGCACACTATTATATTTAAAATGAATAACCAACAAGGAGCTACTGTATAGCACAGGGGACTCTGCTGAGTGTTAAGCGGAAGCCTGGATGGGAGGGGACTTTGGGGGAGAATGGACACGCGTATGTACCGCTGACTTGCTCGGCTGTGCACCTGAAGCTATCACGTTGTTGACTGGTCATACTCCAATATAAAATAAAAAGTTTAAAAAAGATGTTCAGAGGAAAGAGATAATTAATTCAAGAGGTCAAATATTTAGCTAATACCCTTGATCATAGTAAGGCACCAGGAAATTGACACAAGGAAGAGAAAACCTAGAGTTTAAACTCCAAAATAAGCCCTTTACGTAAGGATGGGAAACAAAATTCAGCAACTTCCAGCTCACATGAGCCTAAGCATGGCCAAAGCAGAACCTTTCCTCCGATCTGTCGTGTGAACTCATAAAGTCCAGTCAGGAGCTCGTCTAGTCCTATGGCCCTAAGCTCTCTCTAAAAACAAGGGAAATTAACAGAGAAATCCTTTCATTAAGAGAGAAAGGAGACCACACAGTCCCATTGTCTATCATAGAAAATCATTAATAATAAATAAAATAGTCTCCCACCCTTGTGAAAAAGTCCCACTTGTCTCCCCAGGGGAGGAAACTAAATGCCTTTGATTGAAGGGGACCATTGACAGAGGAGATGAATTTTATCAAGTGTGCTGCTAGCAAATTTCTGGGTTAACTGGCATCATAAGAAGCCTGTAGCCAGGGCTTCTGGGGAGAAGAGGCTGGGCTCCAGCCAGCCAGGTTTAATTCAGAGGGAGCTATCAGGGACTCGGGCAGGCAGGGCCCTCGCAGGCTGAAAGAGAGAAAGCTCATTTCCGTCTCTGGAGTCCTGTGTCAGGGGAGGTTTTTGATGCCGCATAGGGGCACAGGGAGGGTTCTCTTAGGCTGCCTGGGGAGGGACCACTGGTGATGAATACTCAAAGGGACAGCCTAATTGCTGCCCTAGGCCTTCTCTCCCGGAGAGGATGACTTCTTTCTTTTAAAGAAATGGTCACGCCCCTCTTTTCTTGACTGAAGCCCATCTCTTGCGGGTTATGGGAGGAACAGCTTGGGTGAGGCAGAACCCTGGCGGTTTTGCAGCTTCAAACAGCTGCCATCAGGTCGTCTCAGACTGCCTCCCTCAGACACCTTGCTGGGCTCTGCCGTGGGGCAGGCCTGCCCCCTTAGAGGTGAGCTTCACTTCATGGGGCTCGAGTTACGGTGCAGGTACAGGAGAACAGCCCATCTTTTTGACCTCCGGCATGTACATAGGCTGAGCCTTGCTCCACACCACTTCCCCCAGCACCCTCTTTTTTTTTTACAGTCTCACCAACTACCTTGAATCATTATTAAAGGTATAATACTTTTCAGAGGGGCTGCTCCTCCTGAGCCCCACTAATGAGATGCTTCATTCAATCATGATGTTCAACTCACCAGTTCTCCTTGCCGTTGTATATAATTGACTTTTCAGAAAGTAACCCAGCACAACATCCTGTTTTTAATTCTTCAGAACCTGGGATAAACATCTAAAAAATCCCCCATGCACAGGGGCTCCAATGTGTCACTCCCCTAAATTTATACTATGATCGAGAGGGTAGAGTACAATAGCATATTCATGTCTGGAGTTTGTGGATTAAATTTTCATGTCCTTAAAAGACATTTGGCTTTGTATCAAGAAGCTACAGGGACCATCACAGCAATAAACAAGATTGCTATAAACAGGGGATATGATAAAGGTAACAGTCACCTATGTAACTATTAACCCACCTGTGAGTCCATCCGAAAGGAAATCAGTCCTGAATATTCATTGGAAGGACTGATGCTGAAGCTGAAGCTCCAATACTTTAGATACCTGATGTGAAGAACTGACTCCTTGGAAAAAATCCTGATGCTGGGAAATATTGAAGGCAGGAGGAGAAGGGGACGACAGAGGAGGAGAGGGTTGGATGGCATCTCCGACTCGATAGACATGAGTTTGAGCAAGCTGCAGGAGTTGGTGATGGACAGGGAAGCTTGGTGTCCTGCAGTCCATGGGTCGCAAAGAGCTGGACACGACTGAGCGACTGGACTGAACTGAGATCCAGCCTTTTCAGAGGAGGGAGACTTGGGGAAGCAGCACCCTCAGGACCCAGGAGGATCAGCCTTCCCACGCTGGGTTTTGGGTCCTGACTGCTGCTGGGTAAGCAGTGTCTCGGCACTTCTCTGATGGGAAGGTGCTTTTGTGACGAAGTGCGTTCGTGTTGGTGTGCAGCTTTAAACTTGGCACCCACCTATAATGAGATGTTTTACCGTTTTCCCTAATTAGTTTTTCTCACTAGCTCTTGGATGACTCCTGCACTCTATAATTATTTCTTTCACTGGCACTTATGCCGATATTGTACCCTTTGCCTAATAATTACTGTAATTACAGTCACTATATTTGAGTTTGGTGCCTGTGTGATAAACGGTTTTATTATGTGTTTGATGGAAAGTGATTTCTAAGTGGGTGTCTATAGGAAATTGTTGAGGTACTGCTCAGAGACATGTTAAAATGTTTTTGGATAATAAAGAATTTGATGAAGCTGTTACATGACAGGGGAAAGCAGCAGAGTGTGAAGTTAAATTCAAGGAAAATTCACACATATGGCAAATGCAGCCTAAGAGCCGAGGAGGACCAGACTGTACTCCTGGCCACACGCGGTCCCCTAACATGTAGTCGGCTTCTGTACTGAGAAGGCTCCTTTTTCCTTATTTCTGCTCAATGTTATGTGGCAGCCTGGATGGAAGCAGGGGACTAGGGGAGAATGGAAATATGAATATGTATGACTGAGTCCCTTCACCACTCACCTGAAACTGTCACAACATTGCTAATTGGCTATACCCCAATACGAAATGGTTTTGGTGTTAAATCAAAATTTTTTAAAAAGTTCCTTTTTCTACACATCAGCACTCCAAGATAAGCCTTTAGAAGCCACTGGACCCAATGGCAGGACTGAGCTCCTGAATTTCAGGAATGCCTCTTTGGGGATCTCTCCAACTGAATTCTCTTGTTTTTGAAGCAATCAAGAAATTAGCTCTACATCCTTGCCGCTGGAAAAGGGAAGACTTGATGGGATCGGAGAATGTCAATGAAAGTAAAAACAAACAAGCAAAGAACGTTTAGGACCCAGGGCAAAGGTAACCTCCTCTGAGAAGCGCTTCCCAGGTCACTCAGTCGCCTCGCATCCTGGGGGCCGAGGCTGCCTTCAGTTTCGTCCTAGCACAGCTCTGTTTTCTGTCCTATTACACTTCAATTAGCCACAGATCAAACCCTCGTGTTTGCTCAGCACATTCTGTGGGCCCACTGAACTCTAATAATTGAGCTCCACTCATTAGCTCTCACCAAGTGCTGCGCATCATGCCAAGTGCTTCATATGCATTATTTCATTGGATCCTCCCACCCGTCCCTTGAGTTATAGACGACGATTATTTCCATTTGGCAGACATGCAGCAACTTACCAAAGTCACACACCACTAAGGGACAGAGCTAAGATTTCCAAGCAAGCAGATTTGGAAATAGCCTCCGTTAGCCTGGCTCTCAATTTCTAGGAGCAAATGGGCTTAGGAATGCGTTTGGCCAATGTTAAAGGACCTAGCGAATGTTAGCTTCTTAGGATCGATGGACTCGGAGGCGTAACAGAAAGGGATCCATGAGTTCCTTCAGTAAGAGCTTCTTTTCTGGCACGCCCGGAGGCACACTAGAGTGCTCTGCGCCAAGCTCTGGGCTGGGCACGTGTTCACGGCTGAGGCGAGCTCACAGGCGGGCGAGCGGCGGGACAGGAGGGGAGGGGGCCATGCCGTCTCACCTGGGCACACGTACTCCTTCTTCTGCACGTCTGCCACGCTGAAGCCCCTCAGGTGCACAGGGGCCATGCAGAGAGTGAACTGGCCGACGGTCCGCCGCTGCCGCAGCCAGTCCGAGAGCCAGGCCAGGTGGCAGTCACAGTACAGGTGGTTGGAGTGCAGGCGCCTGGGAGCGGGGGAGAGGGGAGAGGCTGTCACCGCAGGAAGTGGGGGGCTGCCACTGGCAGAACGCAGTGCCGCCTCCATGCTCCTTTGCCCAGCATGACCATCCTCGGGATCCCAGGGGAGAACTGCCCTCTGCACTGCGAACTGCCACTGGATCCTCAACCCTCCTATTGCTAACCCACAAATGACAGTCGTCTTCTCGTGCCAGCCACATCCAATGGTGACCTTCAGGGTTCTGAGCAATTCCCATTTCTTAATAGTGATTCCACCCTTTCCATTTCCACCGGGGAAAGCCTCAGCATACAGGAGAGGGAGGGCGGCGTTACCACACTGACAATCCTGATTCAGGTCCAAATTCCAAAAGGGTGACTCAGGTGCAAATGTCAGTACTTTAGCTAACTTGAGTTCCAGATGGCTTGCAACAGCTTCCTCATCACCATGCCCCAGTCTATAGTGAACTGTGGCCAGGATTTGCCACAATCTTTTCTCTCCCTACTTCATTTCCACTCTAGATCTCTTTAATACACCCCCTTCAGAATGTCACACTGGGCTTCCCTGGTAGCTCAGTTGGTAAAGAATCCGCCTGTAATACAGGAGACCCTGGTTTGATTCCTGGGTTGGGAAGCTCCCCTGGAGAAGGGAAAAGCTACCCCCTTCAGTATTCTGGCCTGGAGAATTCCAAAGACTGTATGGACATGGGGTCTCAAAGAGTCGGACACGCCTGAGTAACTTTCACTTTTCGTGTCACACTGGTGAGCCTAAAATACCACTGTGTGCACTAGCCAGGCCTAGCAGGTCACAAAGAGAAGGGGGCTTTCTGAAGAAAGCATCTTCTCTCCATCCTCCTATGTAAGTAAGGTATTATCCATACAGACTCCTGCAAATCAGAGCAATCTCTCCGGAGTGCCTTTTATCTCCTTCCCAAGTTCAATTCCACCCGGTGTATTTGCTCTTCTAACTGCTTCAGGGATTCTGAAAAGGTGTTACATTTGTTTTCAGGACTCTTGGGCTTTCTCCCTCTAGTAGCTATAATTCGAGGTCGATTTCTCATTCTGGACTAAGATTCCTGAGAGGGATCTGCAGATTCCACATCTGAGGGGAACCCCAACTGGTTAAGTGAAACTTCATTTCCGCTGACTGGAGGGCAACCTAAGGATAGCCAGGGCTTCTAAAGGTTCTTCCCAAGGTTCTGTATCAGGGGTTTCCAGTGTCCATACTCCCTACCAACCTCAGTCATTACAAGTAGCCCACGGGTGAGTTCTAGTCACAACAGTTCATCATATACTTGGCTTTCTGATGTCAATTTCAATGCCCTATCCCACACATGCTAATCAGCCAGCCGTATCTTGGGACTTTTGAGTACTCTGTGTCATGCCAGTTAATACTGCGTGGCAGCCCAAAGCAGTTGGCTCGGGCTACATCCGTGCCTGATGTGGAGAGAGCTGAAGGGCTCTTGACCACACTCCACTCAGTGCAAGGTCAACACTGCTAAACATCAGCTGAGTGCAGCTCGTCTGTGCTGCCTGCAGGCAGAGACTCCCTGCCACTGCATGGGTGCAAACCTCAGGCAAGCCAGGGCCACTGGGGAACTCGGCAGCCTCGGGGTAGGGGCCCCAGATCCCACTGTATCCAACTGACTAAATGAACCCATATCCCACCCAGAATATAATTTTTTTTTTCTGCTGAAAAATATTTGAAAAAAATTTTTTTATGATTTTGTTTAAAAGTGATGAATTCTGATGTTATAATTTTCTTTTCGTACTTCAGAGCCAATACTTTAAGGTCAAACTCAGTTGTGAGGACAAAGACACTGTGCCTATTATGGGCCCAGAGCATCAAAATTCAGGTCCTGATGTTGTGGAAGTGAGCCTGGCTTCTTCTCAGGCTGGCACTCCAGGAGAGAGGGACAACCCTAAGCTGCGGGGAAGGACCTCAGCGCTAAGAAGGAAAGCAAGACGTGTGTGTTTTAGACAAAGATGACTCCACTTTGTGCCAAGGACAGAGCGGAGCCCAGTGGAAGACCTGGAGTTGGTTATTCTTTCCTAAAGAGCATGAAGGGGAGAAGGGCATCCCTTTTCTGCCCTGGGACCTGCTGGGAAACTGCAGCATGAGGGAAAATGATCTGTCTCCTGACCCATCAGTGAGCTGTTGAGAGAGAGAGGAATGGCCAGGAATACACCACCAGCTCTAAAGGCTGCCTAGGAAAATGGCGACGGTGGGTCAGCTCTTGGTGACAAGGTGGAGCAGAGGTGGGCTACAGTGGCACACACAGGCTGAGGCACCAGAGGTTTTTTTTGTGTGTGCCTTTTAACGAGTTTGGCTTTTACTGGGAAGGGCAGTTGCCCTCTTTGGCACTGAGGTATGGAAGGTAAGGAAAGAAGGTGGATCAATGCAAACAAATTCCCATCAGTTCCAATGAGAAGGAAGAGATCAATGAAACAACACAAATGAGATTTAGGTAAGTCAGATCCTTATTGAGCTGATAAATTTCTGGGATAATCAAAATGTCAGAGGTTTTCCTTTTGGAAGATTATATTAGGCTGTTTCTTCCTGAATCCCCACTGGCCAGTCCTAAGCTACTCGTCTTCTTAAGCCAGCTATAAATGGCCCTTACCCCTTTGTCTGTTTCTGTAGGAATTTCTCCTCTCCCAAGTAGGAGCATGGAAAAGAGGAGACCCAGACTGTCTTTGAAGCCATATGAAGGCCCTTGTCAAAAGCCCAGGGCCATGGACTGGCTCAGGCCTCCCCTCTTGGAATTTTACCTGCCTGGAGAGCTGAGCTGAGCTGAATCTTTCAAGTTGCCTTTTATGTCACGTTTGGGAGATCAAATTGAGCAATATCATCCCAAACACTAATATTAAAAGAAAAAAATAATCATGATGATCTTGAAACTTGAGCCCAGACACGGCCAGAAGTATTTCTAATTTTCTTGAGTGAGAAAAGAAATGATTTTGATTACTTTCAGTAACTTTTGTGACGGTAATGATATAGGGGAGAGTGGCCTCCTGTGGCCCTTTGGCCACATGGAAGCTCAGGTCTCCCCTTTCTCAGCTCACCTGATGCCCTTCTGCTTTTGTTCCCAGAGCTTAGCTCTAGTCTGTCAGCTTCTGAGAAGAGCTCAGCTTCTGAGGTCAAAGTGTTGGAATCTGACATGGGCTCTGTGCTTTTTCGACTTTGACTGTGGGCAGTGATTTAACCCTGGTTCTCAGTGTTACTAGGTTTCCCACATGATGCTAGTGGTAAAGAATCCAGCTGCTAATGCAAGAGGTGTAAGAGACACAGGTTTGATTCCTCAGTTGGGAAGATCTCCTGGAGGAGGGTGTGGCAACGCACTCCAGTATTTCTGCCTGGAGAATCCCATGGACAGAGGAGCCTGGTGGGCTACAGTCCACAGGGTCGCAGAGAGTCAGAAATAACTGAAGTGACTGAGCATGCAAGCATGCGTGCTCAGTGTTGTCATCTATAAAATGGGAATATTAATGGCGCCTTCTTCCTAGAGCTGTCGTGAGGGTCAAAATGACCCATGAAAAGTGCTTAGGGACTTCCCGGTGGTCCAGTGGTTAAGACTCCACGCTGCTAATGCAGGGATTGTGGGTTTGATTCCTGATCAGGCAACTAAGATCCTGCATGCCATGCAGTGTGGCCAAAAGATTAAAAAACAAAAGTGCTTAGCACTCAATTTGGGATACCGTAAACTCCTGAAGACATATTTGCTATTATTATTCTTACTGCACAGAGACTAGCTCCAGACATCAGGCTCTTCTCAACCCAAGGTCCTGCCTGTACAAGGTTATCACCTCTTAACCACCAGAGCATCAAGGCAGCTAGATGTTTCCTGCCAGTTGCTCTGTGGTCTTTTCCTGATGGAAACACCATATTGCATGTTGGCAAAACCACCTTTACAGGAGATAAGGTGAATGAATACAAATGCCAATTTGTAGAAGGTGCCTTTTAGCCACAGACGCTAAATTAAATTTCCAGCAAATCCTTTTAGAGAGGGTCAGTGTTCATTTTCTATAAAATGTGGCTTTCTGAATTCAATATAAAAGCTTTCCTTTAGAAATCCCATTTATGACTTCCTTCCTCTCCCTTCTTCCCTCCTTCTTCACCACCAGCACACCCCCCTCCCCATCCCCACCACACTTTAATTACAGTGAAGGGGGATTAGTCAGCTCAGGTCTCTGGGGAGTTCTCTACAGAGCCATCTCTGAAATTAAACTAAAGAGAAAATGGCACCAGCACGGAGCAAAGAGAACAGACGAGATTGATTGATTGATCTGAGCTCATCAGATGAGTGTTCAGGACCACAGGAAAGTATGACAACAGAAACAAGCAGGAGAAACTCTCCCGCCCTCCTCCCTAGCACCTACAACACCCACACAGAGAGCCCAAGATCCAGACCTGGCCATCTTCCCTGCCTCCCAGGGCCCCTCGCAGCTCCGACTGATACTTTCCCACCGAAAGTAACAGGAGAGGGCGCGGAGATCTCAGAGGACCAGCCCACAGGAGCTGGGCTGCTGGTTTCTGCAGGTGAAAGCTGTATTTCTTCTACTCAACCCACTGTCTGGGGAGATGCTCTCCAAGACACACTTCCGCTTCCCGGCCAGAAGCCCCGGGCCACGCTCCATCTGTGGCCCACTCGTGGTTTGCTATAGACTCCGAAGAGGTCTTTGAAGACCCCATGGTTTCTCCGGCATCATTCCCTTTCAAAAGGGGAGGAAGAGGATAGATTTTCTTGAGTGAATTCTGCCATCCCAAGAGGGATCAAAGGAAGAAGCAGGGCACCATGATGGAACCTGAGCTCGGAGTCCCCTTCATATTGGGTGGCCAAAACGTTCATGTGGAGTTTTCGTAAGATGGTATAGAAAAACTTGAATGAACTTTTTGGCTAACCCAATACTACAAAGTCAGTGTTCATTCCAATCCCAAAGAAAGGCAATGCCAAAGAATGCTCAAACTACCACACAATTGCACTCATCTCACATGCTAGTAAAGTAATGCTCAAAATTCTCCAAGCCAGGCTTCAGCAATACATGAACTGTGAACTTTCAGATGTTCAAGCTGGTTTTAGAAAAGGCAGAGGAACCAGAGATTAGATTGCCAACATCCGCTGGATCATGGAAAAAGCAAGAGAGCAGAAACACACCTATTCCTGCTTTATCGACTATGCCAAAGCCTTTGACTGTGTGGATCACAATAAACTGTGGAAAATTCGGAAAGAGATGGGAATACCAGACCATCTGACCTGCCTCTTGAGAAATCTGTATACAGTTTCAGGAAGCAACAGTTAGAATTGGACATGGAACAGTGCACTGGTTCCAAATAGGAAAAGGAGTACGTCAAGGCTATATATTGTCACCCTGCTTATTTAACTTCTATGCAGAGTACATCATGAGAAATGCTAGGCTGGAGGAAGCACAGCTGGAATCAAGATTGCCAGGAGAAATATCAAAAACTGCAGATATGCAGATGACACCACCCTTATGGCAGAAAGTGAAGAAGAACTAAAGAGCCTCTTGAAGAAAGTAAAAGAGGAGAGTGAAAAAGTTGGCTTAGACCTCAACATTCAGAAAACAAAGATCATGGCATCTGGTCCCATCACTTCATGGAAAATAGATGGGGAAACAGTGGAAACAGTGGCTGACTTTATTTTTTGGGGCTCCAAAATCACTGCAGATAGTGACTGCAGCCATGAAATTAAAAGCCGCTTACTCCTTGGAAGGAAAGTTATGACCAAGCTAGATAGCATATTCAAAAGCAGAGATATTACTTTGTCAACAAAGGTCCGTCTAGTCAAGGCTATGGTTTTTCCTGTAGTCATGTATGGATGTGAGAGTTGGACTATAAAGAAAGCTGAGCGCTGAAGAATTGATGCTTTTGAACAACTGTGGTGTTGGAGAAGACTCTTGAGAGTCCCTTGGACTACAAGGAGATCCAACTAGTCCATCCTAAAGAAGGTCAGTCCTGAGTGTTCATTGGAAGGACTTATGTTGAAGCTGAAACTCCAATACTTTAGCCACCTGATGCAAAGAGCTGACTCATTGGAAAAGACCCTGATGCTGGGCAAGATTGAGGGCAGGAGGAGAAGGGGACGACAGAGGGTGAGATGGTTGGATGACATCACTGACTCGATGGACATGAGTTTGGGTAAACTCCGGGAGTTGGTGATGGACAGGGAGGCCTGGTGTGCTGCAGTTCATGGGGTCGCAAAGAGTCGGACATGACTGAGCAACTGAACTGAATACTAGCTAGTATTTGTTGTCTGGACACCATGACCAGGCAACTTTACCTGTTAGTACATTTCATTCTCACATCAACTTTGAAGCAAGCACTTATCAATTCACTGTCTGTGAGGAACACAGAGACAAAGCAACTTGCCCAGAGACAGACAGTGTCAGAGCTCACATTGACCTCAGGTCTGCCTGACTCCCGGGGTTCCCAGGTGGTACTAGTTTCAAGGAACGCAGAAGATCAAGAGACCCTGATTTGATCCCTAGGTCAGGAAGATCCCCTGGAGGAGGGCATGGCAACCCACTCCAGTATTCTTGCCTGTAGAATGCCATGGACAGAGGAGCCCTGCGGGCTACAGTCCATGGGGTCGCAAAGAGTCAGACGTGACTGAAGCGACTCAGCACACACGTGCGCACTGCCTGACTCGCAACTCTGTGTCCTTCTGAGGGTGTTCTTGTATCGTCTCCTCATCAATTGCTTCATTGATCTTTGCTTCATTCTTACCTGAGACAAGGTCGCTTTCTCACTACTGCGGCGGTTCTCCAACCTTATCAGTATCAAGATCTCCTGGAGAGTTTGTTAAAAACAGACACTGTGCTCTGCCCGGAGATCCTGACTTCATGGGTCTGAGGTGGGACCTGAGATCTTGCTTTTCAACAAGTTCCAGGTGATGCTGACATTACTGGGCTAGGGACCGCCACTTTGAAAACCACTGCTTTATGGATTTTCACATCTCCCTGGATCCAGTGCTGCTCAGGGGCCATAGATAAGCTGGATGCTTGGTATTTTTAATCCAGATTTCTAGATAAATATTATGACGATGATCATAATACTAATAATTTAACTGTAAATTCCTGTTGTTCACTACGTGCCAGACACTTTACTCTTGGGGCTGACTCTCCCCTACTACTGTGATGTAAATTCTGCTGAGGCTCCATCAACACAAGAAAGGCATCAAGTTCCAATCTTTTAGACAGATCAGCAGAGTCCATTTGCAGAGAAACTTACAAAAGAGTTTCTGGCTCAGTGGGGGGACCTTCCCAGGTAATAAAGGCAGTAGACATGTTCTTGGTATGGGCTGTTAAGCGGAGATTTGCTTCTTGAGTACATACTTTGGAGGGCTTTGAGCCCACCCAACTCATTACAGATAAAGAACTGAGTAACTGCATTCTGATACCAGAATATCATCCAGGGAGCAGGAAAGCGTGGTGGGTGGGGACTAGGAGGATGGGGTGAAGGAGGAGATAAGACTCCCTCTCCTCCACTGACCAGCTTGCATGTGTGTGCTCGATTGCTAAGTCGTGTCCAACTCTCTGCGATCCCATAACTGTAGCTCTCTGTCCATGGGATTCTCCAGGCAAGAACACTGGAGTGGCTTGCCATTTCCTCCTCCAGGGGATCTTCCTGACTCAGGAATGGAATCCATGCCTCCTGTGTCTCCTGCATTGGTAGGCAGGTTTTTTGCCACTGAGCCATCTGGGAAGCCCCCGCCGGTCCCAGAGGGGAAAACAGTCGTAACCCTTGACAATACAGTAGAACCGCCAACGGTACAGGGCAGGAGCGAAACACGTGACAAACCACCACACCCCTGTTCTAGTGACAACGTAACACTAACAAACTTTTCCAACCAGTGAGAAAACACAAAGCTTTCCCCAGTCGAGGAAGACTCCCAGGGTGAAGAGAAATGAGCTGGCCCGGAGCAAGAAGGTGGAGAACCATGCACGATCCGTGCCCCTCCCCCAACACTAACACACCACTTAGTCAGTAGCAGAGGGAGGAGGCATTTGGAGGCAGGAAGCAAGGGTGAAGTTTCACAAGCAGCTGAGAGTGCTGCCCCATGGGCCTCCTAAGGGCGGGAGCAGCCGGGGAGGAAGCAGGGCTCTTTACTCACAAGGTTCGGATCTTCGGCATGTGGTTGAAGCTAGTGACCAGGATGCGGCTGATGTTGTTGTTGTTGAGGGTGCTGCAGACAGAGAGGAGAGACATGTCAACAAAGGAGCGTCGTGGGAGGCGCCAGGATGCTTGTGGACAGTGGGGGAAGGATGGATATGACTGCAAGAGGGACCACCCCTCAGCAGCCAGGTACCAAGCAGCTGGAGACCAGTGGATGGGGCTCCAAATGAGAAAAGAATCTGATTCCTTTTTACAGGTGGATCCCTCCTCCCTTCTGCTGCCCTCTTGGAACTTACTACCTGGAGCAATAAGCCTGCCCTTGTGAAATCCTATTGTGAGCGTTTCATTACAACGTCACTAATTCCCACAACTATAATGCAACCCCAATTAAATATTGTCCTCATTTCAGAGAGAAGGAAACAGATACCCAACACCTTGCTCAGTTACACATAACCCTACAGGGCAGCCTTTATCCTTGCATTATAGATGGGGGTGCTGAGCTTCAGAGAAGTAAAATTACGCTTCCAAGGATACACAGCTGTTAAGCTGTAGCTAATGGATCTGAACCCAGCACGTTTTTTAAAAAATTTATTTTTAATTGGAGGATAATTGCTTTACAAAGTTGTGTTGGCTCCTACCACACATCAACGTGCATCAGCCACAGGCGGACATAGTCTCCACCCTCTTGAGCCTTCCTCCCGCCTCCTACTCCATCCCACCCCTCTAGGTTGACACGGAGCACTGGGTTTGAGCTCTCTGCCTCACACAGCAAATTCCCACTGGCTGTCTGTTTCACATCTGGTAATGTAGATGTTTCCACGCTAATCTCTAAATTCACTCCACCTTCTCCTTGCCCCACGACGTCCAAAAGTCTCTTCTCTATGTCTGTGTCTCCACTGCTGCTCTGCAAAAAGGCGCATCAATACCATCTTTCTAGATTCCAAACATACGTGTTAGCACACGATATTTATCTTTCTTTCTGACTCATTTCACTCCGCATAATAGGCTCTAGGTTCATCCACCTCATTAAAACTGCCTTAAATGTGTTTCTTTTTACGGCTGAGTAATATCCCACTGTACATATGTAGCACAGCTTCTTTATCCGTTCATCTGTCAAAGGCCGTCTAGGTTGCTTCCTCACCCTAGCTGTTGTAAATGGTGCTGCAGTGAACCATTGCGAGTACCTGTGTTTTTTTCGATTACGGTTTTCTCAGGGTATATGCCCAGAGTGGGCTTGTTGGTTAATGGTAGTTTTAGTCCCAGTTTTTAAAGGCATCTTCATACTGCTTTCCATAGTGGCTGTATCAATTTACATTCCCTCCAACAGTGCACGAGGGAGCCCTGCGCTATCTTGCTCCAGACTCCTTGCTCTGCCCATCACACACACTGCCTCACAGGATGCTACATGGGGAGGTTATTTTATGAGTAGTTTCCAGGCATCTTCTGCCTCTTCAAGCACATCCTAAGTGAGTCTGTGAGCTCTGTGGGGACAGGGATTAAGGCTCTCTCTTGCGACGCCCCATGACCATGGATGGGAACTCCTCTGGTATCTTGGTGCATGGGGGGAAAGGGAAGAGAGGGATGTGAGCTCCATCAATGGAACAAAATGAAATAGAATGAAATCAGGCTATAGGTAACTATAGTCCAAGGCCTACCCTTCTAGAAGGACTTGCTACGGGAGCCCAGGGAAGCATGGCAAAGGAAATGGCAACCCATCCCAGTATTCTTGCCTGGAAATCTCATGGACAGAGAAGTCTGATGAGCTGTAGTCCATGGGGTTGCAAAAAGTCAGACACAACTTAACAACTAAACCACCACCATCACAGGGAAGCAAGGCAGCCAAGGAAGCCGTCACTTGGCTGGAGGTGGAAAGGTGATGGAGCGGGAGGCCTTTCTGGGCCGGTGAGTTCAGTGGCCATGCAGACAGAAGCAACCACCTGTGGCAAGACTGGACCTGGGACTCAGCTCTCTGACCCACACCTAACTCACTCTGGATCCCAAAGAGCAGGCGTCGGATCCAGCCCACGGTACACTCCTTGGTGATGGACACTTGCTCCTGGGCTCCTCCAAGGCCACAGCAGATACCCCCTCTCATTAGCTCCATTCCTTTTACGCTCTCATGGAACCCCACCAGCCCAGGAAGGAGCCTTCCCTGGAAAGGCTTCACTGGTTAAATGGACTTCTTTTGCCCTTGGCTCTTGATGAATATGTTATCTTACTCTTAGAATCTCTCTAACATTTTCCATCTTGTGTGTTACCACAGTCAAAGCTCTTGTCCATACATGGTTCAAACTGAGTCACATATACCCTAGTTGTGTGGTCTCGGGCAGATTATCACCATCACTTAGCCATAGATTCTTCACTGGTAGAAGGGGCCAATGGTACCTACTTCACAGGGCTTAGCAGACAGTATGTGCTTGTTAGGTGGAGGCTACCATTTAACTGATTTTGGTGGAGAGAACCTAGCCCTGTCCTGGTCATTCCTGTTCCCCTCACCCAACCCCAGACCCCAAGGGAATATAAACAGAGCTTTATCCTGCAGAGGCCCCTGTACCCACCCCACCCAAGGGGTCTGCACAGACACCTTCTCCCCTGGGGACCCTAGTCCACAGCAGGATTCCAGGGACCACATCCCCTTCGACCCAGGCTATTTCTCAAGGCCTTTGGCCAAGAAGACCGGGAGGAAATCTATTTACACAAAAGTACAGAATCTAATACTTTCTCCTCCCTCCCCCCATATTTCTTCTGCACCTACTGGCATTCTTCTGGCATTCTTTTAGGTGTATGGTATTATGATAAAGTGGAATCAACCAAATTTACATTGCCAGCTTCTGCCCACTCAAGGAATTCATTAATGCATCAGTTCTGACACTTGGCATTTTATGATCTTGAACCTATTCTATTGCCTGCGGCTTATCTTTTCTATAGACATGTGTGTGTGTGCTGGGGGACTGTGAATCCATCCTATCTTCATCCACCCAGGAGGTGTTCAGAATATGTCATCAGATAGGGTGCAAGAACTTGTCACTCCCATCAGACCATGCCATCCTGCCTTGACAGGGAGCTTCCCAGGAGCGAGGGTCATGCTCCCTACCCGACCCCCTCTCCAGCAGGTTAGGAATGCCTCTGGGGTGGAAGCAATGCCTTCATCTCTCTTCTATCCATCCCAGAGTTCTAGGCTCCACACCTGGGGGAGACCTAATTAGAATCTTTGACTCACTAATCAGACAAAAATCTGTGTCCCCCTTATCTCACAGAAGCAAAGAGCTCAAGAAGCCTTTGCAGAGAAGAGGCTGCCTTCCAAATATGCCCAGCCACTCGACATCAGACTGAGTTCACAGCCAGCCCTAATTTAGCTGAATATACAGTGTAGTTATACACAGGACTTGGATTGTAACTGCATCCGGCAGGCGTCCGGCAGTGATGGCTTATTAATGTATTACTACACTGATATTTAAATGTGAGCCATAATGAGGCCAATAAAACATTTATGATAATAGCAATTATTCCAGAACCAAAATGACTAAACACAGTATTCAGACTTTCATGATTTGCTGGCCCAGGGACCTCAGAGGGTTGGTAACCTCTTGGGCGCTGTTCTCCATGGAAGCTACAGTTTCTTTTTCCCTAATAAGCCCAGATTTATTTGATTTCCAATCTTGGTGGCTTTTGCCCATGCAGGCAGCACTATCTGGTCCTCGTGCTTAGGTCCAGCAGCTGGCATTTGATGAAGGTGGCGTTATCACAACCCTGATGCAGAGGAGCAGAGTGGGGGTGTGCATGCTCAGTCGCTCGGTCATGTCCAACTCTTTGTGACTCCGTGGACTGTAGCCCACCAGACTCCTCTGTTCTTGGGATTTTTCAGACAAGAATACTGGAATGGGTTACCGTTTCTTCCTCCAGGGGATCTTCCTGACCCAGGGATCGAACTCATGTCTCCTGCATTGGCACGTGGATTCTTTACCACTGCGCCACCTGGGGAGCCCAGGAGCGGGTGAGCATGGCCTCAAAGGCAAAGCCTTTGTTAAGATTCTGACTTACAAGCTGTGCAACCATGAATAAATTTTCTTAATCTTACTGGGTTTCCTCCTGTTTAACAAGCGGAAACTAGCAGCATTGATCTCACGGAGCTTTGTTGGTGGTTCAAGGAGATGGTTGTAATAATTGCCAATATTAACCGAGAGCTTATTGTAGGCCAGGCAGGTTGTGGGTTCTACTTGTACCATCTCACTTAATTCCTACAACCACCCAACGAGGTAGGCACTTTCTATCACCTCCATGTCAAGGATGAAGCAAGTGGTGTATCAGAACTTGACTCTAGAAATGATGCCCGTCTTCATTGTCTATTGCTGCTGTAACAGATGACCACACTTTCTATGGTTTAAAGCAACACAGACCTATTTCATACAGTCTAGAGATCAGAAGTCTGAAATGGGTTCACGGGACTGTGTTTCTTCTGGAGGGCTTTGAGGAGAATTCATTTCCTTGTCTTCTGCAGCCTATGAAAGTGAAAGTTGCTCAGTCATGTCTGGCTCTTTGCGACCCCAAGGACTATACAGTCCCTGGAATCCTCCAGGCCAGAATACTGGAGTGGGTATCCTTTACCTTTTCCAGGGGATCTTCCCAACCCAGGTATCGAACCCAGGTCTCCCTCATTGCAGGCGGATTCTTTACCAGCTGAGTCACAAGGGAAACCCAAGAATACTGGAGCGGGTAACCTATCCCTTCTCCAGGGTATCTTCCCGACCCAAGAACCGCACCAGGATCTCCCGCGCTGCAGGCGGATTCTTATTCCTCAGCTCATGGCTCCTTCCTTGTGTCACTCCACCCTCTAGCTTCTGCTGCCACACCTCCTACTGTTCACTGCAATGTCCTGCCTCCCTCTTAAGAGGACCTGTCTGATGACATTTAGAGCCTGACAGGATAATCCACCTCAGGATTCTTGGCCATATTTTCCGAGTTCCTTTTGGCACCTAAGTTCCTGGGATGAGAACACGGGACACTTTTGAGGGGACATTATCCAGCTAGCTATCATGACCTTGAAACTGGGCATGGAAAGCATACTTGTTAGCACACTAGCTTGTAGGCAATAATCGGTAACTATTAGCTATTATTTTTGTAGCCTGGGATTCCCTGGTAATTCAGTTGGTAAAGAATCCACCTACAGTGCAGGAGACCCCGGTTTGATTCCTGGGTCGGGAAGATCTGTTGGAGAAGGGATAGGCTACCCATTCCAGGATTCTTGGGCTTCCCTGGTGGCTCAGTTGGTAACGAATTGCAATGTGGGAGACCTGGGTTCAATCCCTGGGTTGGGAAGCCCCCCTGGAGAAGGGAAAGGCTACCCACTCCAGTATTCTGGCCTGGAGAATTCCATGGACCGGTCCATGGGGTGGCAAAGAGCCAGGCACAGCTGAGCGACTTTCACGTTTTTGGTGACCTGTGTTTGGTCTTTTATGACTATGTATTTTCACATTCATCTTATTTGGTACTTGAAGCACTCTGCAGTTCAGATGATCTTCCCCATCTTACCAAGGAGCAGTTTGAGGCTACAAGAGATAAAAGGCTTGCCCAGCGCAGCAACAAGCTCCAGGAGGACTCAGGACTGACTGTTTCTGCTTTACATTGCAATTTCTCCCAAGTTTCCCACTGCCTTCTGTTTCAGGGCTAGTTTGCTTCTCCAGCAAAGATAGTCTCTGCCACCTCCCCTTAGGGACCCAAAGCTAGAATTCACTGCACAAGTCTACTATCGCCTCCTATTCCAGAAACCTTCTTGAAAATTAACCACAGAAAAAATATATTGTTTGATCTGACAAGGACCCACCTGCACCCCCATTATATGATTGCCCAAACTTAACCTATGGTGACCTCATCAGCCTCATCTTATTTAATTCCATCTCCTGGAAGAGTATTGCTAGTTCTAGAATGTAGCTTTAACCTCACTGCTCTGTTCTTATTGAGAAAATATGCTTTATCCTAAGTTGCCCCAGTTGGAAATTTTTCTCTGGTGTGTGTTAGTTGCTCAGTCATGTCTGACTCTTGTGACCCCATGGGCTATAGCCTGCCAGGCTCCTCTGTCCATGGGATTCTCTAGGCAAGAATACAGAGGTGGGTAGACATTCCCATCTCCAGGTAAATGCTGTCAATTCATTTTGTGTCAGGTTTCAAGCTCAAGTGCAGGGTCACATCAGTTCTGTGAGACTTCAGGACGGTCCCAGTCTCCCCTTTTTGCATCCTGGCAAACTACTGAGTGGGCCTTATAGCATGAACCAGAAATAAGGCAATTTCCCTCCACTGGATTTAAAAGACAGTTGGTCCATCCAACTCCCATTCCTCTCTTATAAAGCTCTTACTTACCAAGCTCTATATGCACAGTATTTCTATTGAGATTTAGCTGTGTTCTCTCCAGCCTCTCTTCTGTTCTGTCACAGCTGGAGCACCTAGGCCACACTAAAGTCACCTGTTTGGACAATGCTCCTTCTACCAATGGATCTCTCTTGCTTGTGAGAACTAGAAAGGGAGCATTAGACATTTTTTCTGGGGACTTCCCTGGCAAACCAGTAGTTAAGACTTTGCCTTCCAAGGCAGGGAGTGTGGGTCCGAGCCCTGCTCAGGGAGTTAACATCCCACGTGCCTCATGGCCAAAAACTCAAAACATAAAATACTAGCCATATGGTAACACATTCAATAAAGATTAAAAAAAGCCACAAAACTTTTTTCCCAGGTCACTAGGAGATTTGCACACTTACTATTGCTTCTTTTATCGTTGGTTAGCCACTAAGTCGTGTCTGACTCTATGCTACCCCATGCATTGTACCCTGCCAGGCTCCTCTGTCCTTGGGACTTTCCAAGCAAGAATACTTAAGTGGGCACCATTCTCTTCTCCAGGAGAATTCCTGATGCAGGGATCGAACTTGGGTCTCCTGCACTGGCAGGTGGACTCTTTACCACTGAGCCTCCAGGGAAGCCCTACAGTACAGGTTGGCTAGTGGTAAAGAACCCGCCTGACAATGCAGGAGACATAAGAGACTCAGGTTTGATCCCCGGGTGGGGACGGGGATCCCCTGGAGGAGGGCATCAGCAGTCCACTCCAGTATCCTTGTCTAGAGAATTCCACGGACAGAGGAGCCCGGGGGGCTACAGTCCATAGGGTTGCAAAGCGTAGGGTATGACAGCAACTAACACAACACAGCCTCACAAAGTTGGCACGTCCCTGGGTTCCTCCGCTAGACACCGGGACACGGCAGCAACCCAGGGCTCCGAGTCACGCCGTGTGCGTGCAGCGGCGGCACACACGCTGGTCTGTGCCGGGGCTGGCAAGTTGCTACCTGCAGGCCCAGCTAGTGCAGCCTGCGTGTGTGAATACAGCTCTACCCATCTGTTTATTCACACCTATGGCTGCTTCCCCATTACAGCAGCTTAGTTTCGAGAGACCATATGGCCCCAAAGCCTAAAATATTTACTAATTGGCTTTTTATAAACCATGTTTGCTGCCCTCTGGCTGCTTGAGAACTGGGCAGTTCTGGTCCTGCCTTCGCCAAAGACTAGCTGTGATAAGTAGGACGTCACGTAACTGCTTGGTGGGAAGAGGGGGTGGGGTCAATGCCTTTCAGGTCTTAAAAACAAAAACTATAAAACAGCGGTAGGAGAGTCCCAGTGGCAAATGGTAGGGCTGGGATTCAAAAGCAGGGAGTCGAGGTGGTTCAGTGGCTAAGACTCCCTTGCTCCCAATGCAGGGGGCGTGAGTTCAATCCCTGGTAGGGGAACAAGATACCACACACGCAACTAAGAGTCTGCAGGGCAACTAAAGGTCCTGCACACCACGATGGAGACCAAAGACTCTGACTGCTGCAACTGAGGCCTGGTGCAGCTGTTAGAGGAAAGGCTCCAGTGGAGTGGGTTTCTGGGGCTGCATCTCTTCAAGCAGAAACAAAAGCAAACATAAGCAAACATAAGCAGGCAGCCTCACCCCAGATCTACGCTTCTCCCTTCCGCCCCATAATCCTACCTGGAAGCTGAGTTGCAATGCTCCCAGAGCCTGCAATGCTGTGCTGGAATCAGAGCCTAGAAGACCTTTTACAAGAGACAGGGTGGGGAGATCCACCTCTGGGTGGGCGTGCAATGAACCTGGACAGTTGTTCTCCAAGTGTGGCCCCTGGACTTGCAGTGTCACCCGGGAACGTGTTGCTGCTGCTAAGTCGCTTCAGTCGTGTCCCACTCTGTGCGACCCCATAGACGGCAGCCCACCAGGCTCCCCCATCCCTGGGATTCTCCAGGCAAGAATACTGGAGTGGGTTGCCATTTCCTTCTCCAGTGCATGAAAGTGAAAAGTGAAAGTGAAGTCGCTCAGTCGTGCCCGACTCTTAGTGACCCCATGGACTGCAGCCCACCAGGCTCCTCCGTCCATGGGATTTTCCAGGCAAGAGTACTGGAGTGAGGTGCCATTGCCTTCTCCAGGAACTTGTTAGAGATGCATATGTTCAGGCCCTGCCCCAGCCTCCTGAATCAGAACCTCTGGGGAAGGCCCAGCTTTGTGTGTTTCAATGACCAAGAGGATTCATATACAAGCTCCAGTTGTAGAACCAGTGAACTAGGAGAAAGGCTAAGGACAGGGCCTTGACCTGAGTGTGGAGGGCAGCCTGTGGCCGCCCTGGGCCCGAAGGCCTCACGTGTGGACAGCATGAGGGAGCTGGGCCTCTTCCTGTTTAGGAGGAAGTCCAAATTCTGAAATAGTATGCAGCCCTCAATGGAGGTAGCTGTGATCACTCTTAGAGAGGTCCAACTTGACTTCTGCCCCTCGTTCCCCACTGATCTCTGCTGGGTGCTAAAGTGTGGTTCTCCCAGCATCATGCAAGATAGCAATCTTTGTTCTGGAGGAGCTCAGTCCAGCTGCAGCCACACCACCCTGGCAATTTCTTAATAGGGCTGACATTTCCCTCTGTCTCCTCCGATCAGGCCATTGCTTTATCAAGCTGTGCTTCCCTGGCTCTGGGTGTAATCTGCGTGTTGTGTGTCCATAATACTATGTAATTGGCTCTAATGCAGCAATATTAACTACAAGCACGTACCACATAATTTCAGGATCAGGCATCCACAGTAATCCCCAAGCTTTCTGGGGTGGTCCTGGAAACCCTCCTCTTCCCCTCTGCACAGGTGATCCAGAATCCTAGAGTCAGACAGACCCTCTTGGTAGCTTTGTCCATTCATCTCCTGTCTCGGGGCAGGTTGACTTTTTAAGTCTGGATAAATAAGGTGGTTCCCTCCTTAAAGAAGGGCTTCTCGGTGGCTCAGCAGCAAAGAATCCACCTCCAGTGCAGGAGCTGCAGGAGACTCAGGGTCGATCCCTTGGTTTGGAAGATTCCCCTGGAGGAGGGCATGGCAACCAACTCCAGTATTCTTGTTGGAGAATCTAGGGACAGAGGAAACTGGTGGGCTACAGTCCACAGGATCATAAAGAGTCAGACAACTGAAGCGACTTAGTGTCTACTCATGTACTCCTTAAGGATCCCTAGGAAGAAGAATTTTGGTGGGTCAGCAGCAGCCATAGCTATGGCCACAGGATATCTTTTTTAAGTGACCC
Source organism: Ovis aries (assembly GCF_016772045.2). NCBI lineage: Eukaryota > Metazoa > Chordata > Mammalia > Artiodactyla > Bovidae > Ovis > Ovis aries. The sequence continues at coordinate 786,737 of NC_056069.1, forward strand.
TTGAGATTCCCTGACTTGTACTTACCAACGTGGGAGCCCAGCAGCCAGCACTCTAAGCCCGGAAGATGTAAATACTTCTCTCAGGGCCTACGTTGGACTCACAGGGACAGGCACAACCAAGGTAGGCAGAATCATTTCCTAAAGAGCAGCTGAGTGCAAACATTGTGGCCAGGCCTTGTGCAGAAATATCTGAATAGCTGGCATGGGGCATGAGGAGCACAGAGGGGTTGCAGTAGCTCGTGGACCACAAAAGGAGGGTCTGGGGGGCTCCCATCTTTCCTCTTTCTGGCTCAGGCAAGGAGCGAGGGATGAAACTGAGGCTGCTTTAGATCCTCTACGTGTCTGCTTTCCTCTTTGGTTCATATGTCAAAGCAGGACTGGCTTGTCCTGGTCTGGCTTGGTGGGTGTGGACTGATAGCCATCATGGCATCAGGAATGGATCACAGTACCTACTGCTGATGACGAGGCCCTGCCACAGGCTCCTAGATCCTGGGTGGGAGAAGTGCTGGCTAACTCAGCCCATTAGCATGTGTGCAGGAGGCACTCTATGAACTTGGCCCTGGGGGAGCACACACTGGGTCTACAGAGGTTGACAGAGGCATTCCCAAGCCTCGCCCCCCAGCCTAGGGTCCCTCTCCAACTGCACTGACTCAGTCACTTTGTTTCTTTGTTTTTGGTTTGTTTTTTATTTGTTTTCTGGCTGTATCACATGGCACGTGTGATCTTTGTTCCACGACTAGAGATTGAACCCAAGTCCGCTGCATCGGAAGCACAGAGTCTTCACCACTGGGCCACCAGGAAAGTCCCAGGCTCAGCCATTTTTGAATGAAGCTCCTTAACTGTTTTCCTCCTATCAAGTCTGAATTTGCCTTTCTCCCCCAGCTACCCACTGCTCTGATTTGGCTGGAGGCTCTGGGAAATTCCATAAATCAAGAAGAATATTATAAAATAACACATCATTTGAAAAATCTAAATTGATGTTACAGATTCTCCCACGAACATTCTGCTTTCCTCCAATGATCTGGACTAGTAAAGGATATTGCTTTGAGGTGAGTTTCCAAAGATCTTTCAATAAACATGCCCATAATAACAACAATATTGATGTTTATTAATCATGTTTTTGCTATGTGCACACATTATCTCATTTAATTCTCCCAACAACCTGAGATACTCTTGCCATTTCCATTTGGGATCCTAAAAAGATCAATGAACTCTGCCTGATCATGTAAGTATGGAGTCGTGGAGCCAATACTCAAATCCAGGAAAGAGTCACACCAGACCGGACTGTATTTTTCATCATTACACAGAACGGCCTCTTACAGGATTGTCTTCGACAGACACCAGCCATCCGATTCCCCCGCTGTCCCGAGGAGGAGATGAATCTTACGTGTTAGTGGTAAACTCGGTCCTTCCAGGCTTCAGTGCGGCAGGGACCCTGGTGTTTGACTTGCTCTCAAGGCTGCTCATAGCAACAGCATCACCTAACTCTTCTCTGGTCCAAGAAAGACGGTAGTAGGGGCTTCAGAGCATGTGTCTGCATGCATGCTAAGTTGCTTCAGTCGTGTCTGACTCTTTGCGATCTTATGGACCATACCTTGCCAGGTTCCTCTGTCCTTGGGATTCTCCAGGCAAGAACACTGGAATGGGTTGCCATTTTCTTCTCCGGGGGATCTTCCCGACCCAGGGATCAAACCTGCGTCTCCTGCATTGGCAGGCATGTTCTTTACCACTAGCGCCACTTGGGAAGCCCAGAGGCTACAGAGAAGACAGGAGAATCGTGGCTCAACACCTTCCAAGGCTCAGGCTTGGCTGACAAGTCCAAGTGTTGCCAAAAGTCGCCCTGACTGTTGGACTAGCTAATAGAGATTTTTCAGAGCACCCTGAAGAACTAAGGGTCCAGTCTTGCTCCTTGAGCAAAGCTCATCCTTGGTCTGCTAGGAGCGGACAAGGAGTCTCTGAGGGCAGATGGGGCAGGAGGAATGAGAGATGGAGGGAGAGAGAAGAGGGATGAGGGTAAGAAGCTATCTTGCTTATGGTACCTGCTCTCCTGGACTATCCTGGGTGCTGCCTATTACCGACTTCCTTCATCTCCCTGCGGACCGTTTAAATTAAAGCTCATAACCATTGTGTGGGCATATAATGAAAGCAACTGATGCTGCACTGATTAGTCCATTACTCTCAACTGTTAGAAAACATAATGACCTCACAAGGGGCCTTATTCACTGACGTATAGCAGTCGGGCTCTCATTTGACACCTCAAATTAGCAGCCAAAGCAATAACAGCTGGGGTTTTTGTCTCAATATTTGTACCCGACTCTAAAGTGATTTGGCACCGGGTGAGCGTTATTTTTAAACACAGAGCTCTCACCGCCAAGTAACATTTTAAATGGTCTCCAGGTGTCATGTAAAACCTACAAAAATAAATAAAAACAATCAGCTTCCAATTAGGGCTTTTGATGATAGGGGTTCCTTAACAAAAGGGCTTGTCTTTGGTTCTGGCTTCATTATATATGCATGTTATGACAGCAAAAACTCATCTCCTTCTACCCAGCGGAGCCTCGGTGTTAAAAGGAAGACAAAGATGCCAGTAAAATAAACAGAAAAAGTGAGGGAGCAAAAGAGAAAGATGAATCTTCGAATTCCACCACTGCTCAATCAGATGCTGGTGGTGGAAGTGATCAGGATGCTCCAGTGTTTCTGGTCCCTGAATTCTGAAGAACTCCTTACTCATCTATTGAGATCACCATGGACCCTGCCTAGCGGTGACGCAGAATGATTCAACTGCCTCCCAGTGACCTACTGAATTGTAAAATGTACCTTAAACGACACTGTAAATGAGGCGGCCTTAGTCCCCTAATTCTATTTCATCATCTGTAAACTGGGAACCTGGACCATTAATCTTGTCTACTACATTATTTAGAAACGTCACAGTTTCCAGTGTGCAAGATATCTGTGGGGGTGAAGAAATGACCTCCCACTTACGTAACTAGACAGGTGAATTTGTCGCTGAGAAGGAGGGAAGCAGACAATTCCACCTCGGCTGCATTTGAGCAGGGAGAGGAAGAAGGGGCAAAGTCTTCAGTACCTATGAATGTGTACATAAGAGACAGGTACACGCAGAGAAAGCAGAGGACGCATCTGGTTTACCCCTCCCGCCTGCTCCCCACCCCCACCCCCGGCGTTATGTAGGCAGGACCTCGCTCTGTGTTTGGCACAAAAAAGGACTCAAGTATTTACTGAAGGAATGGATGGATGAGTTTCCAAATGCGAAGGATCATGCTTTTGGCATCTTTCGATTAAAAAAAAAAAAACAAAAACAAAACTCCACTCTAAACAGCTTTCTGGGCTGATCCCAGAGTACAGTCAATTGTCTACAGGAGCAAGGCTTGACATCAGAGGAAGGGGCTGCACGGGACTGTGGCAACCACAGCTTTTCCACCCAGGGCCATCATTTCTCATTTCCAAGGACTGCTGCCATGCTGGAAAGTGGGTGCAGTGATCCAGTTCTTTTCCTTTTGTTAAAGAGAAAGCCAGACATCTAGAATTTTATATGAAATCTCCTTATTCCTTGGTCCATATTGATGACTAACTCTCCTTAAGGAACAAAAGTCACAAATGAAACATACCTGGGGGCTGGGTTTGGCTTGCAGGGGCCAGTTTTCAGCCTCTGAACTAAACAGATTACTTAAACAATTTGAATCAAACATATATATTTAACACCTAAAGATCACATATGGGCTATATAAATCAATCAATCTCTCAGTGTATTTTAACATCATCATGGTACTGTGTGGTTAAAGCCTTCTTCCTATACTGCATTTCCTGTAGGGCAGTCACTAGCTAAGACACGCTCCAGGAACCTACAATTGAAACCAACTATCTTTAAATGGTTGAAACTTATTCAATGCTCCCCGCTCCACCCACCGCTATCCTCACTGAGGATAATTTACACTGTGAGCTATTTGGGCTCATAGATGGGTAGGGGTCGTTGGTGCTGGCTCACAGGGCCCCGGGCACGCCTGCTAGCTGGAATCAATGATACAGAATTCAATGTCTCCCCAGGCTGCCCTCTGACCAGGGTGGTCATCTCCCAAGCAGTGGCTGCAGGACTGGAAGACTCTAGAAAGGGAGGGTGTGGTCCCCATGTTGAAGGTAAAATGTTCCCTCTGGCAAAATGCTTGAGATTAAAGGACGATGGGATGGACAGGACATACTGGCTGGCTCCACTAATTTCTGTTTCCTGTCTGCTAATATAGAGAAAGGGCTTCTTGGATAGATGGCAACATGCTGCATGAGATAAGAGTCAACAGACCCATTTTCTGGCCTGGTTCTTCTGTGAAACTTTCTCATGGCTGTGAGCAAATTGCTTAACCATTCTGAGTGGTTTTTTTTTTTTTTTTTCCCTCTTCAAATGAAGTGGTAGGATCAGCTGACCTCCAGGGTCTTTGCAGCCTACAGTTCCGCTCTCCAATTTACTTTGGCTGATTCTGGGTCTACAATGGTATTTCTGGAATGGGAATAGATTTCTAGAAGGCAGTGGAAGGACCGGGGATACCCAGAATTGTCCAGATCTGCCTAAAGACAGGACATCTGGCCAAACTCTGAAAGTTACAACCAGCCCCACTGCACAGCATTTGAAAACATATAGTTGCATGGGTCGGGGCAGAGGTGTCAGTTCCTTTTCTTTCTCTCTCTATGTAGATACCAGGCTCAACTTTTGCGGGGTTAATAGGCTTGCCTGTCACGTCTCCACTTAAGTATGGATCAGGGATGGGTCTGGAATGATTTTCCTATCCAGTTGACTTGGCGGAAGTCACTTGCAGAGTGGAGAGAAGAGAATAATTGGGATCCAGGAACTAATTCACGCAGAGAGAGTTTTGCTTTGGTGGGAGTCAGTTTTCATAACCATACTCCTGGGTTTCAGTGAAAATGGGTCTTTTGGGGGTATAAGATCCAGATGTTTAAATTAAGAACCAGCAAGGGCAGAGTGCGGAGGTGGGAGAAGAGGGAAGTGGTAGATATTTCAAGGTATGTAGCTTCAGAAAGGAAAAGGCGGTGTCACCCCACTCCAGTACTCTTGCCTGGAAAACCCCATGGACATTGGAGCCTGGTGGACTGCAGTCCATGGGGTCGCTAAGAGTCGGACACGACTGAGGGGCTTCCCTTTCACTTTTCACTTTCATGCATTGGAGAAGGAAATGGCAACCCACTCCAGTATTCTTGCCTGGAGAATCCCAGGGACGGGAGAGCCTGGGGGGCTGCCGTCTATGGGGTCGCACAGAGTGGGACACGACTGAAGCGACTTAGCAGCAGCAGCAGCAGCAGCTTCAGAAAATACACCGTTTAACCATTCTGCTTATTAATGGGTGTGAAATGGCTCCAGGGCTTTGGAGTCAGGCAGGCAGGAGAGCATGCATGGTGGGAACTATGGAGATCTGCAGAGGGCATGCCCTGTCCAGATGCAGTCCTGCCACTCAGCTCCAAACCTGCACTCTTCGATAAGGTAGCCACAAGCTAAATTTGGCAATTCAAACTGAAACCAAGTAAAATCAAGTGAAGCTAAACACTCAGCTTCTCAGTTGCGCTAGCCACATTGCAAGTGCTCAAGAGTCACATGCGGCTAGCGGCTATCTGCTGGACAGCTCAGATATGGAGCAGTCCTTTCACCACCGGGGGTCCTTTAGGGGGACCGTGCTGCTTCAGACCACCACAGCCACATGTCCACCCAGGGTGGATACAGCTTCTGAATATCCAAGGGAAATTGAAATTATTCCCATAAAATCACCCAAGATTTAACTGTTGGGAACTAATTCTGTTTTTCTTTAAACATTGGAAAAACCAAAAAAATGAAAAAACAAGAAGAAAGCTCACATTAGCAGGTCTGATTCAACCAATGAATAAAATAGAGCTGATAGGCGGGATCCTTAAAAGAATGGGTGCTCCAGAGCTTTTCTACAGTGAATCCAAATCTGGTCTTAGAGAAACAGGACCATTATTCCCTCCATCCCCGCTCCTCACCATCCCTCGCTCGTAAGTGCCTTCAAAAATAGGAAACGAAAGCTCAGGACAAGGTTAAAACTGAGAGAGAGCTCTGATTCTCCACTACTCTGTGTCCTTGTCCTCTCCGTGCCCTCCTCCCTTCCATAAACTGACAGGAGGGATCAATTTTCTGCTTGGCTCTTAGAAGCCAGTTCTGTAGAGTAATGGAACCCCAGCCATGGGGAAGCCAAGCCATCCAATATTTCACACCCTGGGTGGAAGTGGTAGCATCAGTCATAGGCAAGTTCAAGTCTACAAGGGGACTCAAAAGCTGATAAGCGGAGAGATACTAAAGATGCTCAAACACTGGCTACCAAAGCCACTGTTGGCAGCTGGGGCATGGAGGAAGCTCAGAGTCTGAGCATCCGCACGGGAGCACCTTTTCAAGACAGAGGCAAAGCTCTGTTTGGGGAAAGAACTGACTCCTAAGTGTATTTGGCAGCTCTGAGGCATTCCCCCACCAGCCACTTGCTACTGCGAGAAAACCCTCTGGAATCTTTTTTCAAAAATGCAAAGATATTTTCCCATTTTGTTTTAGATGGGACAAAGCAAACCAAAAGCCTGTTCTCAAACCTGGTTTGTCAGACCAGAATTTCAACTCCAAGACCTGGCAGCTGCATTATACAGGGACACAGAGACTGTCCTCACTCCCCAAGGACAGCGAGACGTCCATTACCAGATTCCACCGAAGCGCTGCTCGCAGGAGACGCAGACAGTGGGAGTCCTGCTGACTCAGAACCTCCGGGGGTAAAGAATGGCTCAGTGATCTTCACTAGAGACTCTTAACTCAGGAACGAACACCATGACATTTTAAATTCAGACACTAGACTAGCCTTTAGTGAATAGGGAAATGAAGCAAAGTGGAAACCACAAGAACTCCTCAGATTCTAGTTACTTGGACTGTGAAAGTGCTGTTTATTTAAATGGAAAAGATTATCTTTACATTTCAAAGAAAGGGTCACTTTTTCCTTAGGCTTATGTTCTCAAAACCAAGCTTGTCATTTTAAGAGCTTGACTAAGATCCAGGTCCCAGGCTGGGTGAAGTGCATTTGCGGGAAACTCAGTTCCCTTCCTAGTACGCTGGGGGTTGAATGGAAGTTACCGACGTTTTCAACAAGGTACAATTTTAATCCTGATTGTCTCCACAATTCACAATTTGCAGCACAATACCAAAAAATCATATTCTGGAGATATTTTAAGATTTTCATTAAATGATGACAGTTCTGTATTCAAAGCTACGTCATGACTAAACACCCTGATTCCTAAGGCTGTTGAAACAAATGTTTGCATCTCCCAGAGAAACCCAGGTGAAATAGTTTGCAAATAAATGAAAATGAATCTTGTCTCTGTTAGAAAGCACCAGTTTTCTCTGTGGCTCTAATTTTTGTTCACTAGTAAAAAGAAAAAAAAAGGGGTGGGGGTGAGGGAAACACTTAGCTAAAGGAATAGAAAACCAAAGGTAATGTGAGAAATGTCTGCTGTTTCAGAAAAAAATACTATTGAACACACTGTTCAACATCTAAAATAATTCTGGGACAACCACAATCTTAGTTGCATTCAGGGCACAAGCAAAACAGAGACTCTAGAGACTAGGGTGGGGTAAGCTTCAAATTCAGTTAATTACAAGTGGCCCTCTGCATCCGTGGGTGATGCATTTTGGATTTAACCAGCAGCGAACTGATCTGAGGGGATCTGGGATCTGCAGGATAAGGCACCAGGGGATACAGACGGCCGACTGTGATTTCAACTCAATTTGATTCCATGAACTTTAACTGACCACCTACTATGTGCCAGGCTTGTGCAAGGCAGTGAACAGTATAGGAATATTCGCCAACTATGATTTTTATGAGTGTCCTGATGGGGTATATGTTAGACACACACCTGAGGTTGTCTCCTTTAATCCCTAGCCTAAGGATTGGTATTAATGTTTCTCTTTTGAAAGGAAATGAACCCCAAACCACTCAAGTTGACTTGGTGGAGCTGATTTGGCAACCAGTCCTGTGGGAGGACTGTAATGCCTCCCACCCCCTACCCCAGAAGAGCAGCCTTTTCCTCCCGCCTCCTTGTCTGGGCAGTCTCATGCAATGGGATGTGGTGCTGAATAAACTGATGTCATAGGTTTGGATCTGAGCACCCTAGGAGTCAACTTCTCAAAAAGAAAGTCTGCAGTTCCTGAATTATTCTGGGCTACAGAGAATAACCTCACGAATGCACCTAACTGTTTCTCTTGTATGTGTGCTCTGGGATGTATTTTTTAATTCTAATTTCTTGTGTGTAGTAGAACAGTTAAGTGCAGGGGATTTGATACTGGAAGAATAATTCCCTTTGTGTACTTGTTCACATCACCCTGGGACAAGCTGTTCACCTTCTCTGAGCCTCAGTTTCCTCACTGGTAAAATGAGGAGATTACCAAGATCTACCTTGGAAGGCTGTAGAGGGGGGTTATGTAAGATGCTGCATTATAATGTTTTATCACAGTGCCTGGAAGGTAGCAGGTGTTAGAACATGGAGACTATCATAGTAATTATAGCAGCTATAATGCCTAATAATTCCTATGATATCCTTTCATTATACAATGTATCAGCAGATTATTTTTATTCGTTAATCAGAGCATCTGGTTCCACACCCAGAGGAAGCTCATTGGAAGTGGAGGACACACCACCACTTTCATTAAGCTCTGGGTTTTCTGAATTGGACCAACCATATCCATAAATGTCCCAACACCCAGTGCCCAGCACCCCTCAGCCAGGACCACCACCCTCTGCTCGGAGAGTGAGCACATCCTGATCTCAGTATCAGGACTACTGTCCATTTCTTTTACTGTCTTCTTCTTATATCAAAAAAGGACTTTCTTTCTGTATCTACAAGTAGGGCTCAGGGTCAGGCCATGTCATATTTGCCCAGAGGTGGCTGAATTAGAACTACACTAAAAGTCTACTTAATTCCCATCATTGCGTTAACTCTTTTCTTTAAAGGGAGCTCATTACCCAGGCTAAAAGACTCTCTTTGCTCTAACGGGAGCTCGTTACCTGGGCTGACGCTGGGCTCTAGGGAGCACGAAATAGAGTGGGAGGTTTTCCTCTCTTGCTTCTCATCCTATGTGCGCATGTGCACGCGAGGTTGCTTCTTCAGTCGTGTCCAACTCTTTGCGACCCTGTGGACTATAGCACACCAGGCTCTCCTGTCCATGGGATTCTCCCGGCAAGAATACTGGAGTGGATTGCCGTGTGTTCCTTCGGGGATATTCTTGACCCAGGGATTGAACTCATATCTCTTATGCCTCCTGCATTGGCAGGCAGGTACTTTACCACTAATGGCACCTGAGAAGCCTGTATAAACCCAATTACAACTGCTTTACAATCAAAAGGAATCTGGAAGCAAGTTCAACTCCTGAGAAGGACTTCCCAGCAGATGAGGCATGAGGCATCCCAGATGGCTTCCGAGGTGCCCTTGGTCAGTCTGGGAGTCCTGGACTCCCCATCACTTAGCTCTGTCTGTGCCTGTCTGATCAACAATTCTGATAAGCTCTCACCTTTAGAGTTTGATCCACCAAAGCTCCTGCTCATTTAAAGCTTTACTGTCCTTGGCATCTCGCACAATGCTGGCACATATCCTTGCTTTTTGGATGGATTAAAGCAGGGGCTTGCCTGGGCTGGGAGGTAACTGAAATGGGGGGAGGTTGACAGGAAAGTGGAGGCTATACACACCCCATCTAAGGAGGGTATGTGCTTTTCAGTCTCAACTGATTGTCACGAGGCACATGTCCAGGCCAGAGTTGCCAAAGCTTCTGCTTCACTGAAGTCCAAAGCTGGAATTCTGGACTTTCACAAAAAATTTCACCAATTTTCAATATGAAATGCTAATTTAAAATGGCAAAAACACTCTTAGGATGAAAAAGAAAACCTCATTTGTGACCAAAATGTAGTGTCGTCTAGTTTGCAACCTCTGGTTTCAAGAGAGTTGATCAGCAGATTGTGGGAAGGCAAACTTCAGTCCATGATAAACTCAAAGAATGATTCTGCTTTCAGCTCTGCTAAATGGGGCTTCCCTGTGGCTCAGATGGTAAAGAATCTGCCTGCAATGCAGGAGACCCAGGTTCGATCTCTGGGTTAGGAAGATTCCCCTGGAGAAGGAAATGGCAACCCACTCAAGCATTCTTGCCTGGAGACGTCCATGGACAGACGAGACTATAGTCCATGTGGTCACAAAGAGTCAGATACGACTGAGCGACTAACACTTTTACTTTTCACTTCAACCTGCTACATAACATAAAACATTTAACAATAGGTTTTGAAAAGACAACTGTGCTTAGGATCCCCAAACTTACCAGGGGATTTCTTCTGTATAGCTGAATTGCCTGGGGGTGTCCATTGGGGGCAAAGAACATGGAATCAGGGGTCTGGAGACCCAGGTTAGAGTCCTCTGCTACTGCTAACTTGCTGTTGCCCTGGACAAGCCAAGGTGAGGGCTAGGACTAGGGGGAGGGAAGTGGGGTGCCCAGGGTAAAAGGCATGGGCCTCACTCTAGTCCTGACCCTGCTCTCGGCCTCCCTGTGCCTTATCTCAACAGTAAGAGGTCATCCTGGAGACAGCGAAGGTCTTTGCAGAGCCAGCCTATGATGATATCACTGAACTTCCAAAATTGGTAAGTGACAGAAAGGCGAGCGAGGCTTTCAAGACAGCACACACTGGTTATCGAAAAACCTGTCAGATCGACGTGAGATTTGGCCAGTACAAGTGCTTTATCAAGGGCAGACCACTCACTGAAAGTGTCTTGGGGATGCTTTCCTAGCATTTTGGCAGCATATCTACCAAACTCCTGATCGGCTACGTTTGTCTTCTGGCTAGGAGACAATGTCTGAGAATCTTTTCTCCCACAATACTATTGAAAAAAAATTTAAATATTTGATTAGCTAGGTTGTTTCTGGTTTCATTTTCCCCTACTCATTTTTTTTTCCATTTGATATTTTTTCTGATTTTTTTTTTTTAATAAGACGGCATGTAGGGCTGAGAGGAGCCTGGTAAAACTGGTGACATGCCTGGCTGTCCTCAACCTAGCTGGCGGGGTCTAGAAACCCAGGCTCAGAGTCCCTCCAGAAATGATTCCTGGCCAGCCAGGGAAATGCAGTCTTAGCATACTTGACCGTGGTTTACACACATCTTACCCAGAGAAAACCGAAAACCGAGGACGTGAACCGCCAAGCGTACAAACCGGCAGAAATTAACAGTCCATGATTTGGGTAACAGAAGGGCATCTGAAAGCGAGGTAACGGCAAGTGAGGTCCCTCAACTAAGAAACAGAGCAGCGGCAAGTGCCAAAATCGATCGGTGACACCCAGCAGTGAGGAGAAGTTGTCTCTGGGACTCAAATGTAAGTCAGTGAAAAAGCAGGATGATTTTTTCCCTCTGTGAAGTTGAGTTACCTTCAGCTTTATGGGGACCCATCCCTGGGTAAAGGGAATGACAATCTCAGAAGCTGTGGGAGGCTCCCGAGTTCTCAGCAGGACCCTGAGGCCCTGGGAGCTCCCTGAGACCAGCTCTCGGGGCCAGTTCAGACCACCCTGAGGCACACGCTGGCCCTGCCTCAGCGGGGCCCACGCCCGAGAGCCTTAGAAACACACATTCTGCTGCTTGCTAGCTAGGCAGTTACTTGGCTTCTCTGAAATAGGCATCCTCTGTGAAAAAGAAGGCGCCAGTAAGTTTCACGGAGGGGTGGTGAGAATGCAGAGAGAGAATGGGTATAAAGGCACCGCTTCCAGTGTTGGTCCCAGGTGGCTCAGCAGTAAAGAACCCACCTGCCAGTGCAGGAGTTGTGGGTTCGATCTCTGGGTCAGGAAGATCCTCTGGAGAAGGAAACGGTGACCCACTCAGGTACTCTTGCCTGGAGAATCCCATGGACAGAGGAGCCTGGCGGGCTACAGTCCGTGGGTCGCACAGAGTCGGACACGACTGAGCAGCTAAACCACAACCACCAGTAACTGCACACTGACGGCAGCTACCATCACTTGCCTTAGGGCTCCTTCTCCGGAGTTTTGCCCACACTACGCGCGCCTTCTCACTCCCTTTTCTGGCTGCCTGAAAAAGAGAGGGTGGTGGCTCTCTTCGCGTACCATACTCTGCGCTGGACATCCCCCATTGGGCATGAGCCCAAAATGAGGTTGAGGTGGACAGATTTCAGTCTTTCCAAAAGCTTGTACAGTCCCTTACTCCTCACCGCTGGGGGTTCCTGCCTAGACTCACCCGTCACGTTCGGTGCAACCAACCTCAGCCTGGATGGAAAGAAGCTTTATGGCATTCCCATCCATAGAAAGGGTGGAATAACAGGGTGCTCCTGTGTGAAATATTTTCAGTACTAGTTTTTGTCCCTAAACTTGAGTTGATTTTAAGAGGGATTTCTTTGAGGTAATGGGGACTTTCCTTTATACTTTATTCTGCCTCATGTCAGAGAGAAAACACCCATGAAATACTATATCTTGTCTCCTTTTTTTCCCACACCATGTGGCGTGTGGAAACTTCTCTCCCCAGCCAGGGATTGAACCCATGCTCCATCCAGTGGGAGTGCAGAGTCTTAACCACTAGACTGCCAGGGAAGTCTCTATACTTCGTCTTCTTGATTTGCAAACTTTAAAAGCTTTAGATACTTAGAGATGACCTTTGTGGGGAGAGTGTGTTTTGCATTCCCCCCCCCGCCTCCCCCTGAAGTCTCAGTCTCTCTCTGAAGGATTTATTAAGTTAATATACGATGCCCTCACTTAGCTCCTATTTATTATTAATACTTTATTGTCAAGTTTCTTTATAGTGCCTAAGTTGTGATTACAGAGAAATATTACAAAATGTCAATGTGAAGATGAGATTTGGAAGGTCTGGGGGTGGGGCAGGGAGGGTCTTTAAATGGAGATATCAGCTCCAGCCAATTTCAGTATGCTCACCATGAAGATGGATGGTTCCAAAGCTGTGTGCCTCTGCTGGAAATTAAAAACCCATGGAATACCTGATTGTGATTAATTTTAAGTACTTAGCCATGTGAAGCCAAATGAGAGTGTCTTTAAAACAAAGCTATTGATCTAGCTTTGTTTAGAATTGAGAAGATAAACTAATCAGATCCTGTGAGCTCTTTACAATGATGGGGAGAGAGAACTTTTGTTTTTCATAGTGAGTTTTTCAGCTTCAAGTTGTGGTGTATCTGGATAAAAAATATATATGCATTATATACATGAATCTATTATATATATATATATATAAATCAGAGTAGAGAGGACAATTCAGCTCTGTCCTGGACAGGGGTTTGATGAAGATGAGGGCATGGTGGGGAGAAAGTTAGGGAAGTGGAGGGGACCCCAGGTGACTCAGATGGTAAAGGATCTGCCTGCAATTTAGGAGACCTGGGTTTGACCCCTGGGTTGGGAAGATCCCCTGGAAAAGGGAACGGCTACCCACTCCAATATTCTTGCCTGGAGAATTCCATGGACAGAGGAGCCTGGTGGGCTACAGTCCGTGGGGTCGCAAAGAGTCAGACACGACTGAGTGACTACTAGAAATCCTATGTAGTATAGAGGGCATCTCTTAAAGTTAAGAAAACAGAGCGGTAGAATAACTTAGCCAAGGGGCCACCACACCCAGGACTCCACGCCCAGGGTGTCTGACTGTATAGCTTCTCACTTCCCACAGCGGCACTTCTGGTGAGGCCAGATGACACCCCGCCGAGCCGAGAGCGCTAACGTGTGGACTGTCAGGTCATCACGTCTGCTTTGTGGCAGCTAGCGACTTCCATTTCTTGGTCCCTTCCTGGGGAATTTTCTCATCCTTCTCAAGAAGAAGATGATATGCTCCCAGCAGCCCTTTCTACAGAGGCTTTTTTTGCAGTCAGGGAAAATCGTGCCTACCCTTCTCAGCTCCAGCCTCTTGATAAGAGGAGTCCTGGGTTACTAAATTTGGGCTGGCATCCTTTCCCAAGCAGACACGCAATTGGTGCTGCTTCCGGGGTCAGAGTTTGGGTGAGGAGAGACCATCCATCTCAGGAATGACAACCTGACCAACCTCCCGGCTGTGGGTCCTGCCTTTTCTGTACCGGGGATTCTCGGCTTTCATCCGATTTCCAGCAGCTTGCAGCACCAGCATCCCCCTGATTTCCCGTGATTCCTCTTGGAATCACCTTCCTTTCACACAGTGTCGAGAGGGTGTCTCCAACCCACTGTTGCTACCTGCGGGGCCAGGTGAAAAGGAAGGTGGGCCTCCCCCTGTGGACAAAGGGACAGTCTAATGTTCTCACTCATTCGTTTGTTTGACATCTATTCATTCTTCTGGAAGTCAGAGATATGTAACCTGGTGGCCATGTAATTTTTTCTTTTTTTTAATTTCCAGGGGAGTGTACCCTGCCCTTATCATTCTGGCTAGAACTGTACCATCAAAATTATTTTTAGAAGCAAGCAATTACAGAAATTGGAAAGGGGAAGCCCTTCCACGATACGGCAACCACCCCCTTCATTTTCCAAATGACAAAACTGAGGCTCCAAACACAGACGGCACTTGCCCAAGGTCACACAGCTAATCGAGGGGCCACGCTGGGGCTGAATCACACGTCTCCCAGCGCAAGTTCTGCTAGGCTTGGCCACCGTCCTCTTCAGGTTTCCCCGACTCAGAGACAGCTGGAGGTGTAGTTTGGGGTGGGGGAGAACAATCAAAAGGTTTTCTTACACAATCCAATTTTAGTCGGAATGACCCGGGGATGACACCTAGCTGACTCTCCCCCTGGAAATCAGGTTTCCTTAGCGAGACCCATTTGAAAATCCAGAACACGTGAAGACAGCTACACGTTTTTCCTAGACAGGATATACGGTGGTCTTCCGGGGAGGGGTTCATCTCCTCTCATCTTCTTCCTCACCTCCCAGCCCCTGTCACTTTAAGGTTACTGCTCAAAGTTTGGATTTAAACCTGAGATGGGATCCCAGGAGCCACGGCCATGACTGGACTTTACTAGCTGTCTGGCGTTCCACCTGGTTCTGTGCCAAGGTCCCTCTCTGATTCTGGGTGATTCCAGCCTCGACCCCGCAGCACTAGCTCTTCCTCGTCTCCCAGACCTGTAACCTGCTCTCTAAGCCCACACTCAGATGCTCCCCGAATGCTCCGGCAGGCACTGGGGGTCCACTCTAGCCCATCTGTTTCACCCAGCAACAAATATCGTGGGAGCATCGGGGGAGAAAGGACTCAATCCAGACTTAATTAACAGGAACCCCAGTTTGTGGGAGGTGAGAAATCACACTTTGCTGCCCGCAAACACTTTGACCAAGGTGAGCCGGAGGGATCTCCCAGTTCCCAATTTTAATAGCACTGCAGCAAAAGACAGAGAAACGCATCCACACAGACCCCCGGGCCCACACACTCCCCCTGTCTCCTCCTCACCCGGACAGCCACATACACACACACACACACACACACACACACACACACACACACACGCACACGCACACGCACACCAGGCAGCGATCGCAGAATCAACTCACAGGATCTCCAAGTCACGCAGCGCTCGGAAGGCTCCATCTTCAATGCAGCTGATGTGGTTGTTGTCCAGTTGCCTGTGGAAAAGCAAGGGGAGAGCATGAAGGGCTGAGCGGGGGCCGTGCGTGAGCCGGCCGGGCGTCCCCGGTCCCCGAGCGCCGGCCCCTCCACCCTCGCGGCTCTGCTCGCCGGCCAGGAGCTCGTGCAGAGCCAGCCTGTCTGCCACGCTGCTGTCTCTCCTCTCTGACTGTCTGAGGGAACTACACAGTCGAGCGCACCAGAGGCTGTCAGGTCTCAGTAAATATTAATTGCGCATTTTTTTTTTAGGCAGAAGGGAGTAATTTCATTACATTAGGGCATCCAATCCATTACGAGCTCTTACCGTCATGTCACTGAAACAATTTCATTAAGCTAAAGGCCTGTAAATCATTGGAGGTCACTGCTCTGCCCTCGGTGACCTCCCAGAATGCTTTCTTCCCCCTCGCCCCCTCTCCCTGTCTCCCTTTTACTGGAAGTTGCAGTCTTCCGCTCTGACACAGTGCTAAATCTTTAGGCTTTATCTGCCCAAGAGCAGTGAGGGTGCATGGGGAATATACCAATTCCAAATTAGACTCAACTAATCTAATTTTATAGTCTTTTTATTATTCTAAGCACCAAATGTCTGTGGTGGTTTGATGCCTCTGTGCTTTGTTATGGGGCCCATCTGGTAGGTCATTCTATTGAAGCAGCCTCTGACTAAATACAGATTCCCTCAAACTGCATCAAGCATCATCGACATTAAAGAAACTCATTGATGGAAGCGTTACTGACGGGGGAAAAAAGGACTATCGTTATCGCTTTAAAGATGTACCACTTAAATTTAAATTGGGGAGAATTAAATGCACCTATTTGGGGACTTTTTTCTTACTTCCCTTTCCATCTTTTGAGCATGAAAATCCTGTCTTTTAAAAAGACGCCTTGACTAATATACATTCCAGTTGGGGACTAAGGTTATTTTAGTTGAGCGATAACAAATAGATACCACTATCTCAAATCAAAATATGTCCGATGTGTAAGTCTGGAGATTGATCACGACCACACCACAACTTAAATATAATCTATTATATATATTAAAAACCTCATTTAATTAAAAACTGTTTTATACAGAAAATAGTGATTATCACCATACTGTCTTAAATTTTGTGTGTGGAACACACCATGGTCTTTGGAGGAGCAGCAGTAGAAAGAAGTACGGCTGTAGTGACAAACTCTTGTCTAGATTCCTATTTCTCTCTTTTGTCTCAGACAGAATCAGTCCTCTCAGGTGGAGGGTTCTCCGGCTGCTGGAATTTACACCTGAAACTTGAGCTTGTCTTGCACCAAGACAACTCTCTGCAGAAGACATGTCAGAGCTGCCTTTGGTAGCCCTCTTGGAGTATTTTATACTCTGCTGAAGGAAGGTGGAATTATAATTATAATCCTGTTATCATTGAAAAAAATATATAGATGTAGGATGGCATAAATGCACACGAATGAAATATGTACAATCAAAGTGATGGAGTGCATCAGAGCAGATGGGTTCTGCTGCAGTCCCATGAGGAACTGAATCATCTCAAAAGATGCTCACGATACAAGACACTAGGCATTTAGAATGAAAGAAGCAGCAAGAAATGGGGGTCTCAAGAAGCAGAACCCCTCCGTAAGTTGATGAATTCCACATCTAGCGTTCAAAGTCCTTGCTGACGCTGACTCCTGCGTTATCTCTGAGTAGTTCCTGCTACCCAAGGCTCTTCCCGAGCCTTTCTTAACGAGAGTTTAGAGGGTGGCCTTTTTGTAGATTTCCCGTAAGTGTTGGAGCCACTGATTCCCCGCAGAAGTTCTATTAAGGCAGTCTAGTACTACTGCCCAACTTCCAGATTTATCATCTGTTCAAGGGTCGATGAATCAACAACTCCTGCCCTGCTACAAGGCCACCAAACCTTACCAAGCAGAAATGCAGTGGAGTTGGCATTTGGCTCCAAGAAACTGTTTAATGAACGTGCTGAATTCGGCAAAAACGGGACCATCCACCTAAGTAGAAAAGTCTCTAAATCATCAAATTGGGAAGTCTGGGGCAGTGCAGAGAGATGGCAGTTTGTGGTGCACCTGCTTTTGTATAGACATGTTAGAGAGCTCCTGGCTATTAGAATATTATTTATTTGCTGGACTTTGGAAGCGTTTTCTATTCCTTTTCTTTACGAGAGTGCCGGAAACCAACCAGAATACTCTAAATGTACAGGATTTTACATGGAAAGAACGTAACGTTCAGGGGAGGAAAAAACTCTTGGAAAGGAGAAAAAAAAAGAGAAGTGGGTGAAAGAAATGAGAAAGAGGAGAGGGAAAGGAAAGGATATGTGCAAAAGAATTTAAAAATCCACTCTTCAGTCTCCCAGCAGGGCTTTGCCACTCAGGATACAGAGCAGGGGCGGCCAAGGGTTGCTGAGAGGGCCCTGCTCATTCTAAGGCTAAAAGCAGAGATGTCTAGTACACTATGAATTACATGCTGTTTAAATAGTTTTCAGTGGGTGGCACAAAGTTGACACCCTGTTGTGTATTAGTAATGGGGAAAACTGAACTTTAATATAAGCATCTCTGTGGGTATATTTTATGGAGTGTCTTGGAACCCATGAAATGTATCAAAATTTAAAATATTTATGCTGAAATGTGCTTTTCTAGAAGACATTTATTATAATCTAGATGGTTTCCTTTCGTTCTAGTCACAGATAAACAGTATCCCCGCCTTGGTAGTCAGGAGTTCTTCCCAAGATGTATTGTTCATTTTGAAAGTCTACGGGGTAAATGCCTGCGAGGGTCTTGTCAGGCAAATGTAAACCCGAGTTATGCACTTCCCAACAATCACATCTGCATGGCACTGAGCCTCAGAGTGTTCATGATATGCTCATTAATTATCGGCAATCAATTCATATATTTCCTGAAAATAAGCTAGATCCCTAAAACAAAGTAAATACATGCTTGGTCCCGACAAGCTGTCATTTTCCTTCTAAACTACGTCTCAGACACACACAACTTAGTCCTGAAGCACAGAAGGGAGGTGAAATAAACGCAAATGTAGCATCTTTCTGTGGGTATTGGGAGAGAAGTGAAACTAGGCACACAGAGCTAAAGACAAAACTGACTTAGCAGTTTGCTTTCAAGGGGTGGACAGAGGCTGCCGACATGTGTTCTAAGCTTTCTGGTCAAAGGTCCATACTGTGCCTTTGAAGACTCATTCAAAGATTCTCTTAAGGACAAATCAGAAAGCCAAGCATCCCCTCTACACACCGTTTACTCAAGAATCAGGTGCAAAAGAAAGCCTGGGAATGGGAGCACTGAGAACCTGGCCGTCTGAAAGCACCTGGTGCTCTCTTTCTCTTCTGCCTCGGCAGTGGGAGGTGAGTCAGGCTCTGCTAAGGACCCTGACTCTCTGCCACACAAAATAACCGACCCCAGTGCCCAGCCTAGTGCCAGGGGCTTCACAGCTGTCACCTATGGTTGTAGAATAGTCCTTTCAGTGCCACTGTGGCAGGGCTGAGCTCAAAGCCACAAGCCGCATGGTTCTGGCTGCAGCCCTGTGGCCCCATCACTAGCAAAGACAATGGAGAGGTCCTTCAGGAGCCATGGTGAGAGGCGGCCTTTCTGCCTCACACATCTCCACTAGCGAGCTTCTGGGGAGTCTGCTTGGGGTGAAGGGAGATTTCCACAGGTGCAGAGTGAGGATGAGGGGCAGGAAGGCAGCAGATGGAGGCGGCTCTTACTGTCCTCTGCTTTATACAGAATACTCAATGTGATTTACACTCTCCCACCTGTGAATCAGGCAAGAAGCCCCCAAACATTCATGACATTAAATTAACTGCTCTAATTTCCCTTGGCAGCTCCGATTTTGGCAAACAATGTGAGTTGCTAACATGACACCAAAGTCCATTTAGAAAGGAATCCTCAGACAAGAACTAAAGGCAGACACCCCAAGAGGAGCTTTCTGACTACTGTATTTTTATACTCTGAGACTATAAACAAGTCAGAAAGGAAAGTCAGCATGAGTGAGGACTTAATCTCCATAAATAGCAGACAGGGAGAGTGGGCTTTTGTAAGAATTCCCATTTGTAAGCATAGTATTATCACAATTCATCTCTTTCGATTGCAATTTCAAATTTCATAATTGAAGCAGGATGGAAAATATTTTTGTGGCTCAAAAATGAAAAGAAGCATATCCAAATCCTTTTAAAAGGGTTTTTTAAAAACTGATTACAATTTTGAACCATCTACCTATCTCTCAACCACCACCATCACACAACAAGAGAAGAAAGAAAATTTCATGATTTCAATGATACATTTGAGACTCTGTGAGGAATACCTTGAAAGTAGAAATCTCCAGAAACAGGTTTTTGGAGAGCTGGAAGAAAAGAATTCCCAACTAGTTATCTAGATGCAGTGTCTACACTCTATACACCAGAGTATACCTACCCAGATGTTCACCTTTCACCCAGATGTTCTGGGGACGCAGCATCTCATCCCGGGGATGGTTAGACTTAGCCTCAGGGCACTGCCAGTCTGGGCCTCAAATCCAGCTGCAGTGCCTTGCTCTAGGACTGCAGCTAGAGTTGCTGCAGTCCTTCTGATGCTAAATGGGAAAAGTAGCTGAAGTTTAGCACCCTCTGCAGTTAAACAGTTTGGTAATTTCCAAGCAAAACTGTCTACATGAAATGTGTGAAATAAAGAAATGGAAGGACTTCTGCACGAAATTTGCAAGGGAAGCCTCAGAAGAAATTCAAAGCAAGTCTGTGGTCTCAGAATCCAGCTAATGAACTTATAGTTAAAGATCCTATTAGAGCAACTGAGTATTATTAGATGTTCACACTGTATTAGGGACTGGGATAGAGAATGAACTGTGAGATACCCTTTGAAAGTATCTGGAAGGTTACCTGTGGTGCTTACATTTCAACTACCTTAAAATGTATAAGAGAATTCTAAAAACTAAACTAACTTACATTTTTTTTGATGAAATAGATATGGTCCAATATATACATATTCAAAGGGTATTTCTTTTTCTACACCAAGGAGAAATAGAATTTTGCAACTATGAAAAAGAAAAGAAAAGAAAAGAAAAGAAAAACCCTGGGAAACCCCTGTCTTCTAAAAACAATCCAGAAGACAAAACATGAAGTAGCTTTGACTGGCTATTCTTTTTCTCCCCAGGATTCAATTGTCCTTTAAGAAGAAAACAAGAAATCTAGTGGCATTTCTGAAGGTTGTTTTATATGACAGTTTAACATTCTAAAAAAATCATTATTGAAAAACATATTATAGAAGTATTTGTCTTCTGCTGGCTAGGGTCTTCAAAAGAAAAAAAATAAAGCTCAAGGTTATTTTAACTGGCAAAAGGAAAAAAAAATGCGTTCAAAAGAAATGCAGACACTTCATATAATTGAACACTGGTCACACTCTGTAGGCAAATCGAACACTTGATCCAAGCCACAGTCTGCTAATGAATTGTCACTGCCTCTCATCATTAAGGAGCTACTGTAATTCTGCATTGAAACAACATCTCAAATGAGCAAAAGGAGGTTTATCTATTATTTTCCACATTTTGTACACTTGTCCACCAGACCCAAGAATACATGCATATAGATTTGTTTACTGATCTATGAATTATTTATGTATCCACAGAGATTCCTATATATAGAACTGACAACTTTATGCCTATTTTTCCTACATAATAATTACATGTACTGTCTCCCTATTGTATACATATAAATGCAAAAGTGTATTATAAAACAGGTAAAGTAAGTGGTATTGACCTCTGAAATTCAATGTGCCTGCATCAGTCATATTTACAGAGTAATTTAGATAATTAGGTGATTGTCAGCGTTCCCAAACCTCAATCAACCAAACCCACTTTGCAAAGGACACAGTCTTAGGTTAATTAAGCTCTCTGATCAGAACATTCTGCCTAGAATGTAGTTAAAAACTGAAGCATAAATCTGTTTTGCCAAGTATTGTTATGCATACTTTGCCACATGGCTAGCATAATACCTTTTATTTAGTATATATCATACTGCTGTTTGACATATGCAACTTCTCAGCAGGAAAATAACTGCATCCACTCCAGTAGATGCTCCCGAACTCAAGCTCTGCAATAATGCAAACCCAGATGATGGATTAGCACCAAAGCAGCATGCCAGACCTTGGAGAATAAAGGCGTGTTTTACACATCGCTGGGAAATATCAATAACTCCACTTCTGTGTTTACACAGTTTCCAGTTTGTTGGGGATTTGGCAAATGAATCTGTGCAGGAAAATGTAGGGGTGGGGGTGGGTGGTTAGAAATCCCTGCAAATTAATTTAGCAGGAAGGACGGTTATCGGGAAGATGCTGAGCTCTCGCTTATTTTGAACACGTTTCAGAAACAAATTTCTGGCTTTTCTAGATAAATAAAACAATAATAAAAACCAAACAGACAAAGGGCAAATCAAAGGAAGATACCCCCTATTCACAATGAGAGAATTTCTTTTCTTTCTAAGCAACTTTCAGACCAAGGGACAGAGGAAGTTTGGCTATTGTTTGTAAAATGAGCTCCCTTGTTTTGAGGCATGCTTCACATCCAGCCTTTCTTCTGTCCACCTGATATGAAGACTAAAGAACTTTAGAGCTACGACGTGCGACTTAACAACGTTTGCCCGGAACTTCCCTGTTTAAGTATGGAGACTTCTGAGACTGCTCTAGGAAACGCTTCTGTCCCAGGCACTGTATTAAACCTCTGATGCTGACTCTGTGGGAAACATTTATTCTCAGCACCAGTTTACTTAAATCTTATAATGTCTGTTGTTTCACAAACTCAGCTTTCAGTTACATCAACTCTAAAAGGCTCCTTACTGCAGCTACTGTAAAACGGGCTGCTCCTTTAAACACCCCTGCAACCAGGCTAATGGGGGCCCTCAAAGTGGCTGATACATTCTAATGCGGTTCTTAACTTTGCCCATCAGGAATTATTGATAAAATTTCTCTGTAAGAAGCATCCTTGCTGATGTCATGAATACTCAGAGGCCAAACAAATAAAAGGCTGTCTCCACAGTGATGGGGG
The DNA here is from genome assembly GCF_016772045.2 of Ovis aries. Taxonomy (NCBI): domain Eukaryota; kingdom Metazoa; phylum Chordata; class Mammalia; order Artiodactyla; family Bovidae; genus Ovis; species Ovis aries. Next base: position 809,366 of record NC_056069.1, read on the forward strand.
CAGGTTTGCGGTTTCCTTAGTTACACTCTTGAGTGATAACCATCCGGGGTTCCTCCCTGGCAGAGGGGAAAGGGAGTTAGAACCTAGAAAGATGAAATGTGCTTCTGTTAACAGGCCTGAGAGTTATCTCCCACATCTCTGTGTTTGACCTTTTTTTAAATCAACCAGTACAAACTGTAGTGAGTTTTTAAATTTTTTTCATCCTTGTGGGGGTTTTGGAAATTTTCCCTTTGGACTCTAGAGAGAAACTTATTTCAGCCACGAGAATACAACCCGTAAGTGCGGCCAGAGCAGAGAATTTCTTCTTAGCCCGAAGCGGCTGCAGGCGTTGGAGCCCAGACTGGATGCTGGTTTTCATTCAAATACGGGAGTCCTAAGCAGCACTCCTCTGGGCTGAAGTTGAGGATCTCTTGGCCCCCGTCACAGGAGGGCAGGGGTGGCTTCCTAAGACTTCAAAAAGATCTTAGTTTCCCTTTTAAAAAATCACATGGATCTCTCATGTAGAAATTAAAAAACTTTCTTGAATTTATTCACCATTCCAACCCATATTAACTACTAACTTCTGGGAACTCTCAATATTTGCTATGTGTCTTTTTCATAAAATGGAAGATAGGGCTCTTGTAAATTTCTGGCATGTGGATACCAAGAGTCACACCGGCCCCAGGGGGTCTTAGGTCTCAAGGTTTTGGATTTGCTTGGGACTTGCCACTCCTTTCTTCTGTCCTGTTTCTCCCTCTTGGAATGGGACCATCTGTCCTCTACCTGTCCCACCATTGTGTTTTGGAAGCAGATATATATGTGATTTCACAGGGTCACAGCTTTTGCCTCAGAATGACCCAATAGCTTGAGTCCCACCCATATCTGATTTAGGTGATATTTAGAGGAGACTCTAGACCCCAGTTTGATTCCTGGGTTGGGAAGATCCGCTGGAGAAGGGACAGGCTACCCACTCCAGTATTCTTGGGCTGCCCTGGTGGCTCAGGTGGTAAAGAATCCGCCTGCAATGAGGGAAACCTGGGTTCAGTCCCTGGGTTGGGAAGATCCCCTGGAGAAGGGCAAGGCTACCCACTCCAGTATTCTGGCCTGGAGAATTCCATGGACTGTACCGCGAGCTGGACACGACTGAGTGACTTTCACTTTCACTGGACTTCAGACTTTTAAGTTGAGGCTGGACTGAGTGTGGACCTACTGGGATGGAATGAATGTATTTAGCATGTGAGAAGGATGTGAATTTAGGGGGATCGGGGGCAGAATACTATAGACTAACTGTGTCCTTCCACCAAATTCATACATTGAGGCTTATCCCCCAAAGAGACCAGGAGGAGGGATCTTTGAGAGGTAATTAGGACATGAAGGCAGAACCCTCATGGATGGGATAAATGTCTTTATAAAAGAAGCCCTAGAAAGCTTCCTTGCCCCTTCCATTGTGTGACCTTATACCAAAAAGACAGCTATTTAGGAAGCAGGCCCCTAGCTCACACAGAATCTGCTGGCACCTTGATTTGGGACTTACCAGCCTGTAGAACTGTGAGAAACACACTTCTGCTATTTATAAGCCACCCAGTTTATGACATTTTTGTTACAGAAGCCTGAACAGACTATGCACCATCCATGTACCCAAGTCTTGACTTCCTCTTCTGTAAAATGGAGATAACATTTAACCTGAAAGGAAATTTCCAGTATGAAAATGATGAAATGTATGCACTCTGAAAATGTGGCCTTGCTTAATTTTCTTTGCTTTGAAATAAATAATATTAAATATAAGAATTTGACTCACATAATCTCCAAAGGCTCTTTCAGCTCGGAAGATGTGCAGCCTGAGGTCAATTTCTCATGAGATTTTTAAAGAAAAAGTTCCTGCTCATCTTACTCAGATCCTGCTGTGATTTGAGCTTATCTCTTTATCCCTTCTTCCATCCCAGACCAAAGAATCTATTATTAAGATATTCAATATATTCTTTCTGGACTGAGGGCAGCAGTTCAGACTCACATGCTCTTTGTACTTCTCCGGCTGATATGAGACTGAAATACAAGAAGCCATCAAAACCCTGCATGGAAGACAACACAAAATTTTCTCTCACCAGGACAATGATATCCATATGTACAACTCCCATAGGCATGAACCAGTAAGGAGGGTAATTGCAAAATTTAACCCTATTTGTGTGTGTGTGTGTGTGTGGCCATTTGCAGCTAATAAACAATCAACTAACGTCTGGAGCACCTAAACTAGTGAAATCCATACCATCATATATGGGGTATGATGTCTTCATTTTAATATTCCTTAATCTGTACACAAATATTGAACACCTCCCTATAGCCTATGCTGTAAGCTGTTACAACAACAATCCAACCACAACAATTGTTGCACAGAGTACATGTTCACATTTATTAGGCAGTAAGTATTGGGCTGAGCATCTTCAATATGTTCATTAAGTTGGGTCTTACAACATTAGTATTCCAATTTTACAGAAAAGGCAGCTAAGGAAGAGTTCCATCTCTCAGCTTGGCTTTGAATCCAGATCAGTCGATCGCCCACAATGACTGCAGGCAAAGCTGCTTCTCTGTACACGGCCCAAACTTCTTAGCATGGCACTGCCCACCTCATCTATGCACCAGGGAAGAGAACCACGCACTCACTCATGCTGGTTCTTTCCCTCTCCTCTGTTCAGAAAATCCCTTCCCCTCCATCAAGGCCCTCCTCAAAGCTCACATCCTCTATGAAACCTTCCTGTGCAAACTCAGCCAAAATGAACCACGCTCTCCAAAGCCTCCATTAAATCACTTATTTCACATCAGTAGGACGAGCTGTAAACACAGAAGGAAACCAAGGTTCGGAGAGGTTATGTAGCATTTTCAAAGCCACTCAGCTAATGCATTAAGGAGTCAGGTTCATACCTGTCTTCCTGCCTGCGAGCCTTAGGGTTCATCCTACATGACATGCTACCTCTCTCTGACTTTTAGTGTGGAGGGACAGGGAGCCTGTTTTGACTTAACTCACTCATCTTTGCATAGAAAGAGGCTGGTGAGAAATGTCAAGGTTGGTCTTAGCATGTCACTGGGTCCCAGTTGCTTTCACTGGTTTGCAAGCATTCTGACCCAGAAGATGGAAGGTGAGGGCAGTACAGTCCCCTCACCTCCCCGGTGTGTGTCTGAGTTAGATTATCTGGGAGTCCCAGGACAATTGACTTTTAGCAGCATTGGGGAAAGCAGGCTGATTTTAGCTCCAGTTTCTGGGAATAATGGGGAGGGACCTCCACCCTAAGGAGACTGCTGCCATTCCAGGTCACCTACTGAGACGGATGGGCAGCTTCCTGACCAGGCTGGCACAGTATAGAGCTTCTTGAGCAGGGGCAAGGCATATCCAGAGAAATGGCTCTCCTTGCTCCAGGCAAGTGGCCAATTACACAGATTTTAATCAGTCTTTCCTGGGCCTGACCTTCCCCAGTGTGAGGCCTGTCTTCCAAAGGTATACAAGCCACAGGTCCTGAAACAGCTAGGTAGCCCTCAGCAGGTCGTGTACTCAGATGTACGGGGTCAGTGGCCATCAGCAAGGCATCACTCAAAGGTATCCTTGTGGCAGCAGAAGCCAATTAAAATGTGTCTTGTAAGCTCAGTGTAAGGGGATATCAAGGTCTGTGTAATTAACTGTTGAAAAAAGGGGCATCAAAACTCAGCAACATGGGCAGTGCTGATAACTACGTTCCATTCAGTAAATGCACAGAACTGAAATACTCTAGGAAAAGGCCAGCTTCTTTTTCTAAACCAGGACTTGTAATGAATAATGGATGCCCGGATTCACTGGCCACAGGAGAGCAGGGGCAAGATCTGCCTTGCTCACAACTGTACCTTCTTCACAGCACCTGGCACATAGGAAGTACCTGGTGCAAAACCCTAGGGGGTCACAATGAGACACTGCTTTACACCCACTAGGATAACTAGACTCAAAAAAGATGGAAAGCAAGTGCTGACAAGGATGTGGAGAAATGGGACCTTCCTACGTGGCTGGGGGTACGTAAAATGGTACAGCCACTCTGAAAGACAGTGATGCTTTCTCAGGAGTTTGAACATAGAATTACCCAGTGATCCAGCAACTCTACTCTGAGGGATGTACTTAAAAGAGCAGAAAACAGTGTTCAAACAAAAATTTGTACACAAATGTTCATAGGATTATTCATAATAGCTCAAAGGCAGAAACAATTCAAACACAGCCAATGGATGAATGAAGAAACAAACTGTGGTACATCCATACAATGGAATATGATTCAGTCATTAAAAAGGACTGGATCCTGATACACACTAGAACATGATGAACCTTGAAAACAAAGGGTCAGACAAAAAAGGACCCATGTTGCATGATTCCATTTACGTGAAATATCCAGAACCTGTAATCTATAGAAACAGCAAACAGATTAACAGCTGCTGGAGACTGGGGGTGAGGGAGGAATGGGAGGGGCTGCTTAATGGGCACAGGGTGTCCTTTTGCAGGGATAAGAAGAATGCTGTAGATCAAAATGATGGCTGTGCAACATTGCGGGCGTACTAAATGCTACTGAACCGCATACTCTAATATGGTGACTTCTATGTCATATGAATTTCACATTCAAAAAAATTAAAAAGAGGAGCTTTATGAGGGCATCCTATTGTGAGAGCAATTCTCCTGAGACAACATCACAGAGAAAGGCAGGGAAAACAGGACCAGGTCTTACATTAGGCACGATCAGGCAGGAAACCCAATTCGGCTTGATATAGCTAACAAGCATCTTGGCATTTGTAGAGCAATGAGAAAGATGGAAAGAAACAAGGGCCGGGGTGGGGGGGGTGGTTGGGGAATTATTTGCAGCAAATCTTAAACCTCTCTTCTGGCTGGCTTTGGCAAACTACCAGTCACTCTACACTTAGGAGAAAATAAAATCGGTTTAAGCAAGAGAATGAGGATCCTAAACTTGATGGAAAGGGCCAAAATCACCTTCTCTATTCACAAGGCAAATATAAAATGGTGGGGGATTAGCCACTATTTTGTATTTTCCGCACCACTGCTCTCTCCTCTCCGTGGGTAGCCAGCATAGATAACTCGGTAGATTGTGCTTGCATTTCAGAAGCCGAGTTCCTCACTTTGTTTTCACCCTTCTTGGGACTGGTTCTCTGGGTTCCCTCTCTGAGAAGGCTGGAAAAGAGGCCTTGGCTTTCCTTTGAGGCAGAGAAAGTGGAAAACCTTCCCTGGTTGGGCGTCTGGTCTGTGTGGGCTGTGGGAGCCCCCAGGCGAGGTTTGTGGGCAGAGTAAGGATGGAGGTCAGGTGACAAAGGAGAGTCATCTTCCTGCCTGCTGGGCTCCAAATTCCCACAGGACTCTGGTCTCACTGAGCTGAATAAACCCAAAAAACTTGGATTAGAAAGAAGAGGCCAGAAAAACCAAAGAGAGAAAGAGCCGGAAGCCAGAGGGGTCCTTGTGAGACGGTTCCCACCTGGGTACTTGGGTGAGAGCCAGGTTATCCAACAAGCATCCATGTCTGGAGTCACTGTTTCTGACTTTCTATCGTGGCTGGTTTCGTTTAGCTGGCCATACCCAGCCTGATGGCTCAGCAGGTAAAGAATCCGCCTGCAACGCAGGAGACACGGGAGATGCAGGTTCAATCAGGAAGATCCCTTGGAGTACGAAATGGCAACCCTCTCCAGTATTCTTGCCTGGAAATCCCATGGACAGAGGAGCCTGGTGGTTTATAGTCCACGGGGTCGCAGAGTTGGTCACGACTGAGTGACTGAACACACACACATACACACACAGCCTCAAAGAGGTTTCTAATTCCTCTCCTGATTTCAGAAAAAAGAAATAAGGACATGGCTCCCACTTTAGAACTAAGGATAAGAAACACTGTACTGGGTGGGGTGAGGGGGGGGGCACGCTGATTCTCTTTTTCTCATTTGCCAGTAGTACAGTTTTATCTAAGACACTGTGGTTTAGTGGGGAAAATAAAAACAATTCGCTTGGGAAGCAGATGACAAGGATCTCTGACCTTGCTGAGCCGTGGTCTAACTTCTCTAGGCTAAAATTTCCCTGTCAGTCAAAGACATAAAATAGATGATTGCTATGCGCCCCTCGTGAGCAGACATTCAGGGCTGCAGAATATTATTCCAGCCTCTGGATCCTCACAAGAGGACTTCCTTATTTTGTTGTTATACTATCCAAGGAATGAGATTTGATTTTAATGCAGTAAGTCGAGAATGCAAATATGAATTTCTTCCTGTCTGGAACAGTTAAGATAGGAAACTTTCAAAGCACTGGAGATCTGAACAGCAGGTTGGGAAAAAAAAATACAAACATAAATGAAACGTGCCATCAACTTCTTCCAAACTGCTCATGGGACCCCACCAAGCTCAGACGCCCTCACAGTGCCTATGAGATTTGTGGAGCACATTGCAGATAAGACAAGTCCAGCTCTCTCAGGCTTCTGGTTGCTTCTGGGGTTAGCCTCCTTTTGCTTCATCTCCTTGAAGTGTACCCTTTTAGAAACAGTATTTCTTCCCATTAGTCACAGAGGTGATTTTTGTTGTTGTTGTTAAAACTTTTTTTAAAATGTAGACCATTTTTAAGGTCTTTATTCAATTTTGTTACAATATTACTTCTGTTTTATGTTTTGAGTTTTTTGGCTGCAAGACAGGTGGGATCTTAGGTCCCCAACCAAGGACTGAACCCGCTGCACCCCACGCATTGGAAGGTCAAGTCTTAACTTCTCGATCACCAGGAAGTCCCAGAAATGACTTTGAAAAGCACTGAGTAATTTTTCAGTGGCATCAGAAAACGAAGGCTAAGTCACCCACTTCTCACAGGGGTTTGCCACACTGTGGAACATAGCTTCTGGGTGCAGAAGGGAGAACACCACCCCGGGGTGACACCCTCAGGTTGAGTAGATTTATCGAGAAGCTGCTGGGAGGAACCAGGGCAGAGAACCAGCCTTCTAGGGTTTTCCCAGGATTTGTCACTAAAGTACATTAACAATGGGAATCCTTCCCCCCAGAAACAAACTTGGGACCGGCACTGCTCTTTCCGGCCAGTTCACTCTGTTTTCATATCCTAGCTAAATGTTAGTTCCCTCACAGCCCTTGAAATTTGGACCTGAGGGGTAAAATGCTCACTTCAGGTCAAAGTACTATTTTTCCAGCCTCTCACGCTCTCCGGGCGGAGCCTGCTCGTCTCTGTGCACGAAGTCCCGGGACGCAGCCCGTCGCGCATCGGGCGCCCGGAGCGCCGAGCTCCCGCGCCTGCAGCTGTCCTCGGAGCCCGGCGCAAACGCAGCAGCCTGCGTCTCCCTGTGTCGCCCAAGTTCTTCCGTTCTTTTTGTTTTCCCCTGAAGAAATTCGTTTTCAGATTCACCATCCCAGGTTCCAGCTTCCCATCCTGGGTGCTGAACGTCCTGCCCCAGGCACCCACACCCTCGGCAGAGGACACAGCGCCTTTTCACCCCAGTCCTCTGGCTCCGTGACCCTCGGCCAGACTGGCTTCAGGGCTTCGAGATTCACGTGTGAACTGTAGAAGGGGGCTGACCCCGGCCGCAGACGAGTCTCCTCTAGACAGCGGGCAAGTGGAACTGGAGGTGGGATGCGCCCAGCAGTCCTGCCACGATGAAGGACGCCACCTCTCAGGCCCTGAAAACTGAAGCGTCGGAACCCATCCGATCAGCGGAAGGGTTGGGTAGGGTTACTCAGAGCTAACGCTTCGTTTGTCTGTGATGGATCGCCACTTTAGAGCTATTTCCTGTCCTGAGTTTTCCTTCGGTCGCGGGGGAAACGGGGTGGAGGGATGGGGTCTATTTCGGTCATGATGTGCTACGGACCCCTCCAAGAAGAGTGCGGGACTAGAATTGTGTCTGTACAAAAGGTTTGCATTAACTGTAATGGAGCAAATGACAAAATCAATAAAGCGGGAATTGTGCGGCTGTCATAAAGATGATGTAAATCCAGGGTTCACGACGGTTATGAAGCTATTCAGAATTGTAATTAAAACCAGCACCATTTTTTTTTTCAAGGTAAAAGCCCCTTTGACAACCATAAATGCAAGCTACAGGAAATTTTCAACAAATATATTCAAAATTAATGTATGGCACAAAGATGGCATAAATTAACGGAGGATAATCCATAAGCCCAGGCTTCGGAATGTAAGAGCACTGAGTAAAGAGATTTCGATTTTGCATTTGGTTTTCAAGCGATGTGGTTTTCAATTTTAATCAAGTTAAAGCTTGACAGAGCACTTAGAGACTCTGAATGAATGGCATATTTCTGACAACTACTTTTCAATGAGACTGAAAATGCTGTCTCTGTATTTGTACAACTTGAGATCTGACAGCATTTGCTATTTCATGCATCCCACATATTTCAGAAGAGAATCTAAGGTGTCGGGGTGTGTGTAGGAGGAGATGACCTTCTTGTTTCATTCAGGAGTGGAGTGGGATGAAGTGGGGGAGGCACAGGATGGGATGTCCAGTCTTTTGGTACTAATGAGCTATCTTCCTTGGAGTTTCTTTTGAGTCCTGATTATAAACTGTAACACTGAGGTTTCTTGGGAAACATCCACCTACCTATCCATTCACCTAACTTCAGAGCATCACTGTTTGCTTTTAGGTCATGGACAATATACCCATAGTAGGTATATTCAACCCTGCCGAAGGAGATTCTAGCCCTCTGGGTGATTATAACTGTAGAGTCACTGAATATCAGTGTTGGGAGCAATCTCAGAGATCATCAGGTCCAAGCCTGTCATTTTTAACAGAAGAGGAAAGTGAGGATTAGAGAGAGAAAGAGTCACTTAAAATCGCAGGATAGCATTAGGCAGTGTACTCCGGAACTGATCAAGAATCCCTCAGGTCACACTATTTGGAGTGGAAGGAGGGACATACGCTAAGTCAGTGAAAACCCAAGACAGAAAATGATTAAATTGCATCGTCAAGTCTGAAGCGCCACTAGAATTCAGACATGCTTGATTCTTTCAATCTATCTGGGGCTTCAAGGGTGTAAGGAGGTGGCTGGGGGAGACAGTAAGTAGGAACTGAGGAATCCTAGTGATTGAGGGGTGTATTCATGTTCTGTGTTTTTTCTGTATTTTGTGACGACTTGACATCTTAAGGGGTCTTGAGACTTTAGGGAGAGGCTGCCCCTCCCAGAGCTAGTTAATTCCTTCAGATAATAAACAATTGATCAGTGAGCCCATCTTTCACATCCAAACCACATAGTCCTGAGTCCATATCCCCAAGCACCTTCTTTACCTAAGTCTCACACACTGAGCCAGGATCAGTGTGTTAGTCACTCAGCCCTGTTGGACTCCTTGTGACCCCATGGACCGTAGCCCATCAGGCTCCTCTGTCCATGGGATTCTCCAGGCAAGAATACTGGAGTGGGTTGCCACTCCCTTCTACAGGGCACCTTCCTGACCTAGGGATTAAACAATATTTCCCCTACCTAAATCACCCCAGGACTTGGTGCTGGGCTAACAAGATAGCCCCTCTGCTCCAAGGCCTGAGATTATGCAGACTGGCTGATCCCAAGCTGTTTACAGAGTCCTGCTTGGCTTTCCCAGGAATCCTCAGTACAGCCTGTGGTCCTTCCGTCTCACTTCCGCCTCCCGCTCTGGTGCCTCCTGGTGTGGCCCTGTGTGGTATGGCGTGCCTCGCATTTCCAGGAGAGCTCTGAGGAGCGATGAATGTTTCTTTCAAGGCACTGACCTCCCTGTGTTATCACTCAGTCACCCAGACATAGGCTTAAGGGACCCAGGTTTGGGCCACAACTCAGGTGCATTCTCTAAATGATCCTAGACAAGTTTAATCACATTAAAGAAACAGTTTTACTGGAGTACAGTTGGTTTACAGTGTTGTGTAGTTTCAGGTGTACTGCAAAATGATCCAGTTATACACATACACACATACTCATCCTGTTTCAGGCTCTTTTCTCATATAGGTTATCACAGAACACTGAGTAGATGTCCCTGTGCTATACAGTAGGTCTCTGTTGGTTATCTACCTTATATACATAGTATAATCACTGTATTTTTATTTTTATTTTTTTTAAAATTTTTTATTTAACTTTTAATTTTTACTTTATTTTACTTTATAAGACTGTATTGGTTTTGCCATACATTGACATGAATCCACCACGGGTGTACATGTGATCTAATCACTGTATTTTTAAAAGGAGAAGTATGGACTGTATTTTCTTCAAGTTGTTTCTCGCTTCTGACTCTAAGTAGAGCCACCTGAATTCCAAGTCCTTTGTTCAACAGGTAGCGAGGCAAAGCTAGCCAAATCACTTAGTATAAAAGTACAGCTCACGTTTGTCTCAGTAGGAGAATAGGCAAAGAAAGGAATTCATTTTAGGAACTCTAATTGCATTAAGGAGCTGATTCTAGCAAATAGTCTTGGATTGATAGTCTACTCTGATGCCTCGTCCCCTGTGATGGATAATCCAGCAGAGAGGCGCATATCCACAACTCGATTATCCTGGTTGACAGCAGGTCCAAACTGCACAAGGGCCATCTTGATTGCCAGAAAGGTGCGGATTTGGGGAAGCTTCTTCACAATGGACCCAAAAGAAAGCTGAACGCCAGCCTTCACTTTTAAATGACCAGAGAAGTGTAAAGAAGTCCCAGGAAAGTTGGATTCAAACCATTCAACCTCTGGGACACGCACTAAGAAAATCCCTCAAAATTTAAAGCAGTAACTCCTTGCTTGGGAACGCTGGGGTTTCTATGTTTAGGGCAAAGATGGGCCTTTGTTTTTTAACAGTGGCATCAGGAGCTGTAGTGAGAGGATCACTCAGTGGGCTTCGGCAGATGAAACTAGGAGAGACGGGCCTGCTCTTCTGAGAGAATAAAGCAAGACCGTTTCTAAAGTAGAGCCAAAGTTTCGAATCTTGGCTTTGTGTCCTTTGTGTTCTCACTAGCTGGGCAAGGCTGACTCAGAGCCAAAGGGATCTCTTGGGATATCTGGAGTAAGGCATGGGCAGTAAAGGCAGATTAAAGGAAATGGGGGCAGGGAATGCCTGCTTGAGGGAATTTTTGGAAAACCCCTTTTGCTTGGACTCCTGTGAAATGTCTTAAATTTTGAGTGCAAAAAACTCCAGGAATTGATGATCGTTAACTGGGGTTTTATTGTCTGGCAGGGTTGTCTGACTCTATTATGCTGGGTTGAATCCCCAGCACCTAGCCACGCCCTCCTTCCCATTCATTTCTCTCGTGTCTGTAACTCCTAAAGATCATCTAGCAGAAAGCAGGCTTCTATCTTCTTCACTGTCTGGCTGGGCAACAGTGTGTGCCGGGAACGAATGAGAAAAGTGCCACAGAGGAAGCACCCATGTTACGAGCCCCAGAGCGTTCACAGACCCGAACTAAACGCAGGCTGTTCAGAGCAGCACAAAGTCTGTTTCGCCGGACAACTGAGTAACAACTCAGTATCTGTATCTTCCCGGTGAACCAACGCACTGGTTGGTTTCAGTGACCCTACAGAGCACACTGTGAATTTGGGTGTGGAGTCTTATTTGAGAAGGACTTAAGCCAACATCTTCAGGTTTGTGAGCTGAATGTGCTTAAGTAGACAAAAACGATATTCAGCCAGTGATCTAATTGACATTTTACTTGGGCAAGAAAACTGAGGCTGGACCAACAGCAGGCAAATTCATTTTCCAAAGGTCATGGGGTTGGCTGCTGGTGATTCGTTGTTGAAAGATATCTCAGGGCTGGTCAAGGCCACAATCAGAGATGCCAGTGGAATACAAATAATTCCTCTCATTCAAAACTGGCAGCCAGGACCATGGGTCAATGTGGTTGTACTTATGCAAATAGTAATGATCACAGTTTCCAGTTACGGAGGGTCAGCGGTGACAGAGACAGGCAGCCTGCGGCATGACCGGCTGAGTCCTTGTGAGTCCTTGTTCAGGAAAACACACTCTAGTATCTTGTCCCAGAGAACTGAATGAAATGGAAGCACTCCCATTCTTTGGGCTGAGATCAGATGGATTTTGTTAAGGCACAGAAATATTTTTGATATGTAAATATATGCACAAGATAAGGAAAGTCCAGAGAGCCTCAAAGAGTCCAGAGAAAAAAGCAACACCCTCTCCTGCCCTCTCCCCTCCAGTTCTGTACTTTGTATTAATTAGAGTTTTCTGTAAGTTTGTCCACAGAGATTTCACATATCTACAAGTCTGTGAGAACAAACAGAAGCATGTTGGTTGTGGTGATTTAGTCGCTAAGTCGTGCTCAACCCTTGAGACCTCATGGACTGTAGCCTGCCAGGCTCCTCTGTCCATGGGATTCCTCAGGCAAGAATACTGGAGTGGGTGCCATTTCCTTCTCCAAAATAGAAGTATACTGTCTTAAAAAGCACACATGGCAAAAACCTGCACCGATCTTCCTGCATCTTGCGTTCTCATGAATCAGCTTTGGATGCTGTCCTGTATCATATAGAAAGACCAGTCTCCAACAGATGAATGAATAAAGAAGATACGGTATATGTATACATATTTATACAATGGAATACGACTTAGTCACAAAAAAGAATGGAGTAACGCCATTTGTAGCACTATGGATGGACCTAGAGATGATCACACTAAGCGAAGTAAGCCAGGCAAAGACAGAGACAGACATCACGGTGTCACTTATACGGGGAATCCAAAGCACAAATGACAGATGACACGATGAACTTATTTACAAAACGGAAATAGACTTGCGTGCGTGCATGCTAAATTGCTTCAGTTGTGTCTGACTCTTTTGCGACCCTATGGACTGTAGCCCTCCAGGCTCCTTACAGACATTGAAAACAAATTTATGGTTACCAAAGGGGAAAGGGGGTGGGGGAGGGAGAAATTAGGAATTTGGGATTAACAGATGCACACTACTATATAAAGTAGATAAACAACTTGGACCTACTGGGTAGCACTGGGAACTATATTCAGTATCTTGTTATAATCTATAATGGAAAAGAATCTGAAAAAGAATATATATATTCTTATATATACATATACATGTAATTGAATCACTTTGTTGTATACTGAACCACTGTAAATCAACTATACTTGACAAAAAATTAAAAACTTGGAAAAGAATCGGAAAAAGAATATGTATATTCTTATATATACACATACATGCTGCTGAGTCGCTTCAGTCGTGTCCGACTCTGTGCAACGCCATAGAACGCAGCCCACCAGGCTCCCCCATCCCTGGGATTCTCCAAGGCAAGAACACTGGAGTGGGTTGCCATTTCCTTCTCCAATGCATGAAAGTGAAAAGTGAAAGTGAAGTCGCTCAGTCGGGTCCAACTAGTAGCCACCCCATGGACTACAGCCTACCAGGCTCCTCCGTCCATGGGATTTTCCAGGCAAGAGTACTGGAGTGGGGTGCCATTGCCTTCTCCGATACACACATATATATACATGTAATTGAATCACATTGTTGTATACCTGAACCATAAATCAACTAGACAAAAAATTAAAAGCTCATTTCCTAAATTACAGTAGCACTTTTTAAGTGTTTAATAGCCATACATGGCTAGCAGCTACCATTATTCTGTGCTGATATAAAACATTTCTATTATTACAGAACATTCCGTTGGATAGTATAGGTCTAGAGAATCACAAGAAACAGCACATTAGATTAAACCAGCGCTGAAGCCTGCCACGCCTCTGGACTCCAGATATGCGAGCCAACGAATGCCACTGTGGTCTGAGCCGAGGTGAACTTAGTGTTCAGCTCCTTCTAGCTGGAAGCATCCTAGCTGGCTGGACAATTAAGCGGTTTAAATATTAAAAATTAAGACATTTCGTGTGCCAAATAAAACTGTGACTCTCTCATATGACAGCTCCCATCATTCTGTTTGGCTCTTAATTAAATTTTTTAAAATGAAAATAGAGTTGATTTACAGTGTTATGTTAATGACTGCTATATAGCAAAGTGATTCAGTTGTATACATATACATACACACACACACACATATATATATATTCTTTTTTAAAATACTCTTTTCATCATGGCTTATCATATGTCTGGCCCTTTGGGAAGCACTAAAAGTTTTGGTCAATTAATAAAGGAATGATTACATAAATTAAAAAATCAGTCTCATTGCTCTTAACTACCCTTCAATAGTCCAGTGAATGACACATCATGATTTATTTAACCAGAGTCCTACTAACAGGTTTTTAGGTGGCTCCTGAGACATTTCCTATACAAATGATATTGACCTATAAATCTTTTGGGGACTTGCATAAGTTTACCTTTAAAATAAATTCATGAAATTCAAACAGATGGATTGAGGAGTATGTGTATTTTCAATTTTGATCGCTGCTGTCAGATTGCTTGTTGGAGGGATTATGCCAAGTGACACTCTCATCATCAGTGTAAAATACTACCCCACACTTTTGCCAGTTCAGTGTCCTATGAACTCTTACCAAGCACTCAAGGAATCTCTCTAATCATATCTAAATTTCCTGGGAAGAAGTTGGATGCACAGGCCTGGCATTAAATGGTCATGGCTCAAATACATTGATTAAGGCTTTCTCTACCACCTTATGTGAACTTCCTAAAACAAGGCAAGCAGGGCAGGTTTTCTCTTCTCTGGTCTTTGTTGCTGTCACTTTTAAGTAATGTTCATTGTAGAAATATTAAAAAGCAGACAAAGCTAAAAAAATAAAACCATTCAGGCATATAGTCAAGAGAAATGAAAATGCAAGTGAATGTTCATGCATCTTGGTTCACAATAACCAAACCTTGGAAACAATCCAAGTGCCCAACAACAGGGGAATGGAGAAATGTACCCATGTATCCACACCGTGGAGTGTTACTTAGTAATCAAAACTGATAGTCAACACGAGATGAATTTCAAAGGATTATGCCACGTGAAAGAAGCTGGATACACAGCACGCTGTGTGAGTCCATTTATATGATGAAACTACACAGAAAGATAGGAAATAAACCAGCGGTTGCCAAGTCTGCGGCGGGGGAGGGAGTTGGGGCTACAGACACAAAGCACACTTTGAGTGCTGATCACACCGCAGTGTACTTACAGGAACGCGCTGAGCTGTACAGCTTAAATGGGTGTATCTTTTGTTAGTATTTTTTTTATCGATGCATAGTTGATTGTATTAAAACACTTTTGTAAACTTTCAAAGGTTACTTTTCATTTGCAGTTATTACAAGATATTTGCTACATTCCCCTTGTTGTACGACATATCCTTGAGCCTATCCCAAAAGTTTACACTTCCCACTCTTCCGCCCCCGTTGCCCCGGCCCCGTCTCCCTGTTGGAAACCACAGGTTTGTTCTCGGCCAGTCTGCTTCTGTTTTGCCACATTCCCTAGTCTGCTGCTCCTTTGAGATTCCTATACGAGTGACACCATACAATACTTATCCTTTTCTGCGTCACTTCACTCAGCATAACGCCTCCCACGTCCATCCATGCAAATGGAAGATTCCCATTCTTTTTGTGGCTGAATAGTATTCCGCTGTGTATGCATACATACACACATCGTATACATATACACATACATACATAGCGTGTGAATACTGGAGGGCAAGAACACTGGGGTGGGCTGCCACGCCCTCCTCCAGGGACCTTTCCGACCCAGGAATTGAATGCACCTCTCTTGCGTCTCCCGACTACCTGGAGGGGGTTCTTTACCACTAGTGCCACCTGGGCAGTCTACATGTACACACACACAGTCCACATCTTGACCCATTCATCTGTCGAGGGACACTTAGGTTTCTTCCATATCCTGGCAATTGTAAACAATGCTGCCATGAACGCTGAGGTGCATGTATCTTTTCAAATCAGCGTCTTTGTTTTTGGGATATATACCCAGGAGCGGAACTGCTGGGTCATATGGTAGCTCCGTTTTTAACTTTTTGAGAAACTTCCATACTGTTTTTCATGCTGGCTGCATGAATTTACATTCCCACCAACAGTTTAGGAGGGTTCCCTTTTCTCCACATCCCCACCAACATTTGTTATTTGTGTTCTTTTTGATGACAGTCTGAAATGGGTGCGTTTTACGTAGGCAGATTAAACTTAGATAAAATAGCCTCTTGATTTCGGTCCTTCTGACTTTACTTCCCATGCAAATATATACATATATAAAACTATAATCACACTTGGAAAAATGTACCTTCTATTTTGTTTTTTTTTAAATTAAATGGGGACATATATGTCTTGGTAATTGATTAAAAAAAACTTTATGATATATTGGATGAATTCTTTACTAGTTTAATTCCTCATCTCAAACAGAAATAAGTCGTCAATTTCACCTTCCCACCCAGCCCAGCATCAAGTGAAAAATCATCCTGGCAGAGTAACCAAGCTTGAAGAAGCACGACAAATTTCCACATCTCCTGTTTGAGACGCCCTTCTCCTTCTCCCTACAAGATGCGTGGACTAAACTGGCCTCAGGCAGCCGGCGGCCCTCACACTGTCCACCGGGGTCAGGTTGCACGGTGCCGCACAGTCAGCAGAAACCAAAAGCTGGGCCAGACTCCTCCACAGCTGGTAGGATGTTCATAGCGAGAAACTGAAAAAGGCTTCAGAGAAAACCAGAGACCCTGCACCCTCCATTTTCTGGGGAAACAAAAGCCTCAGAGGAATGGAAACGGAGGCTTTGTTTGGCTTTGCTCCAGAGGAGGCTCTCCCAGGTCCTCCAGTGAACACTCCAATGCGCCCTCAGGATAGGGAAACTCTAACCACAGCCTTCCAATGGGTTGGCAAATTAAGGACAACAAAGGCTGAGGCATTGGACACAAAGGGAGTCAATACAAGTCACAATCCTGGCCTCTCTCATCCTCAAGGCACAAAGAGAAAGTCCAACATCACAACAGAGGCGTGCCTAGCCTCATGTGTGGGTAGGTCCCCCCCTTCTGTTAATCCTCCATAGGCTTCTAACCGTCAATTTAATTTGGATGGATTTCCCACAGCTGTTTCAAGAATAGTTAACAGTTTGAGTCACATTGGAGAAGGCAATGGCACCCCACTCCAGTACTCTTGCCTGGAAAATCCCATGGACTGAGGAGCCTGGTAGGCTCAGTCCATGGGGTCACGAAAAGTCGGACACGACTGAGCGACTTCACTTTCACTTTTCACTTTCACACATTGGAGAAGGAAATGGCAACCCACTCCAGTGTTCTTGCCCGGAGAATCCCAGGGACGGGGGAGCCTGGTGGGCTGCCATCTATGGGGTCGCACAGAGTCGGACACGACTGAAGCGACTTAGCAGCAGCAGCAGCAACATAGGTTCAAATTTCAGCACTGCTATGTGATCTTGGCAAACTACCTACCCAACCTTGCTGAGTGTACATTTGTTCATCTTTAAAAGAAGGATATCCTCATGAATCTCATTGGGTTGTTATAATTCAATAAGATAATAATAATTAACACTTAAAGTGCTTGCTCTGTGCGCTCACTACTTTACAAGTGTGAAAGTGTTCATTCAGTCAGTCATATATGATTCTTTGCAACCCGATGGACTGTAGCTGCCAGGGTCTCCTGTCCATGGAATTTTCCAGTCAAGAATACTGGAATGGATTGCCATTCCCTTCTCCAGGGGATCTTCCTGACCCAGGGATGGAACCTGGGTCTCCCACATTGCAGGCAGATTCTTTACTATCTGAGCCACCAAGGAAGCCCCCACTACTTTACAGACATTGCCTAATTCTAGTACTACCTGTAGTCTCCATGAAAAATGAAACAAGCTTGAGAAGTCAGCCACTTGCTCAGGACAGCAGGGAGAGCTGGGACTCAAACCCAAATTTCTTTTACTTTAGTGCAGAACTTGATTCAGCATGTCAGTGGCTCTCATACATACTGAATTAGTTGAAGAGTGAATTAAAAATTTAGATTCTTGGGCCTTGACTGCAAACTGACTCACTCGGCCATTAATAGGGCTCAGAATCTGCTTTCTTAATAAGGTCAGGAGATTTAGAAGCAGGTGGTTTTCAAACCACACTTGGAAATGTTGCACATGGCCATGTTGAAACCACATGAGTATTACCTTACAACGCTCACTTAAAAACAAAAGGAGAGACATTCCAGGGTGGGTCAGCACTAGAGGAAGGAAAGGGACCACAGGATCTGTGAGCTCTGGTCATTTCTCGGAGCACACAGGATCAATGGCAGGGTCAAGATGGCACGGGAGGTGGAAGGGGCATCCAGACAGATGTGCGTGAACTGAGTAAACAGTCTATCTGAATAAATACCCATGACTCAAGCTAAAGGATGCGCTGGTCCCAGGAGGTTTGGAGGCTTTGGGATGCTTCAGTGAAGATGACTGCTGGGGTGAGACTTTGAAAGAAGCAGAGCAAAGGCATTCACTTCAGGAACGGGCCAGGGAGATGGCCTGATGCAGCAAACGCACTTCCTAGCAGAGTACAGGGTTTGGCCCCAAAACATGACGGGAGGTGGCTGAAGGGGAAATTCAAGTTCAGAGTCAGGGCTCTGCTTAGCGCAAGGAGCAACAGCCCATGCGATATGGTGTCAGGAGTTTATGCTCCCACATTTGTCCCGCTTTAGCCATCTTAATTGTCACCGCCAGAGTCCTTCTTTCAGGGCCCTTGAAGACAGGGGGATTTTAACTGGTTTGAGAAATTACGGCCCCATAACCTGCCAGCACATTAGCAAGGATTAGATTATTAAAACACGGGGCTTCAGGTCAAACCGCCAAAACCTGCTGCTTGCTTCCAGTCCTGTGGCCAGTTCACCGGTGGGGTGGCCGGACTTAAGCCTGCGGTTGAGTCTGACCCACGGGTGGTGTGCTCTGCCCTGCTCAGTGTGGACGCTCAGTGTTTAGAGAAGATTTTGTGTTTAGATGCCAACATTCCAGAATCATGATTTCACACAGAAATCTAAATTTCTAGCTTCTTTCAGAAATATGAAAAACAATTGTTAATCCCGGGCCTCTGCGCGTCCACTGGAGAGAACCAGCTTAGACGAAGCCCACGTTCTCCAGGGAGCAGGTTCCCCCATCTCCTGCTGCTCCTTACACAGAACTCAGTCTGCATTCAACTGTCCTTTGTCAGCTCATGGGGTCTAAGTTTATAATCCCTTATTGAAGGGTTTTATCTTCAATATACTGGATCAGAGAAAATCCCCAAGCCCACCAAATCACACCCTCCAAAGCCTCCCTTCCCTTCCAACCCTGCAGGCCAATAGCACAACTGTGAAATAATCTCTCTGCATCCATGAAAGTGGAAAGATGTGTGGGGGTTAGGGTTCAGAATATTAATATGTACTAAGCATCTGCTTTCTGCCACGCTCTACCTTAAATCCTTTCCCCTCATAATCTCATTCAACTTTTACAAGAAAGTGTGTGCCTGGTGGACTAGTGGCTAAGACTCTGTGCTCCCAAGGCAAGGGTCCCTGATTTTATCCGCAGTCAGGAAACTAGATTCCACATGCTACGGCTAAAGACTGTGGATACTACAACAAAGATCGAAGATCCTGCATGCCACAACTAAGATTTGCCACAAGCAAATAAATGAATATTTTTTAAACGTATGGCTTGGTTAGGGATTAATCATCTTCATTTGACTGAGAAGGGGATGGAGGCGCAGGGAGCAGCAGCAGTGCCCAACCAGCAAAGCACAAAGAAGAGACCCCAGCTATTGTACCAGAGACTGGGATCTTTCCAGGGTAAGAGGTGGGTTGCTAACTCTTACTTTAAGATGGCTCTACACAGCAATGGGATCCTCTGGAAGCTAGTAATTAGGAGTAGTGCAGTGGGCCTGCTGGGACAGGAGGGCACATGGCAAGGGAAGAGCGGAGCTGCCATTCAGCTCATCTATTGCTATCAGACAGGGCTGAGTATTACACGATTTTTCCAGAGGAGCTGGAAATACAGATTTTTCAAAAAAATGCACACAAAGAGGAAATGTCATCTATCTGGATATGGGATTTGGGCCACAGCTTTTGATCTTCATGAAATGCTACTCTAAGCTTTTAGTCAGTATTCCATAGTGGTTACAGGCTCTAGATTTAAACTCTGGGTTCAAATCCCAGCTCAGCCACGTACTGTCAGCACGTGACTGTGGCTAAAGCCCTTCCCTGTGCTTCAGGTTTATCATCTGTGAACTGGTGATGGTAATCATATTGTCATAAGGCTTAAACGGGATCAGATCAGTTCAGTTCAGTCGCTCAGTCGTGTCCGACTTTTTGCAACCCCATGGACTGCAGCACGCCAGGCCTCCCTGTCCATCACCAACTCCCGGAGTTTACTCAAACTCATCTCCATTAGGTTGGTGATGCCATCCAACCATCTCATCCTCTGTCATCCCCTTCTCCTCCCACCTTCAATCCTTCCCAGAATCAGGGTCTTTTCAAATGAGTCAGCTCTTCAAATCAGGTGGCCAGAGTATTGGAGTTTCAGCTTCAGCATCAGTCCTTCCAATGAACACTCAGGACTGATCTCCTTTAGGGTTGACTGGTTTGATCTCCTTGCAGTCCAAGGGACTCTCAAGAATCTTCTCCTACACCACAGTTCAAAAGCATCAATTGTTCGGCACTTAGCTTTCTGAGAGTCCAACTCACACATCCATACGTGACTGCTAGAAAAACCATAGCTTTGACTAGACAGACCTTTGTTGGCAAAGTAATGTCTCTGCTTTTGAATATGCTGTCTAGGTTGGTCATAGCTTTTCTTCCAAGCAGTAAGTGTCTTTTAATTTCATGGCTGCAGTCACCATCTGCAGTGATTTTGGAGCCCCCAAAATAGAGTCTGACACTGTTTCCACTGTTTCCCCATCTATTTCCCATGACGTGATGGGACCAGATGCCATGATCTTCATTTTCTGAATGTTGAGCTTTAAGCCAACTTTTTCACTCTCCTCTTTCACTTTCATCAAGTTCTTTAGTTCTTCACTTTCTGCCATAAGGGTGGTGTCATCTGCATATCTGAGGTTACTGATATTTCTCCCGGCAATCTTGATTCCAGCTTGTGCTTCATCCAGCCCAGTGTTTCTCATGATGCACTCTGCTTTTAAGTTAAATAAGCAGGGTGACAATATACAGCCTTGATGCACTCCTTTTCCTATTTGGAACCAGTCTGTTGTTCCATGTCCAGTTCTAACTGTTGCTTCCTGACCTGCATATAGGTTTCTCAAGAGGAAGGAAGGTCAGGTGGTCTGGTATTCCCATCTCTTGAAGAATTTTCCACAGTTTGCTGTGATCCACACAGTCAAAGGCTTTGGCATAGTCAATAAAGCAGAAATGTGTTTCTGGAACTCTCTTGCTTTTCCGATGGTCCAGCAGATGTTGGCAATCTGATCTCTGGTTCCTCTGCCTTTTCTAAAACCATCTTGAACATCTGGAAGTTCATGATTCACATATTGTTCAAGCCTGGCTTGGAGAATTTTGAGCATTATTTACTAGTGTGTGAGATGAGGGCAATTGTGTGGTAGTTTGAGCATTCTTTGGCATTGCCTTTCTTTGGGATTGGAATGAAAACTGACCTTTTCCAGTCCTGTGGCCACTGCTGAGTTTTCCAAATTTGCTGGCATATTGAGTGCAGCACTCTCACAGCATCATCTTTCAGGATTTGAAACAGCTCAACTGGAATGCCATCACCTCCACTAGCTTTGTTCATAGTGATGCTTCCTAAGGCCCACTTGACTTCGCACTCCAGGATGTCTGGCTCTAGGTGAGTGATCACACCATCATGATTATCTTGGTCATGAAGATCTTTTTTTGTACAGTTCTTCTGTGTATTCTTGGCACCTCTTCTAAATATCTTCTGCTTCTGTTAGGTCCATACCATTTCTGTCCTTTATTGAGTCCATCTTTGCATGAAATGTTCCCT
The DNA here is from genome assembly GCF_016772045.2 of Ovis aries. Classification (NCBI taxonomy): domain Eukaryota; kingdom Metazoa; phylum Chordata; class Mammalia; order Artiodactyla; family Bovidae; genus Ovis; species Ovis aries. Next base: position 831,169 of record NC_056069.1, read on the forward strand.
TGGTATCTCTAATTTTCTTGAAGAGATCTCTAGTCTTTCCCATTCTATTGTTTCTCTCTATTTCTCTGCACTGATCACTGAGGAAAGCTTTCTTATCTCTCCTTGCTAACTCTGCATTCAAATGGGTATATCTTTCCTTTTCTCCTTTGCTTTTCACTTCTCTTCTTTTCACAGCTATTTGTAAGGCCTCCTCAGATAGCCATTTTGCTTTTTTTGCATTTCTTTTTCTTGGGGATGGTCTTGATTCCTGTCTTCTATACAGTGTCACGAACCTCCGTCCAAAGTTCATCAGGCACTCTGTGTATCAGATCTAGTCCCTTAAACCTATTTCTCACTTTCACTGTATAATCATAAGGGATTTCATTTAGGTCATACCTGAATGGTCTAGCCTTCAATGCAGGAGCCCCGGGTTCGATCCTGGGTTGGGAAGATCCCCTGGAGAAGGAAATGGCAATCCACTCCAGTATTCTTGCCTGGAGAATCCCATGGACAGAGAAGCCTAGTGGGTTACAGTCCATGGGGTCGCAAAGAGTTGGACACGACTGAGCGACTTCACCCTCACCTCTGAATGGTCTAGTGGTTTTCCCTACTTTCTTCAATTTAAGTCTGAATTTGGCAATAAGGAGTTCATGATCTGAGCCACAGTCAGCTCCCAGTCTTGTTTTTGCTGACTGTATGGAGCTTCTCCATCTTTGGCTGCAAAGAATATAATCAGTCTGATCTCAGTGTTGACCATCTAGTGATGTCCATGTGTAGAGTCATCTCTTGTGTTGTTGGAAGAGGGTGTTTGCTATGACCAGTGTGTTCTCCTGGCAGAACTCTACTAGCCTTTGCCCTTCTTCATTCTGTATTCCAAGGCCAAATTTGCCTGTTACTCCAGGTGTTTCTTGGCTTCGTACTTTTGCATTCCAGTCTCCCATAATGAAAAGGACATCTTTTTTGAGTGTTATTTCTAGAAGTTCTTGTAGGTCTTCATAGAACTGGTCAACTTTAGCTTCTTTGGCATTACTGGTAGGGGCATAGACTTGGATTACTGTAATATTGAATGGTTTGCTTTGCAAACGAACAGAGATCATTCTGTTGTTTTTGAGATTTCAGCCAAGTACTGCATTTCAGGACCCTTTTGTTGACTATCATTGCTACTCCATTTCTTCTAACGGATTCTTGCCCACAGTAGTTGATATAATTGTCATCTGAGTTAAATTCACCCATTCCAGTCCATCTGAGTTTGCTGATTCCTAAAATATCGATATTCACTTGTGCCATCTCCTGTTTGACCACTTCCAATTTGCCTCGATTCATGGACCTAACATTCCAGGTTCCTATGCAATATTGCTCTTTACAGCACCAGACCTTGCTTCCATCACCAGTCACATCCACAATTGGGTGTTGTTTTTGCTTTGGCCCCATCCCTTCATTCTTTCTGGAATTATTTCTCCACTGATCTCCAGTAGCATACTGGGCACCTACCAACCTGGGGAGTTCATCTTTCAGCGTCCTATCTTTTTGCCTTTTTATACTGTTCATGGGGTTCTCAAGGCAAGAATACTGCAGTGGTTTGCCGTTCCTTTCTCCAGTGGACAATGTTTTGTCAGACCTCTCCAGAATGATGGTGTCTGGTACATGGTCAGGGCTCTATAAGAACTTATTACCCACTAAGAAGAATGTGCATCTGTGCAGAATTACCCCTTCTTTCTTGAGAAAGCCTCTGTTTATTCTGGGTGTGAGGACAGAGGTTCAGGGTTACGTAGGAGCATTTGGGGTAGTCTGGGCTTTAGAGAGATTTCGGAACAAATACTCCATGACTGTCCCTAAGAAATGCTATTGCCTCTAAGAGCAGAAAAAAAAGTTCAAACTTCCATAATAAAATGCTAATTAGCTATAAAATTCCAGAACTGCTCCTGGACCATGCACCATGGAAACCCAGACTTACTGGAACTTCCTTGTCTGGCTAAGGTCGTTTTCCTGGCAGACTTACTACTTGAGAGCCAGTCATCGGCATTTAGAAGAATTTAGGTTTGCCCATTGTGCCTGGAGACTGGTTATAGAGAGATTTAAAGGAGGGTGTTACAATGGCAAATAATAGCTGTCGTTTTAAATGGACACATTGTAACACACTGTCCATTTACAGAGCAGAACGCCAGTGGCAGGCAACCAAGTGCTTTACTCAGGCACGGCAGGCGCTGTGCAGATGGATCTGTCAGCTTCAGGACAAGGCGCTTAAACATCAGCTCCTATAGAAGAGCGCTTGGACTGCACGCAGTGTCCAGGTATCTCAGGCTCTGAATACCAGGGCCCACACCCTGCACAAACAACCTCCTTATCTACCCAACAAATAATTTTTGAGCACTGTGGCTGACCAGTCTTCTCCACTGAGTCAGTAAGAGCTTCCTTTCCTGAACCAGCCATTTCCTTGAGACACAAAGCACCATCTGGTGCAGTGAGCAGAACGCCAGACGGTGCAGGAAAGTTGGTTGAACTCAGACCTGCTGCAGAGATCACTAGCCAGCCCTATGGATGTTGGAAAGATTCTAGAGCTCCTCAGCCTCATTCCAGAAAATATCTCTCAGTCAACTTCTAACTTCCTCTTTTCCTTTTCTCTGAAGGTGAGCCCAGCCCAGACCTCAACCTTAATATCCAAATTCTGGGCATCAAGACCCGCTGTCAATCTGACTCCTCTTTTCTGCTGTCCCTCACCAAAGCCTGGCTTCTTGACTCTGCTCCTGAGTTCTGTCTTGAGAACAATAAAGCTTTGCTCCTCTCTGATAGAAGGTGGTCTTAAAGAATTATCACACTAAACAATCTGACCAAAAAGACTGTCTAGCCCCAGTGATTTTTTAGCCCTTTTTTAATTAAAAAAAATAGGACTCTTCATTCCACCAAAGTCTCCTTATGAACCTTACTGTCTAAAAGAGACAATTTTAAACATTATCATTATTGGAAAACTACTTTTTATTTGTGGGCTCTTGGAGCACTAGAGTTTCTCAGTACAGGCACTGAAATCCACTGATCATAACGTGTCAATGACTTATTTTAACAAATGTGAAAACTGAGACCAAGAGGTTAAGTGGCGCCCTGAGGGCACTGTTAGTATTGGTTTCCTATTGCTGCCAGAACAAATTACCCCAAATTTAGCGGTTTACAACAAACAAAACAAACGTATTTTCTTAGCATTCTGGAGGTCAGAAGTTCTAGATCAGTTTCACTGGGCACGTGTCAAGGCGTAAGCAAGGCTATGTTCCTCCTGGAGGCTTTAGGGGATAGTCTGTTTCCTTGCACCCTCCAGGATTACTAGGTGGGTCCACATTCCTTGCGGGGCTTGTGGGATTATGTGGGCTTCCCTTCTAGCTCAGTTGGTAAAGAATCCGTCTGCAATGCGGGAGACCTGGGTTCGATCCCTGGGTTGGGAAGATCCCCTGGAGAAGGGAAAGGCTACCCCTCCAGTGTTCTGGCCTGGAGAATTCCATGGACTGTATAGTCCATGGGGTCGCAAGGAGTCAGACATGACTGAGCGGCTTTCACTTCACATTCCTTTCCCCACATGGTCTCTTCTCCCACTGCTTCCTGCTCATGTCTTCCTTCTTTTAAAGAACCTTCTGATTACACCAGGCCTACTGAAGAGCTGACTCAGTGGGAAAGACCTGATGCTGGGAAAGACTGAAGCCAAAAGGAGAAGGGGGCTGCTGAGGATGAGATGGTTAGATGGCAATGACCGACTCAATGGACATGAATTTGAGCAAGCTCAGGGGGATAGTGGAGGACAGAGAAGCCTGGTGTGCTGCAGCCCATGGGGACACAAAGAGCTAGACACAGCCTAGTGACTAAACAACAAATTGAACTAATCCGGGATCGTCTGTCTACCTCAACATCCTTGATTTCATCACATCTGCAAAGTCCCCTTTGCTGACAGGGTACATGGTCACATAGTTCACGGAATAGGATGTGCACCTTTGTGTGTGTGTGGGGGGTCATTATTCAGCCTAATAGGCAGCAGTTAACAGCAGAGCTGCGGCCAACCCCAGACTCCTGGGCTCTTGATGGGGACTGGGGCAGGGGATGGGGTGAGCAAGATACATCTTGTTATCTGAACTGTCTTGTTCCTGGTCCATCACAAGCCAGAAACCAGAGCAGGGCAGCCCCACTGGAAGAAGAGAAGGTGTGAGGAAGCTAAAATTGTAAGAGTTAGGGTTACTTTGGGAGCAGAATATCATAAATACGAGCTTTGTTTCTGGGTATGTAGGCTCCTCTGTCCATGGGATTCTCCAGGCAAGAACACGGGAGTGGGTTGCCATTCCCTTTTCCAGGAGATCTTCCAGACCCAAGAATTGAACCCAAGTCTCCTGCATTGCAGGCAGATTCTTGATCATCTGAGCCACCAGGGAAGTCCCATGTAATTATCTAGGAAGGGAAGATTTAGTCTCTTAGATGTGATAATCTCAGCCAAATTAACTCTTAGAGATGGAATAAGGGCAGAAGTACTATTAATCTTCACAGCAATACCATGATGAGAGCAATATTATTTCCACTTAATGTATGGGGAAACTGAGGCTAAGAAAGAGATAATTTGCTTAAGATCACATAGGTGATAAAAGTTCGAGTTTGTTTGATCCCAGGTAGTCTAATTCAGGAACCTGAGCACTTGACCATCTAAACATTCTCAGAGTTGATGTGGTTTATCCTGAGACTCAGGCATAGGCAGGTTCTTTGAATCACAGATCTTCTCTGGAGAAGAAACTGTCACCTTCCTGCGTTAGGCTATGAGACTTTTCCTGCTGGTTTGCTCTACGGCACTTAAACTTGCAAGGTGTCCCTACCTCCTCTCCAAGAAGAGAAAGAGATGATTCATGTTGTTGACTCTGAAAAACTGAATAAACATAAGCTATTGTGAAGGGCTATAAAAGGTGAAGGGATTTACCTGTACATTTCACAGCTCACCCTTGTCTGCTTGGCAGAACAGAAGGGGGAGGGAATCTCCAGGGCAGTGAAGCTCCTCTGTGTGTCGCTACCAGGGTGGACACCAGTCATTACACATTTGCTCAAACCCGCTAAGTGAGCCCTAACGTGAAATACGGCTCTTAGTGAAGTGTTCAGTATTGGTTCAGCAGCTGTGGCAAGTGTACCACACACTGATGCAGGGTGTTATTAACAGGAGAGACTCTGCGAGGGGCAGGCAGGGGGCACGTGGGAATGCTACTTCCCACTCACTTCTTCCATGAACCTAAAACTGCTCCTCAAAAATAAATTTTTTTCTACTAATTAAAAAAAAAAAAAAGAACTCATACTTTTAGACAGTCTCAACGGTCTTCTCAGAAATATTTTCCCAGTGGTGACCATCACAGCTTGTTCCTGCCTGGGGTCTTGGCTGGTGCTGGAGACCACAAATGCTCTTCCAAGGCTCCCCACTGAACTGTGCCTGCTGCTTCCTACAAGGCATCACCCTGTGCTTGTCAAATCTCAGAGCTTTTCATAGCCAACCCCTCAAAAACACTTCAGACTTGTGCTAGATTTGCTATAGATTTGCTAGCCTGGCTGCCTTGAGAGAGTTTCTGAATTTCTTTGAGCCTCAACTTCCCCACCTATATCTAGAAGCTAATAAAACTTTTCCTAATGATCCGGTTGGGCTGTTGCATTAATTAAACAAGAAAATACCAACGAAGGCTTTGGGCAAACCACAAAGTAGTAGTGTTCACATATTTAAGCACAGAGTTTCCCTGGTTTACACCTCACTGGTATTTTCCCCATTTTAGATTGTGAGACTGAGGCTCAGAAACATAAGTTACCCGTTTAAAGTCACATAAGTCATAGCAGCAAATCGAGAATTAAACACAAAAATCAAGTCTGACTCCATAACTCATACTTTTTTTTTGACTTTTTATTTTGTATTGGGATATAGTTGAGAACAATGTTGTGATAGTTTCAGGCGAAGGGAATCGGTCATACCAATACACGGATCCGTTCTCCCACAAACTCCCCTCCCATCCAGGCTGCCACACAACACTGATAGAGCTCCCTGTGCTACACAACTCACACTTTCACTCACTCCACTACATTGACTCCAAATGAGGTAAAGAATCAGAACAGCAAAAGGTACTAGAGTCTCAAAGTGTGGTCGCCACTGTAATAATCATCTTCCCTCTTCATAAGACCCTTTCGTTTCCCTTTGGATCTATAAGTCTCCAGGCAAAAGCTTAGTCCAACAGTGAATGCCTCATAGGACTGCTCAGTTCTGCTCAGAGGGGCTCAGAATCCCTGCACTTTCTTGCCAGCCTGCAGGAAAAGATGTGACTCTGGTTCACATGCTTGTTGTAAACCCCCTGTTTGCTGTGCATTTAGCGCTCAGAGAAGTTAAATATCTGTGATGATTTTTTTTAAAGAATTTTGCCTACAAATAAAAATGTCCCAGATGAGAAATTTTAGTGCTGGATCCAGAATAAGAGTCTCTATTATCCTAAAAAAGAAGGCTTCTCTGGGCTGATTCTTGCAGCTTTGCTTTTGTCCTTCTTTGTTCCAAGATACAGTCATGCTCTTTCACTCAGGGTTTTAGCAGTCCTCTGAGTGTTGACATCTCTTTGTTCTGAAAGTCACCCACTTACTCATTGTTTATTGAGCATCTACTATGAACCAGGCATGAAACTAACTCAAATAAAGCAGTGCGTAAGACAGATTCTGCTTCAACCTCTGCATAGCTTGCAGGCTGTTGGAGCAGAAAGACGACTCAGAAGGGAGTCAGAAGTTAGGGTGGGGGGTTATGTGAAATATCTAATGCCCAACGGAGGACCTCTAACACAGTCTATAAAATGGTGTAATCTTGGCCTAGAAGGGATTCTGTGTGTTACCTGTACAACTTCCAGTTCTAGACACAACTGCTGGGAAGTGGCACTTACCACCACTTTGCTTTTGTATAAAGTGAAACTGAAAGTCGTTCAGTTGCGTCCAACTTTTTGCAACCCCAAGGACTATACGGTCCCTGGAATCCTCCAGGCCAGAACACTGGAGTGGGTAGCCTTTCCCTTCTCCAGGGGATCTTCTCAACCCAGGGATTGAACCCGCATTACAGGCGGATTATTTACCTGCTGAGCCACAAGGGAAGCTCAAGAATACTGAAATCGGTAGCCTATTCCTTCTCTAGCGGATCTTCCTGACCCAGGAATCGAAACGAAGTCTCCAGCATTGCAGGAGGATTCTTAAACAACTGAGCTATCAGGGAAGCCCGGCTTTGGATAACACTGTATCATATCTTAAATAAACTGGCAAATTAGACTCCTTTAGCCTGGAGAACCCCAGGGACGGGGGAGCCTGGTGGGCTGCCATCTATGGGGTCACACAGAGTCGGACACGACTGAAGTGACTTAGCAGCAGCAGCAGTCTGGAGAAGATATGATACACTTTGGATAACTGTATCATATCTTCTCCAGACTAAAGGACTCTAATTTGCCAGCTTATGTTACTATTGGCCTCGGTTCAGAGGACTTACTTTAGTGAATCACCCGGTATTTACTGAGCACTTGCGCTGTGGGGCCTGGGAGCGGAGGGGCACAGTGCTCTCGGGGAGAATGCATCATATTGTAGTCACTCTGCGTGGACCCGTCGGTCTCCTTCTGTGATGATGCATCTCAAAACCAGGGGCTGTGCTTACTCATGGTTTTCTTTCCAGGACTTGCTTTGGACCTGGTGAGGGTAAGGGCTCCATGATGGCTTGTGGAAGGAGGAAGGGAAAAAAGGAAGAGCTGTAAGAAAGAAGGAAGGAGGGGACGAAGGAGTAAGGCAGGGTAGGGAGGAGGAAAGAGAGGGAGGAGGCAGGCAGGCGGGCTGCTGGGATTCTTTTCTTTAGACAGCTTATCTGGGTGGCACTGAGCATCCTGGGGTGCAGCCCAGCTCCCTGCAGCAGCACCTCTGAACCTGGCACACGCAGCTGGGAATGCAAAGCAGGAGAGGCTAGAAAACCTGCTGCACCTGGGGAAGGTGGCGCATCGGCATCTGCTTGCCACCTGTGAGCAGATTTTCCCAGTTCTCCCTTCCAAGAGGCAACAGGCTTTCATCGGGAGAGGCGGGCACTAGTCCTGTCCTCTGTCTCCACCCACTAAGCCCTGGTGACAGGCACTTGGTTCACTGTCCAGGCCGCCCCCTGGGCCTGCCAGCTTTCTCCCACTGCTCTCTGCAGTTTGCTGCTGCCTCTTTAGGTCCACTTTGCTTGCTTAATTCAGGACCAGAAGCTTTCAACAAGTCTCCTCACTGGCCAGCCTGACTTCAGCCTCCACTTCTCAGTGATTCACCCTCCCCACCGACACCAGAGCTGTCTTTTTGAAATGAAAATCTGCTTATGCTGCTTATCTACTAAATCCTTTTCAGTGGCTCCCCTTTGCTGTTGCCGTATTGATCAGGCACTCAAGGTCCTCCCTGACCCCCACTCCTCCATATTCCACCTCCCCACCCTGCTATCCTCATCTCTCTTCACTGTTCCTCTTGCTCACTGTGCATCAGCCATGAGTCTCTGACAAAACTCAACTCTTTCACACACTTCTGTCCCTTTGCACAGGTGGGTGATTTTTCATACGCTGTTCCTTCCACCTGGAATCCCCTTCCCCTGGGTAAACTCCTACTCATCCTTTAAGACCCAACCCATGTCACTTCCTGAGTGAAGCCAGAATCAGGTTTGCTTCCCACTTCTTTGTTCTTACCTCCAACAGAGTGCTGGCCCCTGTCCTGAACCCACTGATTTGCTAGTTTGCCTCCTCATCACACTGTGAGTTCTCTTTCTATCATATTATTTTCATATTAAGTATTTCAACAATTGTGCATGATTTCTTATGTGTAGTAGGCCAACTGCGAATACTTGAAAAGTGAAAGAACAAATACATTCATTTGATATATTTTTAGTCACTCTTTTTCTCTGCTATGAGCTGTTTAGACACTGGGGATTCCACAGTAACTGAGATGGGCAGGTTCCTGTGTGCACGTGTTCACTGTGTCTGACATCAGAGACAGGGTGACAAATAGATGAACAGGGTCATTTCAGAGGGCAATGCATGCTCTTAATAAATATAACTGGGTAGTAGGCTGGAGAGGAAGGGCAGTGGGGGCTGGAGAGCTGCTCCAGATGGGTAAAGTAAGGCCGCTCTAGGAGGTGTGATGTCTGAGCTTCGACTTAACCCATCTGAAGGAGGCGACTATGTGGAATTCTGAGGGTTTAGCCTCCTACAAAAAGGGAGCAGCAAGTGCAAAGGTCCAGTGCAGACAGAAGCTCAGGGTGTGTGTGAGAAGCACCAGATGAGCGAGAGAGGCCCAGACAATGGAGTCTTACAGGGCACGGCCAACAGCACGAACTCTGTGCCAGGTGCAGCGATGAGTGAACTGAGCTGAGATGAGCAGACAGAGATGCCACCAACCAACGGGCGGCCCCTGCCCCTCCCTCACCCTCACACAAGATTACTGCCTGCTCATGGGGCCGAGACAGCCCTCATTAATCTCAGGAAGCGGGAGGGCAGACTCGGGCAGTGCAGCAACTCAGACTAACTAGGAAACACAAAGGCCGCCTGCCCAGCTTTGTTTTGAAAGCGTCAATTCCAAATTCTGCTAGCTGGCAGAGACAGGGGTTATTGATTTTCCCTTCTGGAATGCATGTCCTACAGAGTCCTCGCAAATAGAAACTGAAAAACAGAGGAAAACATAACTGCTGAGAACGATAGAGCAAGGGGACATTTTTAAAAACAGTCTGTACTGGTTTTGTCTTTTTCTTATTACGCTTTGTTGGATTGTGGCTTGTCATCTCTCTTTTTGTTCCAATTCATTTCCCCCCTATTTCTATGTCTTACGATTCTCTCTCTCTCTTCTCGCTTTCTCCCCTCTTTTTCCTCTCTGGGTCTTCACTGATCGCTAGCATGGTATTTGCATATTGAAGGCAGGGAACATTGGCATGTCAAATATTGGTCTATCTACAGGTCGGTATGCCTGAATGCCTCTTTTCACAGAGCAATCTAGCCATCTTACTGTCTCTCTTTATTTATTTATTTTTGTGTGTTAAAGATGAAGATTCCACTTTTAATTTTTTATTATTGTTTTTTAAAACTTTTTATTGGCGCTTTTGAAGTGACTGGGCGCAGGCACACAGTTGTTTTGTGATGGTGTTTCGCTAGTTTCTACTGTGCAGCAAGGCGCATCAGCTCTGCGTATACATATACCCCCTCTGATTTCAATCTCCTCCACACTCAAGTCATCAGAGCCCCGAGTAGCGTCCCCCATGCTATACGGCAGGTTCTCATTGGTTATCTTGGTATCGAAGTGAAAGTGTCAGTTGCTCTGTCATGTCTGACTGTTTGCAACTCCATGGACTGGAGCCTGCCAGGCTCCTCTGTCCATGGAATTCTCCAGGCCAGAATACTGGAGTGGGTAGCTGTTCCTTCCTCCAGGGGATCTTTCCATCCCAGGGATTGAACCCAGGTCTCTCCCATTGCAGGCAGATTCTTTACTGTCTGAGTCACCAGGGAAGCCCCTGATGATCTTATTTACAAGGCAGAAATAGAGACACAGGCATAGAGAACAACCCTTGGTATCCATATACCAAGGGGGAAGGGGAGGATGGGAGGAACTGGGAAGTTGAGATTGACGTAGATACACTATCGATACTATGTATAAAATAGACAACTAATGAGAACCATTGTCTCTCTTTAAATAGAGAACCTGTCCTCTCCCAGGCAGGCACTGTAGCAGGAGCAGCCCATAAAACCAGCTTTGAGTAACTGCATAGAGGCATATCCCCAGCTAATCGCATTCTTTCTTTTCTCCAGAGAAGCAGGAAGCAAATCCAGGCTTCCTTCTGCTGCCTGGGTGGGGGCAGGGCACTAAATCCCCGCAGCACCAGCCTGACGCCGGGGCCTCCTCATCCCCACCAGGTTCAAACATTCCCATGGTCTTTTCAGCTCTGACAATGAATCAGGCCTCTGCTTGCCAGCAGCCCCATGGGTTACTTTCCATCTTCCTTCTGCTGGTGGGGCTGAGTGGGGAGCAAGCTGCTAGACAGAAATGTCCATGGACTGAGTCCAGAAGATGGGTGGGTGAGTACTAAGTGCAGAGGCCTAGGCCCAGTGGGGTCTGCTGACTTACGAAATTAAATGCAACACACTAATTGAAACTCAGTTTTGTCATCTGGAAAATGGGGGTAACACAGTCTCTTCCTTCTTGAAAGGGAATGTCAGGACAAGCGAAGAAAATCCACACAAGACTACAAAATCATAAACCACAAAGAGGCAATCCTTGATTTTCTCCTCTTAATAGTATCAAGAATCAGCAGCCTGATACTGCAATAATTTATCATCTCCTATTTTGCTTAAGTAATAGTAGAAGACTGTTCCGTTCCCTGGCAGGTGGTTCTCAGAGCAATGGCAGGGGTATACGTTCCTGAGGGTTAAAATTCGTTCTTTGTCACTCATGAAACAGACCATCTACAACTGGGTGACTGAGGTGTGGCTGGAGTAGGGTGTTCCCTTCACAGGTTTTATACAAACAGTTTTTACAAACTGACTCCTATTTCACATGTAGTGACACATATTTAAATGTACAGCTACAGCCACCAACCTCTGTCCAGATGCTTCCTTCTTGGCCTTGCTCCACAGCTTGGGTCCTATATCCTCAATTGCGTGCCTGCATGCGTGAGTGTTCAGTCATGTCCAACTCTTTGTGACCCCGTGAACTGTAGCCTGCCAGGCTTCTCTGTCTATGGGATTTCCCAGGCAAGAATACTGGAGTGGGTTGCTATTTCTCCAGGGGATCCTCCCGACTCAGAGATCGAAGCCGTGTCTCCCGCACCGGCAGGCGGGTTCTTTACCACTGTGCCACCTGGGAAGCCCCATGCCTCTAGTTACCTACACTTCATTTTCTCTTAAGGCTAGAAGATGATTGAGTTTTACACCCTCTGAGCTAAACCAGAGATGCAGCTGTGACCACAGACCAAAGTCAGAGAAACAGCAGGAACAGGGAGGTCAAGTTCGCCAATTTCCTAATGCACAAAAGATGCTCCACCCACCCTGTGGAAGATTTGACATTACTTTACACTCAACTCAGCATCTTCCAGCCCCGATCCTCCTCCTGATCTTTCAATCTCTGTGGAATGGGAGCTCCAAGAAGGCAGAGCTCACAGGTACATATCTTACTTCCTGCGTTTTCCCCTAGAACTGGCATTTAGTAGGAGCTCAGAAAACATCTGAGGCTGCAGGGATGAGTGACAATGAGAACTTGCCATCATTCTCTGTGTCATCTAAATATGGAATGTATCCTTTTCCTCTTCTTTTCCTCAGTCTAATAACTCACCGATCGCCAGCTCTGCTGCCCTGGTTCTCCCTGGCATCTTACTGTGGGACTCCTCCTTTCACTCCTGCCTGTGAGCCCTGATCCCCCCTGTTGGACCACAGCCTCATCTCCACATCCCCTTTCCTTCTTCCACCTTCTCCTGTCCTAGGTTCCTCTTCCAGAGTGAATGTTTCATCGTGACCTCTTTCAGGTCGGAAGCTATCCACCTTCTCGGTACCTAGCTCAAGTGCATGCTCCTTGCAGGCAAGGCTCACCACCACCTGGCGCCCACCTCTCTTTCTGGCCTGCTCACCTAGTATTCCGGCGCATCCTCTCCCTACTCTGCACACAGTATTTGCCCATTCCCTCTGTGAGTTCCAATTAGGATTCCAGGCTCAGCGCAAGTCTTTACGATTATAACCTCACCTCAGAGCTCTTTCTGACCTGATCACCTGTGACTCTGGCTCATGATCCCCCCACTCTCAGGAGATGGCTCAGCTTGTGTCCCTTGACACGCAACTTGTATAGGCTGGCCTCCCCACTCTGCACACACCATTTGCCTGTTGGCTCTGTGAATTCCATCATCACGCTGTCTGGGCTCAGTGAAAATCTTCACAATGACAACAACAGCGGAAGACAGCAGTAACATTAGCTACAACTTTCTAAGCACCTTCCGAGTGCCAAGCATAGTACTGTATTATTCAAACGTGCTATTCCATTGACCTTCACAAAAGCCCTGGAGATGAAGTACAATTCTCATCCTCCTCTCACAGCGCAGAAATCCAGGCTCAGAGTGTCAGGTGCTGTACCCTGGGGTCACAGAGTCAGTACGGGGAACAGCTGGGGATCAGGCACATGTCTAGCAGATAACCAGAGTCACGGCTCTCTCTTTTAGGTGACACTGCCTAAAGCTAGTGTTCTTCTTCGAGCTCTGACAGTCCTTCATAACGCACGGCCACTGGTCAGCTCATTTTCCTGTGGGCTGTTAAAACTCTTGACTTTCTCTCAGATGCACACTTCTCGTCCTCAGTTACACCATAACTCACCTGAGACCATGACTAATGCTTCTGGGCCTTAGAGGTCCTGGTCCCCAGAAGCATGCTGACTGATCAGGAGCATTAAAGTAATCAACCTCTTGTGCTTTGTGGATTAATTCATCCTTTAAGCAGTGAGTTGGTTTGCCTCCCCTGTCCCCCTAGGTCCTTACTGTTCAGGATACACATCCAGGTGGAGAAGGAGGGCCTGTCCATAGTTCTTGATTTGTGAAATTAGAGACAGTACAGGAAAACAGTGACAATAAACCCTCAAACCCCAGCAACTATTGAGGATGACTCTAAGAATGAACCACTTGCCTGAGACTCACAAATGTAGTTAGTAATTACACAGTCCTGCTTATCCATCACCATGATTCACTTTGTATTAACTGGCTCATTTTAAAGTACAGCCATGTAACAGGATAGATCTATCCCTTTCTGTATGTAAGATGATAATTGGGGGCTCAGCAATCAGGAGGATGGTTGACTTTGAGTTAGCCACTGTTCTCTGGTCCTCAGTTTTCTCACTGACCTGGGAAATTTCGGGAGCTGACCCTTTCCTGCTTTTCTGGGACGCTGTTCAACACCAACTCTTTTGTGCTCCATCTTGAGTCACAGTCTCCACAGTCTTTGTCTGCTCTTCCCGGCCCTTCTCTGCTGCTGGGCAGATGAAGCAGTTGGCAGCCTCCTACCCGGAGCCCCTTGCACAGTCCTCTCTGGCCCTTGCCCCCTTCACCCCAGATGCCTGTGCCCTCTGGTGTGCTTTGCATGTCAAACACCTAAAGCTTTCTGCTCAGTTCTCAGCAAAGGGGAGGCAGACAGCCTGTATTTGGAAGCCATCATCAGCTTCCTGGCACACCAAAGTCCCTGCAGTCCTTATAGGGAAACGTCAGAGCTACAGTAGTTTTTTTTTAAAAAATCTCCTTCAAGACTTTTCAAGTTGGAGACAAGCCTGTGCAGGAGGCCAGTGGGCAGAAACGCCCCCTTTGTGCCCCTCTCCAAACTCAGGTTCTGAGCACATGGGCTCAGGAGGGCAGGCAGAAAATTCCAAAGGCACACTCCTGGCCCTTATTTTAAGGGCCCAGGAGCCATGATTAGCGGCAAACAGTGGGGGCCAGGCAAGAAGCGACAAAAGTCATTTGGCAAGTTCAAAAGCAGGGTGATGGAACAGTTCTGCATCAGTCGCAGTAACGGGCAAGGGAATCCTGAAATGACATAGACCTGCCCACGCGCACATGTGTGGACACAGACACACAGGAGTGCAGAAAGGGTCTACAGACTGCTCTACTACTTTTGAAACTTCCTATGAATCAATACTTATTTCAAAATAGAAAATGAAGAAAAGCCCCAAGCGCCTAGTGCAGTAGGTCTGGCTATGTTACCCCAGGATCCTGGCACATAAGGCCTGATGCTCCCTCATAAGATCCTATTTAATAACAGTGAGATCTTCACCAACGCGATCTTCAGCATCACCAAGGTTCCCATTTGCTGAACACTTACTACGTTGAGGCACTCAGCATGAAAAGCATTTTCTCATTTGCACCAATACCCCACCAGGCTATCACCCCCGTTTTATAGACGGTAATGAGCTCGGGAGAAGCTGAGTCAAGCCTCAGGCCACAGGGCTGCTGCGGAACAGGAGTGTGACTGGGGTCTGGGACTCTATATTGATGCTTGGGGACGAATGATCAAAGAAGAGCTCCCTCGGCATTCTGGAAACCACTTCAGCACACCCCTCAATCTGTCCCAAAGGCAGCTGGCCGGAGGCAGCTCCAGGCGCGGGACACTGCCTGCCTGTCCAGGGTCGCTCACCCCGCCTTTGCCCAGAGAGCCCGTCTGCAGCAAAGCAACAGAAACATCACTTACAGGTTCTTCACGTCGGCGATGCCGCGGAACGCCTTCCTCGGGATTCCCAGGATCTGGTTTTCGCTCAGATCTCTAAACAAGAAGAGAAGAGGCACAGGCGTTAAGGACCCAGCCAGGCTTTATCTGCATCTCATTATGATAACAAAACCCCTCTGGTGGCTGCGTCTGCGGTCAGGAGTGTTTGGGGGACTGTTTGGTTTCAGGCCCCAGGCTGGTAGCAGCCCTCACATTGTTCTCCTGGTGATGGCCTTGCTGAAATGGTTCGCAGGCAGCCGGCTGCCTCCAGGGCGGGCTCTGTGGGTGGTCTCGCACCTCCAGGCCACGAGCCAAGCGTGGGTTATTTGTTGCACACTGCACCCAATTCTGTGTTGCCACCTCCCAGAGATGACCCCTTCCTCCCCTCCCCCACGGCGCCCCTCCCCCAGGGCAGGGTCAACACCTCTCCCTCCCCCATCTTCTCAGGGACTCTGCCTTTGTCATCTGACGTGGGAATGCAGCCTGGCCATCCGGATTTTCTGACGTGGGGGGAGATACCATCTCTGCTTTTTTGGGGCTCCGGAGAGACTTGGGGTGGCAGGGGCCTCCTGGGGATTGTCTTAGGGATAGGTATGATGGATTCAAATTGCATTTCCACAAACCCACCCAAAATAGGGGCTCTACTGTACTTCATGTAGTATTTAACAGCGTACCATGCTGTTTTGAGCAGGGAGGGGAAAGGGACAAAGTTTGGGTCTCAAAGCTGCTCAGAAACAAGTCTGTATCAGTGTCCTCCTTCAGTTCAGTTCAGTTCAGTTCAGTTCAGTTCAGTCGCTCAGTCGTGTCCGACTCTTTGCGACCCCATGAATCGCAGCGTGCCAGGCCTCCCTGTCCATCACCAACTCCCGGAGTTCCCCAAAGCCTCAATTTCCTTTCCTGAGACCCACGCGTTTGTTTTGCTTCTCACGGCCTTCCAGTTTTCTTTTTTGCTGGACCAAATATATGCACCTGTTTTCATTCACACCCCAAGCTTGCTTGGGGTCTTAGTGAGTAATCAAGCATGTATTTGTGTATCAATCACGTCTATATATACAAATATGTATCTTCCTTATTTTGAAAAGAACACAATAACTTTCAGATATGAAGGTAAACAATGTCCTACCCAGACACAACCACTGTTACCAATTAGGAGTGATATGTATATATATTTCACCAATATGAGCTCATGGTATATCGTCTGCTATAACCCTTTTTTCCCCACTATATTGAGAACATCTGTTTCTGTCATTAACTGTGTGCCAATGCCAACATTTTTTAATGGCCGTACATCGTCTGATTCTGTAGATGGCTGTGATCCCATGCTGTCAGGTATTTATTTATTTGCCATTTAAGGCAACCCTGGGGTGAATTTTCCCAGTGCCCACACACTTTGAGGACGCTTGTTTGGCTGCGTCCTTGATATAAAGTCGTCTGAGGAGATGTACTGGGTCCCAGGGAACATGTCTTAAATTGCCATGCTGTCCTAGAGGCAGACGGACATGCGCATGCTGATTTTCCATGGGCACCTAATCCAAAGCTACAGACGGTTCCAAATATATTTGGAAAGAGAAGTCAGACCACCATCCTCCACTAAAACCTGGGCCCTCTAAATTAACCATTTTGCCAGGGAGCAAGAGGAAACCTGGGAAGCAGAAGAGGGGTGTCCATTTTTCTGCTCTCATCTATTGAGCTGAGTGGCCATACTCTCTCTGAGCAGTGGGCCAAACTCAAGACCCATGGAGACAGGGGCCACTGTGAGGCCCCGAGGCCAGGTCTGGTGTTGGGGTCAGGTGCAGAGACAAACTCAGTCTTGGGGCTGACAGGGCGCTCCCAGTCTCGAATCCAGTTTCCTCTGCCTGCAACTGATGTCAGTAAATTCAGATGCAGAGTGCGCCCCGCTGCAGGCCCCCCAGGCTGGGCCTGATTCAATGAGCAGGGCTCCAGCCTGCAGTCTGGGCGCGGAACAAAGCCCACGACAACAGCAGAGGTCAGGCAGTGTCACCAAGGCCACTTCCCTGCTCTCCATCAGCCTTCAAGAGAAGGGGGCCCAGGTCCTGTCATCCGACTCAGGCAATTTCCACCAGGCATCTGGGCTGAACCCGAGGCTCCGGCAGCCACAAAGGGCCCAGTTTTTTCTGCCAAGGGAAGGCTGGTCTCCAGGACAGTGAGCCCCTGCCCGCTTCTCTCTCAGGCTTGGCTGCTGGCTGTGGCCGCTCCGGGAAACTGCTCAGGCCACATTTTTGGCAAACAGCTAATGCTCAAAATCAGGGGCAGGTGGAGGAAACAGGAGAGAGGTTTAGAATGGTCAGCTCTAAGCACACTTGAAAGCCAGATGAAGTGGTCCATAGTCCAATAATGCCTTCACCCTTTGAGTTTAAGGTACCCCAGTATACTGAACCAATAGCAATTGTATGTGTATTCTGGTCTGCAGTACAGTGGGATGAAGAGAGGACAGTCTTATTTAAGCAGAAAAATCTGGTGGAGGTGCCAGGCAATCTCCCACGAAAGTGGTCACACAGACAAAATCCTGCACTGGGATGGGATGCCCACGTGGGTCTCCATTCACTGTTCTCTTGCTGTAACCACACCCAGTCTTGCCCCTAATTCCAGAAGCCCCATTTAATGCACTGCTCTTGCCACCTCCTTGCCATGCCTTCCTCTTGCCACGATTTGAGCAAAACAATAGATGGTAGGGAATTCATCTGTTCCCCATGACAATCTGCTTGTAAATTTTATTAATTTTATTTTCCATGGAGCCTTTTTTCTCTGGCTAACGGTACCACTGCCATTTATCTGAGGGACTGTATATTGATTTTATAAATACCTCTAGTGGGCTGACAAACTGACAGCTTTAATGGTGTTACTGATGGGGTGTGGAGGAGGCTTCAGGTCTGGGTGCTTCATTTTCGGTAACTGTCCCTTCACAATTATCTTGGGGCCTTTGTGAGGGTTCCTAATAGTGTGTTTATCTCAGCGTGATGCCAGAGCATGGAGCTATTGTTAAGTACTATCTTTGAGAGAGACAAGAGCCACCATTTTCGCCTGACACTTAGATAAAAATAACAAAGTCTATCCGGGGTGCCCAGAGCGTAGTCCTGGCCAGTTGCTTGTCGGGGGGGTTAGTGCTTCCCTCTTCCTGGGGAGACGCTCAGAAGTGGCCAGGGAAACAACCTGGAGGGAAGGAATGAGGTTGGACTAGGCTGAGAGAGAGAGTTGAGCTGGGGTTTTCTGGGGAAATAAAAGAAGACTGGTAGGAAAGGCTTTCTTGGTTGAAAAGTGGGGCTACAGATTGGAATGCCTTTTTAAATAATTAGGACTCAGAAAGGAGAACTGCATTAGCTAAAGTGCATTTTCCTGCTTCCGGAAAATGATTAACCAACTGATTATTCCATCCCAAAACACCAAACCAAAGAGGACTTATTAAGGAGACAGGAAGTCAAACAGGAGTTGGCAAGAACCAATAGATCCCCCTTCCAGCCAGCACTGTCCCCCACCCCCCCGCACCTTTTTAATTTACTAAAATGCTTTGGACACAGATTAACTTTCTTCGCAAATTTATTATTGTTTCATCTACCTTGAAATGGGAAATGCAGACACTTTGATAAATGGATTGAAAGGTTGTCTAGTTTCAGTGGCGCTTTTGAAATGCTTCCCGGGGCTCTCCCTGCAATGTCAGGCATGCTTTGTTCTCCGAGCAGCAGTGAATGACAGTCCCCACCTTCAGCCCACCCCTGCCTCCCCATGTTTACCAGGCAAGGCAAGACGCAGGAAAATGCTCTGCTCTCTGCTCCGGTGGGGACAAAGTGTTTGTCCTGATCACCTTCAAGCTACGAGGAGGTCCTGTCTGTGTTAAATGGCAGTTTATGGGGGTGGGGGAGATTCGCTCTTGGAGGTCCATCTCCAATCACTCCCAAGTTTCAGGACATGGTTTGGAAGCTCCCCAACCTTGGGAAATTCTTGTGTCTGAAGTGATAGAGCCACTTATTAGCTGTATGATCACGAAAACTACTGAAATGCTCCATGCCTTAGTTTCCCCTTACTGATCTCCTGCAGATTAACACTGAGTATGAGATGAGTTGGTATGTGTATAGTGCCTGGAGCCCTGGAGGCATTCAGTGAAAGGCTGCATTTATTTCTCGAACTTTCCCCATTTTGTCCTGGATTTACAGTGCTGAAAATGTCCCCTTTCACCAACCTCAGGACAGGCCTACAACTCTGCAAAGAACAGAACACGTAAACATCGTTACTATTCTTTTCATAAAATCTGAGGGAGATCAAACTTCCTCTCGGGCTTTCCTGGTGATCCAGTGGTTAAGAATCGGCCTGCCAATGCAGGGGACACGGGTTCGATCTCCAGTCCGTGAAGATCCCACGCACTGCAAGGCAAACAACCCTGAGCACTGCAACTACGGGAGCCCGTGCGCCCCGGGCCTGTGGTCCGCAGCAAGGGAAGGCGCCGCAGGGAGAGGCCTGCGCGCTGGGCTAGCAGGTAGCCCTGGATCACCGCAACTAGAGAAAGCGCATGTGTGGCAATGAAAATGCAGCACAGCCAAGGGTAAAAATAAGCAAGTGAATAATGTAAAAACTTCCTCTCCTCTATCATCTAGATAGCAGTAGCCATATTTGACTCTAGATTCTTTTAGATAAAACAGGAGCGTTTGATTCAGGACGAAAGGAGTGTCTTGGGGGGCTCTTTCAGAAGCAGATGCTTGCTCCAGTGATGGATTTACAAAGCACTCCCGGGAGAGACAAATAAGGGATGGAGAAGGAAATAAAGGACAGTCAGGTAAAGTGCTGGCCTTGTCCCAACGCCCTGGGAGCTCCAGTCTCTAACCAAGGGCGCTGGGTCTTTGTAGCCCAGCATTAGACAGTCCTTGTTCGACCACCCAGGAGAAATGTGAATTCCCTGGTTTGCCTGCTCTCCGTAAGTCTGGATGAAGAGACTCCAGCAGCTCAAGGACAGATTGCTGAAGAAGTTCCCAGCCATGAGGTTTAGCAGCAAAGTCCAAAGAAGCAGGAGATGGGAGCTGATATTGGTAAAGGGAACCCAAGGGATTCAAACCAAAGCGCTTCATATGAAGGCTTCAAGGTTGGTTTTCCTAAATCAGGAAGTTCTCAGAAGATTAAAAAAAATCACCCCTGAAAGATGACATATCCAGGATCAAGGGTCAAGAGGCCATGAGGGGAAGCTAATTGAGAAAAAAAAAAAGCAGCAACCCAATCTGGCACCTTCTTTGTCTATTTCCCCAAACCCTTTGCATTGAGACTAATCAAGGGCCTTTTTAGTAACGTTAAAATACACACACACACACACACACACACACACACATATATATATATATATATATCCATCAACTCTTGATTAGCCAAACTAAAAGAGGGTATGATCTAAAAGCATTTATATTTAGAACCTTCATTGGACTGGGGATCAGGATTCTCTTTGGCCCAAGACTGTACTAAAATTACTTTCCTAATCACTCACACTGCCTAGCAGAAAGAAATAGTCCATTGGTGTAGTAGGTATCAACCCAAACCCACTTCATTTCTGACAGATAATCCATGAATCTAAAATTTCTTGGACTCTCAATGTTACCATCCTGTACAAAGCTGAACCTTGCTCCCCTACCCCCAGCTCCTAAAATGTGGTAAACGTGATGCATTGCTCTGCTCTAGGAACCAAAGAGAGAGGTTCTGCTTTGCGTACCTCATTTTATACAGCAGGAGGGACAAATATGCAGGAAAAATTATTCCCTGAGGATTTTTACAATGTGGGCTTCAAGGGGGATTTATCTTAAAAGGTAAATCTCTTACGCAGGCAATTTATCTTAATAAGCAAGATTATATGTTTGCAGTCGGGTCACTGTCAAAACCAAATGAGCCCCAAACATAGGTCCCAGCTAAGATGGAGAAACAGTGGAAACAGTGACAGACTTTATTTTGGGGGGCTCCAAAATCACTGCAGATGGTGACTGCTGCCATGAAATTAAAAGACGCTTGCCCCTTGGAAGAAAAGTTATGATCAACCTAGTGAGCATATTAAAAAGCAGAGACATTACTTCGCCAGCAAAGGTCCGTCTAGTCAAAGTTATGGTTTTTCCAGTAGTCTTGTATGGATGGAGAGATGGACTATAAAGAAAGCTGAGCATTGAAGAATTGATGCTTTTGAACTGTGGTATTGGAGAAGACTCTTGAGAGTCCCCTGGACTGCAAGGAGATCCAAGCAGTCCATCCTAAAGGAAATCAGTCCTGGATATTCACTGGAAGTACTGATGCTGAAACTCTAATACTTTGGCCACCTGATGCAAAAGAACTGACTCATTGGAAAAGACCCTGATGCTGGGAAAGACTGAAGGAGTGAGAAGGGGACGACAGAGGACGAGATGGTTGGATGGCATCACTGACTCAATGGACTTGAGTTTAAGTAAACTCTGGGAGTTGGTGATGGACAGGGAGGCCTGGTATGCTGCAGTCCCTGGGGTCGCAAAGAGTTGGACACCACTGAGCGATTGAACTGAACTAATGAAGTCCTGATACATCCAGCTGAGTGTCTGGTCAATAGCATTCTTTGTCTAAGGGAGATTCCAGTAGAATACCTGAATCATTTCCTGAAGGAAACGCCACCTATCTCAGAGATCCAGAGACTCAAAGTATCAATGGGGGACCATCTCCGCCTCCCCGACAACAATGATTTCCCATGGCTCCAGCTGGGTTTCTAATATTTCACTGCAGCAGGGTTGACGTCGCCTGCTCCCTTGATGTTAAAAAGTTACAGAATGAAGCACTTCAATAAGAGTTCCTTTCTTTTTGCCTTCTCTGGACAAGCTCATTAGAAAAGTTCTAGCCATAGCATTCAGATACTTAAGATTGCTGGGGATTAAATGACTGTTCAGCTTTTTACTCCATGCAACAGAAAGTAAATTGAGCACCTACTATGCACTGCACTACTGGGACCCAGAAGTGAACAGAACCAGGCTTCTCTTCTCCTGGAACGTGCATCTCATTGATCACAGATACAAATAAACAGACTCTTTCACATATATGAATATATAAACCTAGACACTTCAAAACATAAGAGCTGCAATTTCACTGTTTTCTTTTTTTCCTTTTCAACAAGTAGAAAGCCTGTATCTAAATTCACACTGCAAGATTGTTCCTAACCACCAAGGAAAATAATTCACAGTTTTGTTTTCCTCAAAGTTCAAAATCTTTTTAGGTTTTGGGGGCGGGGGAAAGGGAGAGATGCCAATCTGAATTACTAGGACTTGCAGAGATGCAGATCTGTTTAATCAAGTACTTTGGATTTGTCTTTTAAAGTGGAAAGTTGGATAAAAATCAGGATAGTTTGAAAGTGTTATTAACAGGGCAGCTGTCCCCACAGTGGGGCTCACTGCCTACCTGATCAGAATTTACTGATGATGCCTTGAAAAATATATATAGATCTCTGTTTTTAAAAATAATGTAGATATGATAATAGCATTATGTTTTAAATGTTTTGTATGTGTTATTTTTTCTTTCACTTAAGTCTTTATCTTTCAGAGATACATCAGTTCAGTCGCTCAGTCATGTCGGACTCTTTGTGACCCCATGAATTGCAGCACGCCAGGCCTCCCTGTCCATCACCATCTCCCGGAGCTCACTCAGACTCACATCCATCGAGTTCGTGATGCCATCCAGCCATCTCATCCTCTGTCGTCCCCTTCTCCTTCTGCCCCCAATCCCTCCAAGCATCAGAGTCTTTTCCAATGAGTCAACTCTTCGCATGAGGTGGCCAAAGTACTGGAGCTTCAGCTTTAGCATCATTCCTTCCAAAGAAATCCCAGGGTTGATCTCCTTCAGGATGGACTGGTTGGATCTCCCTGCAGTCCAAAGGACTCTCAAGAGTCTTCTCCAACACCACAGTTCAAAAGCATCAATTCTTCGGTGCTCAGCTTTCTTCACAGTCCAACTCTCACATCCATACATGACCACTGGAAAAACCATAGCCTTGACTAGGCGGACCTTTGTTGGCAAAGTAATGTCTCTGCTTTTGAGTATACTATCTAGGTTGGTCATAACTTTTCTTCCAAGGAGTAAGCGTCTTTTAATTTCATGGCTGTAGTCACCATCTGCAGTGATTTTGGAGACCCCAAAATAAAGTCTGACACTGTTTCCCCATCTATTTCCCATGAAGTGATGGGACCAGATGCCATGATCTTTGTTTTCTGAATGTTGAGCTTTAAGCCAACGTTTTCACTCTCCTCTTTCACTTTCATCAAGAGGCTTTTTAGCTCCTCTTCACTTTCTGCCATAAGGGTGGTGTCATCTGCATATCTGAGGTTATTGAGATTTCTCCCGGCAATCTTGATTCCAGCTTGTGTTTCTTCCAGTCCAGCGTTTCTCATGATGTACTCTGCATAGAAGTTAAATAAGCAGGGTGACAATATACAGCCTTGACGTACTCTTTTTCCTATTTGGAACCACTCTGTTGTTCCATGTCCAGTTCTAACTGTTGCTTTCTGACCAGCATACAGATTTCTCAAGAGGCAGGTTAGGTGGTCTGGTATTCCCATCTCTTGAAGAATTTTCCACAGTTTATTGTGATCGACACAGTCAAAGGCTTTGGCATAGTCAATAAAGCAGAAATAGATGTTTTTCTGAAACTCTCTTGCTTTTTCCATGAGCCAGCGGATGTTGGCAATTTGATCTCTTGGTCCTCTGCTTTTTCTAAAACCAGCTTGAACATCAGGGAGTTCACGGTTCACGTATTGCTAAAGACTGGCTTAGAGAATTTTGAGCATTACTTTACTAGCATGTGAAATGAGTGCAATTGTGTGGTAGTTTGAGCATTCTTTGGCATTGCCTTTCTTTGGAATTGGAATGACAACTGACCTTTTCCAGTCCTGTGGCCACTGCTGAGTTTTCCAAATTTGCTGGCATATTGAGTGCAGCACTTTCACAGCATCATCTTTCACTGAGAGATACATACTGAAATAATTAAGGATGAAATGATAATGTCTGAGTTTTACTTCAAAACAACATAGGAGAGGAAGAACTGGGTAGAGATATTGATGAAACAAGATTGACCATGAGTTAATACTTATTAGAGCTCAGTGATGGGTATTGAGGGGGTCTGTTTATAATCCATGCTTGACTTTTACACAAGGGTGAAACTTTCCATAATAAAAAAAAATTTAAGACTGATTCCTGGGACCCATCCCAGACCTACTGAATCAGAAGCCTTGAGGATGATTTCTGGACACTTTGAACAAGTTTGTGAACATGGGTAGGATAATTAGTGTATCTGATTAGGTGGCAAGTTCATATTCTAGCTCTGTGTCTTTAAGAGTATTAATTCAATTCTTTAAACTTCAATTTGTACTTCTTTGAAATTAGGATAAGCATCATAGATAATGGACAAGCAAGTGCTTTCTATATTCTAAGCAGGATATAAATGCAAATCACTATCTTTATTTTATCAGCATGAAGTTAACAAATATAGCATTCTACTTCTTTACATATCTAGTCTGCTTAGGGAAAATCTTGGGTCCAAGATGCAAAGGAGTTTGGTGTCTCAGGTGTAGGCTTGCTGGTGTTGGGCAAAATGATCATGGGATAGGTAGGTACACGGATAGGTAGGTAGCTAGATTGATCAATAGATAGATGGGTGGATGGGTAGGTAGGTAGATGGATGGATGGGTAGGTAGGTTGGTAGATAGGTAGATAGATGGTAGAAAGACAGATGGATAGATAGGTAGGTAAGTAGATGAAAGGAGGACTGAATGGATGAGTAGGTGAATGGATAGGTAATAGACAGATAGATGGATAGATGGAGGGAGAGGGTCTCCTCACAGGAGGAGGCCATGGCAGGCAGAGTGACAACGTCTAACCTGTATTTTAGAAATCCACTCAGGGCCCAGTTTGGAGGCTGACCCAGAAAGGACTAAGAGTCTCTGGGTGACTCCACCTCTCCCCGGAATCCCAGAGATCCGGCAGAGGCAAACCGAGTACTTTGTCCCTCCCAAGCCTTCAGGTGAGGCTCTGCCTGAGTGAGACAGGGACATTCCTGGTGGAGGCTCACAGGTGAGGAATTTTCCACAGATTTCTAAGAGAGCTGCAGTCTAAGAGAGGAGTCACTGGAGGGCAGGGAGTGAGCAGAAGGGCATGGCCAGGCCGAGAGGCAGGTCTAGAGCCTCGATGGCCGAAGCTGGCCTGGTGTTCGAGCACAGCGGAACTCATGACCCTCTGAGGGGCTCAGGGCTATAAGCTGCTACAAAAGCCTGTAAATGGGACTGGGGTTCTTGGTTGCTCTGAGTAGTAGAGGCACCCTTTCTCTTTCTGGGCTGATGTTCTAGACTAATGTACTCAGGTTTCCCAGGTTAAAGCAAATGAGTAAAGCAAAAGATTGTTATGGACAGTCATAATAGGGAGGGTGTAGGCTGGGGGAATGCAGGGCCCATTTAAATTAATTGCCCCCAAGTCAAAACCAAATTATTCTCTGTGCTTGCCAACAGAACACTCCCAGGACTGAAGGGTTTGGAGGCCAGTATCCTTCCAAAGAAAGTGAAAGTGAAAGTATTAGCTCAGCTGTGTCTGGCTCTTTGTGACCCCATGGACTGTCATCCTCTGTCCATGGAATTCTCCAGGCAAGAATTCGGGAGTGGGTCTTCAGAAGTGGCTCTTCTCCAGGGGATCTTTCTGACCCAGGGATCAAACTCAGGTCTCCTGCATTGCTTGCAAACTTTTTACTGTCTGAGCCACCAGGGAAGCCTGCCCCTTCAGAGAAGACCTGTTAATTCTAGAGCAGTTCTGTCTTATCCAAGTATCATATGAGCCACTAGTGCAATTACATTTTCTCAGGGACTTTTCTGGTGATCCAGTGGGTAAAACATCACCTTCCAGGGCAGGGGTGCAGGTTTGATCCCTGGTCAGGGAACTAAGATCCCGTATGCTTCAAGGCCACAAAAACCAAAACGTAAGAGAGAAACAACATTGTAATAACTCAACAAAGACTTTTAAAATGGTTCACATCTTTAAAAAAACCTTAAAAAATATTTCTCTTAGCTGCATCAAAAGCAATCAGTTGAGATGAATATTAATAAAGTATTTCACTTAACCTGACATATCTAAGACATAATCATTTCAATATGAAAATAAATTAGTGAGATACTTTACATTCATTTTTCATACCAGGTCTTTGGAATCTGTGTGTGTATTTTAAATCCATGTCAGTTCGAGCCAGCCATCCCATAAGTGCCTGACGGCCGCATGTGGCTGATGCCTGTTGTATCAGTCTGTTCTAGGGCAAAGCTAGGAGCTGGATGCTAGAGTGATGTGTCCATTCATTGCCAAGAAGGAGCCCAGTGGAGGGTTGCTGGGTGGTGAGGGGAGGTTGAGTTATCAGTGGGAAATGCAGGAAGGAGCCAGTTAAGACAGAAACCTCTGGATTCAGGGAAGCAAGTCATGAGTTGAAATAGTCCAGTCATTCAGTCATCCCTTCTAGGAGCAGAGAACCTCCTTCCAGTCGTGGGGTTTAATTTGCCTTTCCAAACCACCACCCTTCTAGGGCTGAAAGGATAAAACTAACACTTCCAGTCCAAATAGAAGCTTTCTTCATTGAATTGTCATATGTAACTCCAGCGAAGGCTCTTTGTGTTCATGATATAGCATTATAACTGATTGCTCATCTCCAGCTAGTGGTGCAGAGGCTTAGCTTCTCAACAGTTTACTAATCCCTGGGATTATCACAATTTACCAACAAAACAGTTACTTCGGTGTGATTGGGCGGCTCTTATTGTCTGCCAAATTAAGCCTTCTGTTCTGGTCGGCTTTGTGTCACTAATGATCAAGGAAATATTACCAGGATTCCAATTACTGGCATCTGACTTGAGTTTGTGCATTCATCGCCAACGAACTCTTCAGGGGGTAAAACCATGATTCAGGTATTCTTATATCATGTGCAAAAGCCTGGCACTGAAAATAATCTGACTGTAAGGATCTAATGATGTTAGTCGTTTAGTTTATCTGACTCCTTGCAACCCCTGCTAGGCTCCTCCCTCCATGGAATTCTCCAGGCAGGAATACTGGAGTGGGTAGCCATTCCCTTCTCCAGGGGATCTTCCCCATCCAGGGATTGAACCTGGGTCTCCTGCACTGCAGGCGGATTCTTTATCGTCTGAGCTACTGTACCTGAGATAGCCCCTGGCCAACTTTTTTCCATTCAATGAAATGTTTTGGTTTGATTTGTTAATCTTGACTGGGGTGGGAAGAGTGGTCCACTTGGTTCAAAAAGATGGAGACTGGTGTTTTCTAATTTTCCTTTGTTTGAAGCTGTGCATCTGCCCAGTGGAGTTTGCGAAAGGGAGCCCATTTCTGTGCAATCCATCCTCCTCTCCGTGAGACATGCTGTTTCCACCCCCTCCTTCCCCTCCGCCCCTCTCTCTTGGCAGCCCTCCGAGGCTTTCATCCCTAATTTGATTGTTGTAGCTGACACTGTCAATCTGAAATCCAGTAGCATGTCTAATGCTGGCTGGACAAGGGGAACGCAGGAGCAGTCGAGGGGGAGGCAAATTCATCTTGCGAAGTAGCTTTATGTAAATCGATCCTTTGGCCGAATGCTGGAGCCAAGCATTTGCTGATTAATTGGAGAAGCGTCCTTGTTCCTCAGTCTTCTTTAGAGCGACGGCACAAATTGAGTCTGCTCTTCTTCACAAAGACATTCCCACGCCAAAAAGCCTTTGCAATTAGGAGATGAGACCTTGGGAGCGAGGGGGCGGTGGCAGCGGTGGGGGGAACGTTTATGGGATTGTTCTGAGGTGCCCTGTGTGCGCTAGGTCTGCTTCGTGGTTAGCTGCTGGCCTGAGTCCCCTCGTTTGCCTCCCAGTCGGTGGCCTGACGGCCTAAGCTCTGAGGCTTAACACCCCATAGGAGAAGATCTGCTTGTGGTGAAGCGGGTAGCTAGTGGGGCTTCTACCTGTGTGTTTCTTGTGGACCCCAAATATATCTGTTCAGTTGCTGCTCAGATCCGTTTCTGTTGGCGTCAAGAAGGAGGGAGTGAATCTGTGATTGATCCAATCCCTCTTTCACACCTTCTAAACTTTTCTGGAAAAAGAAAGCCCCAGCAAGATGTTACCTCATCCTCCAATGTGATCCTTTTAACTCTGTCCCAGAGCACTGTCTGGGGCTTCCTAGGTGGCCTGCCAAAGCAGGAGATGCAAGAGATGTAGGTTCGATCCCTGGGTCAGGAAGAGCTCCTGGAGGAGAGCACGGCTATCCACTCCAGTATTCTTACCTGGAGAATCCCATGGGCAGAGGAGCCTGGGGCTACAGTCCATAGGGTTGGAAGAGTCAGACGTGACTGAAGCGACTAAGGGTGGACACACGTGCAGGGCAGCGTTTAACTTGCCTATACCAAAAAGCGAATGACAAATGAGCAGCGTGCACACGGGTTAAGCGAGCGTGGATCTGGAAAGATTGCTCATGACTGCTAACCCATGCACTGGCCGAGAGGTGGAGCTGGACAGGTCACCTGGTCTCTACTATTGACCCCTCACTAAGTTATCGGCTTCATGCGGTCCGGGACTTCTGCTGAGCATGAGGCCTGATGCATAGCTTAAAAAATACCTGTCAAAAGGATAAAAGAAAAAGCTAAAAAGATTTCATGGCATTACCTGGTCTAAGGATGATTGAGAATAAACCTCCAGCTATGAGGAATTTTTTTTTTCCAAGTCCAGGTTGTCCATTTAAATTAGAAAGAGCTCTGGACTCTTCCTTGACCCTTCCGCCTCTCCTTTCCTGATGGAGTATCATGTGTGTGAACTGATACAGTTAAAATAGGCTTGTATCCTATGGAGCCACAGATAAAGTGTCCAGTTCAGAAGGGTTTAGTGAGCTGCGCTGAAGAGTGGGAATGAGCAGTTATATGGAAAGATAGGCTATGCAGATGAATAATTAGCCTTTGGGGGACAGAGTTTAAACCTGGCCTGAGCGAGTACAACAGTTTTGGAAAATGGATTTGATCTGGAAAGGGGCTGTGCACCTGACAATTTTCATCTCCTCATTTCTTATTTCTGGCACTCGTGGAGACTAGGATGATATAAGACAATGAAACTCCAGCTAGAGAGGGAGACACTCTGAACATCAAGTGGCAGGAGATGTCAGAAGGGGATGACTGGCAGTGAGGAAGTGTTGATTATCTTTGTGATCATCTGCTCTGTGATCAATCTCCTCAACACCAAATTGTCTGAAAGATCTGGAAATCCTCACGGAGGCTGAGGATTAGCAGAAGCCAAGAGCAGAGGAAGTGGAGGTGGGAAGGAGAGGGACAACCTGGAGCGAGACATGACTCTGTTCGGGGAGTAGTTGAAGCCCCTTTCCCATGTCCATCCCTTGTAACCTTAAATGTTCACTTGATGATGAGGAAGGAGTCTTTGAACACACTCTCCTCTGCATGCTCTGGGGGCTTCCCTGATGACTCAGATGGTAAAAAAGCCGTCTGCAACGAGAGAGACCTGGGTTTGATCCCTGGGTTGAGAAGATCCCCTGGAGGAGGGCACAGCAACCCACTCCAGTCTTCTTGCCTGGAGAATCCCCATGACAGAGGAGCCTGGCGGGCTACAGTCCACGGGGTCACAAAGAGTCGACACGACTGAGCAACTAAGCACAGCACACTGCAGGCTCTGTGTGCGCTGCACCCTCAGAGGAACCTTTTGTGGCTGAACAATCTCCCCCTTAAGGGGAGAAGCACGGGGGTTACCCCGTGACCCGTCTTGCCTTCTTTTCCCTTTTACAATTTCATTCATTTTTGCCTGTGCTGGGTCTTCGTTGCTGCAGGCATTTTCTCTGGCTGTGGCGACTGGGGGCCAGGCCCCAGCTGCGGTGCATGGGCTTCTCACTGTGGTGGGCTCTCATGTGCAGAGCATGGGGTCTAGCTATCGTGCATGGGCTCAGTTGCTCCAAGGCATGCATGTTTTCCTGTGTTAGGGACTGAACGCATGTCTCCTGGATCAGCAGGCAGATTCTTTACCACTGAACCACCAGGGAAGCCCCATCCTGTCTTCTTAAAGACCTAGGAGGTGGCAGGGGCTGCAGCCGGCTCTGCCTTAAGCTGCAGCTGCCCAGAGGCTGGAATTTGGAATTCAGCACCGCAGCTCAAGGATACATGGCTTGTATGTGCCTGTTCTTGCTTGTAACTTTTCAGAACCCCATCAAACAAGTGAAATCTCGACAGTGAAGGTGAGATGCTATCCTGGGGGCCATCTGCTTGATAAAATCAATGTGGTTTCAGAAAGGCTCAAAATTATCTCCTGCAGGAGCAGGAAAAGCAATTCAGTAAGAGCTCAGCACTCTGGGTTGCGAAGCCAGCTCTGGAAACCAGTGTCGGATGAAGTCCACAGCAGTTTAAGGCATTCCCCTATGCTAATACTATACAAGGACATTTCTCATCATGACCCCTGTGCTATTTATTGTTCCACTCAAAGCAATTACAGTTATTGCTAATAACTCACACCTGTGGGTGTCCCGGTATTGACGAAAGCAGAACAGATGCTATTTTCTGGCTTATTTATGTAAACATGGATGCAGTTCAATAGATTTATACCAAGTTGGAAGTTAACACTAATATTTAATCCCGGACCTGCTTCTGCCTAGTTAGCTTGAAAGGCACCAGATGAGCGATGTGCGCGAGGGGAGAGCCCAGCGAACCGCAGAGATGAAATTAGTTAGTGACGAACGTGAGACTGCTGCCACTAGTCTCGTGCAGATGCAGTGACCTCCCCTGTCCCAGGCAGAGAGGACAGGACCTCCACGGCAAGAGGTGGGGAAGGGAGAAGGGAAAGAGGGACACACCTCCCTGGCCCCTCTGAGACCATGCGTTGATTGCAGCCTGAGTCATACTTTTCCAGAATATCAACTTCGTTCCTGGCATTCTGAGCCCAGAAGTCCTGCATACAGTTATGGCCCCAGGAGACAGTGAAGTACTGTATCAAATGCATGGCTCAGGAGCCTGGAAGACCTTGGAGTGAATACCAGCTTTGCCTCTGGCTGAATACCAGCTTTGCTGTGACTTTGTATGAGTAATTACCTTGTCTGAGCCTCAGTCTCCTCATCTATAAAATGGGGATGATGAAAACACTTGCGTCAGGGGATTATTACAAAATGGCTAATGAGTTCAGAGCATTTTTCATGTTATGTGGCTCATCATAAGCACTTAAGAAATATTCATCATTATGAGTGCTGCCTACATCTGTTCAAGTCTTCAATCAAACACTCTGAGTAGAAGACAAGAAAATCCCTGCCTCTCTGTCCCAGAAAATATCACATAGAAACTCTAAAATTGTAAAACAGCAACTCAAGGTCAAGTTTAATATCAAAGGAAGCAAAATTGGGTTCCACTCAGCCTGCTGTGTCTCAAAGCTTCCGCAGGTCCTGCAGGGAGACTTGACCTCTTGGAATCTCCCAGGCTCCCCTGAGGATGGAGAGGGCGGGTGGGGTACAGAGAGAGACACATAAGTTGAAGTTGCGCAACTCTCTAGCCCCCGCGGAAGCTGGCTGGACACGGGCTGCAGTCACTGCTGTGCTGGGGAGAAGGCGGCAGGGGCCTTCTATCAAGAAGGAGAAGAAGGGCAGCCAGAAGGCAGCTGGCGCTCCAGCAGGGAGGAGCAGGGAGCTCACAGCCCCGGCCACGCTCAGACTGGGAAGCAGCCTCAACATGACACCGTTCTGGGCTGAGAGCAGACTGCTGATCCAGCCACATGTGCACGGACTTGGAACAAGCCAAAGTAGTTCTCCGTCTTCCTGAGGAAGCTGGGGGCTTGCGAGAGCTTCCAAGGGGTCCAGAGCCATGTGGGACATGGCCCTCAGAGGAAAGCCTGGGATGGGGCAATGTGGGGAGTCCAGCTGACTTTGCTACTAAAGCAAATTTCTGGCTGTGGTTAGTCTCCGGAGAACAGACTCCTCGCCATCCTGGGGCTTACATTTCAATGAAGGGTCACCATGAACAGGATGACCACGATGTTCCCAGGGGATCAGGTACTGCAGATCAGAGCTAAGTGAATGGGGAGACATGGTCCCTGGGAGAAGACGCCATGGCACAGCAAGTGTGATGCCACCTCTGAGGAAAGGATGGTCCCCTGAGGAGACAGAGCCGGCTGCTCGAGGCAAGACTGCTTTCCCACCCCAAACTGAAGGAGGCTGCTTGAGGATTGAGGGGTGGAACCGGAGAGGCAGCCTCTGTTATGCTGGTGTGGAGACTGTTGGAGGCTCTACCTCAGTGAATGAAAGACCACCTTTAGAGTCAACGGTTGGGCAGGAGAACCCAAGCAGAGCGAGACCGGGAGAGATGTATGCATGTGCGTGCGGGTGGATGGATAAAGCGTGGGCCAGAGACACAGGACAGAGAGGAAGAGAGAAAGACTGGCAGGCAGAGAGACGAAACCAAGAGGGACAGAGGAAGAGAGGGACGCACTGAGACAGAGTAAAACTAGAGAAAGCAGAAGGAAAAGAGAGCCAGAGGGAAACACATGAACACAGAAACAGTCATCGCACAGAAGGGACCCTGAGAGGCAGAGACTCACAGGGAAAGAGAGCTGCGTGGGTGTGAGGGAAAGAGACGCAGGACGCAGACAGGTCCACACACACACACAGAGGCACAGAGAGACGGGCTGGGGGAGCAAGAGACGGCAGAACCAGGGCAGAGGGTCAGAGGAGGCCAGCAAAGCTTCGTGAGGCTGAACGTGAGCCTCCTCTCCAAAGGACCAAGGGTTTGGGCTTTCCCACAACCTGGGGGCCCAGAATGGTGGAGGGGTGAGGGCTCCCCACGGCGGACTGCGAGGTTGCTCCCGGATGAGGAGTGTTCTCCTCCTTGTCTGGACCCTGCCCTGAGCTCAGGTCTCGGCCCTCCAGACAAACCCTCCTCTTTACCCCAGGAAAGGAGCGCCCCAGGCCAGGGTGAGCGGCTGCTGGCTTTCCCTGAAGCTCTCAGCTCTGGCGGGCCCAGGGCTTCCTGTCTCCCTCAGGTCCGTAAGCCAGACTGGAGGTTCTGGCGGTGAAAACTTGCAGGGGTTTCAAACTTTTTACATGACAAAGCGAGTTTTTAAAAGCCCCATAAAATTTCAAGGCACACACTTAATGTTCAAATGGCAGAATATATCGATCCCTGCCCATCCTCTAGTATCTTAAGTTTACCCAGAGGACCGTTTTATTTAATTAACTTGGTGCTTTATTAATATAAATATTCTCCTATTGATCATAAGAGGGCTTGACAGGCACTCACGCTGGGTATACATCACCTCCCCTCCCAGCAACGCCACTTAGAGGGCTAGCTGGCTCTGAATCAAGGAGAGTGGCAGGAAGTGGTCCCCTGGGATGTCAGTCGCAGATGAATCTACAGCATTTTTATGGAAGGAGACTTTTTTTTTAAGATCCAGCTCCTCACTTCTCTTAAAGTAGAAAGCATATGGAAATGAGATATGAAAATGGTCTTGGCTTACATGTATCAATTAAGCATGTCAATACCTTAATTAAATCGCTCAGCTTAATGAGATTTATACCAATGAGTATGTTTTATAGTTATAATAGCTTTTTTGGCCACTGTTCAAAATGTCAAATAAATTGTGAAAAGGGGATTTTTAAAAGACATAATTGACATTCTGAACCAAAGCCAGTTTTTTTCCCCCTCCCTTCTTTCCCCTTTATTCATGTAATTTTGGAGAATATATATATAAAGTAATGGACCTTATAATGGATTGGGTTTTTAAAAGTCTTTTTTATCCTTCAATTCTAATCCGTCTTATCAACTTTTCTAAGCCTCAGACCACTGAAACTGTGAATGCCCCTCACTTTTTTCTGGCCCTCTGGAGCTTGCTTTTTAATAATCTACAACTGAAGCGTCCCATCTATACCCACAGAGAAAAAAATACTCTCTGCCCTGATGAACAAAACCCCAAACAAAACAGGGTACAAGGTTAAAAGGCCTTATGATGTGAGAAGGTTATTACCAAAACATCAGAACATCTGGATAAAAAGTATTCTTAATCTCTTATGAAAAATCATATATTCTTTAACTTACAAGGCAAAGAAAGTCAAGGTTCTCCCTCCTTTCTCCTTAGATTCTTTTTCTCTCTAAGCTTTTCTAAATCATTTCTTCATTTACTTTTGTATATAACCATGACTTACTTCCTTAAGGATAGAAAACCAGGGGAAGACCTTCTAGACGTGGACACACACACTCTAAAGGAAGGTGAAATGATTGGGGAAGTTTGCTTCCTGTTGCAGATTCCTCCCAGTACGTCATAGGCAGAATGAGCAAAGTTATGAGTGTCGCCATGTAGGTTCAAGGTTATTATCAAAAACCATGATTGTAAACAAGAAAATGAAAGAAAAACAATATACGCAATTTGGGGGCACTTGTCTGAAACGCCATAGGCAGAGTGGGCTACAGCTCGTGGGGTCGCAAAGAGTCGGACATGACTGAATGACTGAGCACGCGTGCGTGGCTGAAATGCACACGTGCATTTCAAGTCGTGGTTCAGTCCTCCAGTCCTGCGGTCTCAGCCAGGCCACGGGCTGAACGCTGCCCTAGAGCAGGCTGACTGGAGGCAGGAGCCCCTGGGGCTTTGTGCTGGATGACCCCCTGAGGTTCTGGCCTTTGAGGACCATGTCTGTGGCCTCTCAGCCTTCCACAGTCAATTCCTGGGGAAGAATGGTACCAAACAGGGGCTCCAGAGGCAAGCAAGAACCAGGTAGGTCCTCCCATTCTGATTCCCTTCACTGATAAGATCTGGCCGAGATTTGCAGAAAAGACCAAAAACAGCAACCATTATTGGATACTATTCAGAATAAAGCATCTTTGCTCAGAACCCATGAAAATTTTGGAGCCAAAACATATAATCTTTTTGGTTTACAGATGGCAAAACTGAGGACCCCAAAGAGAAAGGATTTGCCCAGTTACACTGTTTGAGGCAAGTACACAGGACTCCGACTCTGAGGACAGGCCCCCTGGCCTTCCATCCACAGGACAGGACAGGAGGGAGGGCTGGGCCCAGCAGTTGTCATCTGTCTGGTTGCTGGGGAGCATCCTGGCTCATCTAGCTACCTGGCAGGAGCCCTCCCTCCTCTGCTGTCTCTGCAACAGAGCTTTCCTAATGCTCTGCCTGCATTTAAAATGGGTAGTCTTTCCAGATCCATCCGTCCATCCAACCAACACTTATGGAGCATTTACTGTATGCTAGAGAGGGTGCCGGGCACAGGGGAAGAGAAGGTGAACCAGTTCTCTGTTCCTGTAGCTTACAGACTTTCAGGGAAGACAAACATGAGCAAATAATAGTCCAGAGGAGCATTTACGATTTAAGCCCTATGAAGAAACACAAGATGCTTGCATGATAGGATCATGTACAATCGGAGAGCTCAACCCAGAGAAGACAGCTCGAGGAAGTGACGCTTGAGTGGAGACACAAGGATGCAGAGAAATAACGCAGGGGAAGAGTGCTCACGGGCGTGGGCTGGTGCAGTGGTTCTCAGAGTCTGGTCTCTGGACCCGCAGCACCAATATCGTCTGGGAACCTGTTAGAAATGCAAATTCTTGCACGTAATCCCAGATGTTCTAAATTAGAATCTTGGAGGGGAATAGCTACCTATGGGTTTTTCTCCCCCTCAGGGAAATACTTTTTTTATTTTAGTGTAAATTTAAAAACATACATGAAAGTAGAGAGAGTAGTATAATAAACATTGCCTTTACCATTGATCAATATTTTGCTAATTGGATCTTAGTTCCCTGACCAGGGATCAAACCCAGACCCATGGCAGTGACAGCAGTGAGTCTTACCCACTACACCACCAGGGAATTCCCTCTCTGGAGTATTTTAAAAGCATCTTAGACATCATATCATTTTGTTTACGTATAAATATATTTCAGTATACAATTCTAGCCAGTAAGGACTTTTACTGCAGCTATCTAGCAATTATTTCACCTAACAAAATTAACAGTCCTTATTGTCTGGCTGGCATGCTGAAGCCCACGGGGTTGCAAAGAGTCTAACACGACTGGGCAACTGAACAACAACTGCTTGCAGTCAAGGTTTAAACAAAGCACAAGCATTGCATCTGAGCCACCTGCGTTTTAAACAAGTCCTCTGGACGATGCTAATGCCCATGGGACTCTGAGACCCATTGATAAAGAGCATGCTGGGAAAGAACGTGCGGTGAGGATGCTGAGCTGGATAAGCATGAGGCATGTGTGATTTGAGAAGCGGAGAAAGGCAAGTGTGGCTACATTGGGGCAGCTAGAGAGTAGTGGCTGAGAGGGGACTGGTTGGGAAAATAGGAGGGGATGGCAGATGGGATCAGGTTTGGACATGATCCGAGCACAAGGAAAGCCGCTGGAGGGTTTTAATGAGGGGAGAGGAAAGTTCATTGAATGTTGATGAGAACTCTCAAACAAAACCAGCAGAGCCACAGGAATAGGCCTTCCTTCTGCTGATTTGGAAAGCCAATTAAAAAATAACTGATATTTTAACGAATTCACATTAACATGTAAATTTTCATTTAGAAAGCCACAGGCTGTCGCTCTCTCCCCATATGCTGCTTCTCCATTCCGTTCTCCACAGTGACGAACAAGCCCCGAGTCTCCATGCACCAAGTGGGGCAGGAGAAGAACAAAGATCTCAGAAGCAGCCGGGTTCCTGGGAGTGGGGACTGCACGCCTCTGGAAATCCCGAGTGTTTGCTTCGTTATGCTTTCCCAGTCAGGGCTTTACTTGTTTCAGCATTTTCAGAAGAGTTACAGACTTATCTGCACCTGACTGACTCCTTAGAAAAGACCCTGATGCTGGGAAAGATTGAAGGCAGGAGGAGAAGGGGACGACAGACTGCCTCGATGGACATGAGTCTGAGCAAGCTCTGGGAGTTGCTGATGGAAGGGAAGCCTGGCGTGCTGCAGTCCACGGGGTCGCACAGAGTCGGACACGACTGAGCGACTGAACGGAACTGAACTAGCTTTTCATCAGAAGAGGGAGCAGAGTCCTATTCTCCAGACCAGAGGGCAAAGGCTTTACTCCATAATCCAGTGTCACAGAAAACCAGGGCAGGACCCCAGGATTCCTCGCTCTTTATTCTAGCTGCCCAGGAGAAAAGAGCGCGTGTGTTGCGGGGGGAGGGGAACACAGAATGAACGGCTTAAGGGTTACAGGGCCTTCGGGCCTGGCCCCACTGCTGCGCATGCGCGCCTGGAGCACACTGCCTTCCTACTGGCCCTTCACGGCTCCGCCGCAGCCTTGCCTCACCTCCCTGTCCTCACTCCTGACCCCAGCTCTACACTAGCTGCCCCTTCCTACTCTCCGCAGACAGCAGTCATGGTGCTTCGCCCAGCATCTAGTTCAGTGGGTTTTAAATGATTCTTTAAATGCAGATTGTTTTGCCGAGTAGATGTTTGCCTAGTGCCTAGATCTCACTGGAGCTTCTCTGACTGAAGTGGCGGGTGACAGGGGATCCTGGAGGGACAAACGCCCATGGCCTCAGGGCACTTTGACACATTTTGAATACTGCCATCCCCTTCAGTTTATTTCGGAAGAGGCGGTGTCACAAGAGTCAGTGTCTGTCTGGGACACTCGGCAGAGGGAACCTCAACACACCTACCTTTCGCGTTCTGCCGCCTCTCACTCCATTTCCAGAAACTTAGGACTGTCTGGAGCCCGGGAAACTACTGCCCGTGAAGACTCGGTGTTGCCCGAGCTTGCTTGTGTGTGTGCTCAGTTGCTCAGTCATGTCCGAGTCTTCTGTGACTCCCTGGAGACCAGGGACCACCCCTGGTCCAGCCCCCCAGGCTCCCCTATCCATGGGGTTTCCCAGGCAAGAAGACTGGAGTGGGTGCCATTGCCTCTCCAGGGGATCTTCCTGATCCAGGTATTGAACTTGGGTCTCTTGAGTCTCCTGCATAGGTAGGTGGATTTTTTACCACTAGCACCACCTGGGAAGCCGCTGGACTTGCTTACGAGTAACTAACTAGTTCTAGGAGAGAACCACACATTCTTGAAAAAGAAAAACTACTATTTTATTTTTCTCCTGACCTTTCCTGCTCAGTGTGCATGGGGTAGAAGGCCAGTGAGAAGATGAACAGAGAAAACAATCCCAAAGGGCCTAACTCTCCACTCCTGATCATCCGTGTCTGTGCATTTACGGCTGCGAAGCAGAACTTCCCTCAGAGAGAAAGCGATGGGATTTTAAACCTTCTGACTCTTATCTCCTTCGAGGGGGTTAATCCAGAAAACTTTACTTTAGAAATAATAGTAACTGGTAATAATCCCTCATGCACACTTAACTAGCATTGGCCACGTTACTATAGTCTTCTTAGTATTTCTGCATACGCTTCAATTTCTCTTTCCTATCAGAACACAGAAAACAACGCCCAGACATCACTGCAAAATGCTAATTCCAGTTTTGGGGCAGGCTTAATGGCAGCAGGGTGAATCGCCATGGAGATAATCCATTGTGACGGACACGTGTGCATAATTAGAGGGACGCATAACAAAAGGGATCATGCCACCGGTCTCTGGAAAGGGCAGTTCTTCTGCGGCACCATTTTAGCATCACAGGGGTGCCCTGGGCTGGCACAGAAGTTCTCGATAATTTTGAATTTCCTCAGGGTTAAACTCTGATAAGCTTCTTTGAAAAAAAGAGAGATTTCCAGATCCTGCCCATTGACAGGAATGCATCTATCAGGCATCATGAAATACCAGGAGTTGTGGCTTAGATCTGCACTCATTCAGAGAAATGAACATTTGATGAACACCAACTATGTGCTCACTTCAGTTCTGAAAACGATGATGACAAAGGGGATCTTATACACAAGATCACAGTTCTTGTGAATTGATAGGCAGCTTGCTCAAGGGCACACAGCAAAGAGGAGCTGAAATTGTACACATCTGCCCTGACTTCAGAACTTTGTTCTGACCTCACTAGACCATAGCACTTCCTGGAGGAGCAGGGTTCACCATCCCTCCTGCCCAGCCCCACCTCTCCCCCGACATCAGCCAGTTAGAAAGAAGGATACACTCAGGTGCCCATGAACACAGAGATCATGTCTAGACTTTTAGCTTTGGCTTTAATAAAGTTCTGGGGATAAAAGAAGTTGAAAGAACGGTCTCTTTTGAGAAGATTTTGGCTAATAAGCCATCCGTGTCATGTGGCATAAATTTCGGCCTAGAGGTTGGTTTCTGGGTAAGTTCTTGGTTGAGGTGCTGAGTGTTAGACAGGAAAGCACTAAGATGGGGAGAGAGCTAAAGAAATATGAGGGCCCTGGGGAATTCGCTGGTGGTCCAGTGGTTAGGACTTGGTTCTTTCACTTCTCTGGCCTGGGTTCAATCCCTAGTCCATAAACTAAGATTCCACAGGTCTAGCAGTGCAGCCAAACAAAACAAAACAAAACAAAACAAAAAACCCAGAAATACAAGGGCCTTATAAGAACTCAGCTAGAGGGCTAGAAATAGCAAGCCCAGAACTCTAATTATCAGCAAGTCCTAATTTCTGCCTCACGTCCCTCAGAGTCTAGAAATTGGGTTAGCCATGTGTTTTCTCATAAGGAAAGGGTCACATTCCCCGCCCTACTTTACCCCTATGTTTTGGTGTTCAAGAAAGGAAAGAAGAATCGAAAACAGTTCTTCACATACCACACAGTATTGATATACTTAGAAGTACAGAAAGGATAAAAACGGCCGGAGTACATTAAAACTAATGACCAGTTTGGTAAAACCTCACGTTTCCTTGGCACTGCCCATTGTCTCCAGCAATAAAGAAACATCACAGGCAATTTATTGGGAGTTATTCTCAAATGAACTGCATTCGCCAAGAAGAGCACATTTAGCATTTGGTGATTTATATATGGGAAACGTTCTCATTCTGGTGAAGAACTTCAGATAAGTGAGATTTAGAGCCCAAGGGATGAATAAAACCTGAGAGTTTAAGTTTAATTAATGTTTAAAAACACACACTCATCATGTGTTCGTGCACGGTGATGGATCTGGATAAAAGTGCGTCAGGAAAGTTTCGTCTGGATCTCAAACTGTAACAGGGATTATCTCTAGAATGAGGAATGGAATTGGGACAAGGGTAAAGGGGAATTGTCTACGTTTCTCACCAATAAAAACAGAGGAATAGTATGGCAAAAAAAAAGTACACTTTATAACTTGATATTTCTATATTTTAAATGATGTTTTCATATTTAAGTGATTTTTGTAACAAAGTATTCACAAGTTGCTTGTGTGTACTTGAAAGTTCAATTTAAAGGGAGTGATTTCACTTTCAAGAGCTCCTTTTTACTGCCTTTGGAAGGAAGGTAAGTGATTTTTTTTTATACTTTCTCACCGAGTAGTTTAGCTTCTATGCTCCAAGTGGCTGACGTCAGCTCCACCAAGTGCTGTGTCCATGCAGAAGCAGAGCTGTGGGTCAGCTCAGTGAGGCGACCTCGGCTCTAGGACCTCACACTAAAAGGCAGCTTATGGAAACAGGAACACCTGCTGTCCTTTCTCCTCATTCGTGTGACTGGTTTATCAGGATGTAAATTTATCTACAGCCTCCCAGTTGGAAAACCTTTCTTTCTTATTTCCTCAGCACCTGATGCACAAAGATGCAACATTTCTCTTTTGAAAGTTCTTTTTCAATTATATAGGGAATAGGAAAAGACGTCTTGACTATTTCATTAATCAGAAGGCAAGTTGTTGAACCATATCAAAGTGTGATCATGTAGACGCGAAGAACAGGCCAGGAAGGCAGCACGAAAGCAGACGAAGCAGCCTCAGTAGTGAGCTGAGGGCGGGGAGAAAATGAGAAACTTTTCTTCTCTTTGAGGATTCGTCACGGTCACTTTTGCGCCATAATTTTAATGAGGTATTATACTTACACTAAAGAAATGTATGTATTAATTTTAAAGAGCAAAATATATAGAATAAAGACATTTTAGAAAATACAGGAAGGTCGAAGCAATTACCTATAATCCTTCTGCTTGAGATAGCCACTGAAAACACTCCACTTATTTTTTCTGTTCTGCCATCTATGGATCCTCTGCTTGTGCTTATATACCTATATATGTAAGTGAATATATAAACAAACATACATATCGAGAGAAAGAGATGGGAGAGAAAGAGATGGAAGAGAAAGAGAAAGGCTTGTCTTAGAAAGGCTTATACTCTTCTTTTTTCACTTAACATCACTTTGCAACCTGAGAGGGCTATGCACACAGGGAGTGGTAGACAGAGAGAGGCTTCTCATCATACACCCTTTTTATCATTTGAATTTTGAACCATTTAAATGTATTGCCTGTCTTAAAAGAGACTACAATTACTATAATTCCATATTTTATTAAGCATTTTCCCACGCTACTGCATTTCACGTACTCATCCTTTTAAGTGACCGAATTTCCCTCTTTGCAAACATTCTGGAAGGGACTGTGACCGCGGCAGTCACCCGTCAGTCACCCCTTGGTCCTCCTGACCTTCTCACACCCGTGCCTGAGCTCTCCTCAACTCTGCGCAAGAAGCGTCTGGTCCAGAGCTCGGTCGGCGGAGATGGAGGGCAGGTTTCCAGCAGAGCTGATGTCACTCTGTGGAGACGAAGCCTGATGTCAAGAAGGATGAGAGGAGCAGCAGAGAAACACCGAAGAGCCTGAATGAATAGTGTCTCCAATTCCCAGACCTCTCATGACTGTACTGCTGAAGCGAGAGGGGGCGGAGTGCTGGGATGCTCTTTAGCTGGCTCCAGGGGACTTCTTCCTCTTTCGACAAGGGATTTTAGAACACCTATCGTCAGGGTAACAAACTGTGCAAGGAAATACGGCAAGGATGTGCACTAAAAAGGAGAAATTCTGAAGACTGGCAAACATGGCTTATTTTCACAGATCCTTACCCTGAAACAGTATAAAAAATCAGGCCAGATAAAGTTCACTGCCATTTTTCTAACCATGATTATTCTCTAGCACATAGTAAGAATGATAAATGCTTTCAAGCTCTATTTCAAATAAAAATGCTTCCGATGTAAGACCTATGGAGGAACAGTCATTTCTGTGTAAGAAAGCTCCCCAGGAAGACAAGTATCACCTACCTGTCCCCTGCTTCTCAGGTGGCTCAGTGGTAAAGAATCTCTCTGACAAGCAGAGATGCAGGAGAGATGCGGGTTTGATCCCTGGGTCGGGAAACGGCAATCTACTCCAGTATTTCTGCAGGGAAAACCCCATGGACAGGAAAGGCTGGCAGGTTACAGTCCATGGGGTTGCAAAGAGTCATTCACAACCTAGCAACTGAACAACAAACCTATCCCCTACATTGATGTTCAACCTCCCTTACAGATCAGATACAGTGGTGACGTGGAAACCGCATCAGGCTACTCACGCTGTCGCCTTGCCTTTTCTCCCAATATACTCGTGGGCTTTCCTACACAAACCTGTATCATGCCCAAGAGAATCTGTCCTAGCGTGTGCCACACATGCATATGTGTGTGTGTGCGCTCAGTCACGCCTGATTCTCTGTGGCCCCGTGGGCCATAGCCCGCCAGGCTGCCCTGTCCATGGATAGAGAGCACCTAAGACAGCAAGCGTCCCTCCCAGAGTGTCCTTGCACAGAAGACCAATACTTAGGGCACAGTTTTATTTCTTGGGGATTCTCCCTTTGCCTACAGCAGCTGTTGCAAACTAACGTTTCATTTGGCTTGTGCATCCATGAAAAAAAAGAAAAAACTCAGCCAATATTTTAAAACTGGGAAATTTGTATAAATAAACATCTGGATTTAGGGCTACTCGTGAAAACTCCAAAGCCATCATCTAGACCCTCTGTCCAGTGCACAGAGCCCATCAGCAGCTGCTCTTCAAGGAAGGGGCAGACCATTTTTTATCTCAAGCTCAGCATCATCCATGGAAGTCCCCATTGCCTCCTAACCTTGAGGCCCCTGTGTCCAATGCCATTCGTTACTGGGCTTACATTGTGGTTTCTCTGATCGTGGAGAAATAATTTTATTACGCCTGCCAATTTCACTCAATTATCCCATACTTTACTTGAAGGTATTTGTGTTGTAACCCCTGGTCTAGAGTTTTGAGAATATGACCTCAAGATTTATTCAGGAGCTCTAAACAATAAGAAACACAGAATACAATCATGCTTTCTGCTCCATGCCACTCCGCCACCCCCACTGTGACAATTCTTCTAATTCCTGGCATTAAAACCGGGTTTCTGGTCTGGCTTTGGGCACATTCTAAGGGACTGAAGTTCGTGAGGCAAGACTCCAGACTTGTCTACCTTTGCTTGGTTGTACTTTCCAGCCTTTCCCCAAAGAAGCCCAGCCTTCCCCTTTGCACAATCTGCTCTAAATCCATTAACTTAATTTGTTACAAATGTGCAGCATTCCCTTTCTTGTTATAAACATGGACAGATAGGTGCATGATTTCAAAGCTGAGAGAAGCACATAATCAAATGATTTTGTGCAGAACCAAACCATCTGGGCTGAAAACAAGCTTCTCAAAATAATTGTTTTCTGTCCTTGATGGTGGGTCACATTATAGTTCTTAGCTCTTTCGCTGGTTCAGCCTAGCTACGCAGATGAAGCCTGTTTATTTATACAGTAATGAAACTAAAGGTTTGCTGTCGCTATGCCCAACCATCACAGAGAAATCACCCTCCACACTGAAACATCGAAATGAGCAGAAGTTCCACATTACATCAGCTTACGCCAGTTGTTTAAAGGAATATTGTATCAACAGACACACATACACTCACGTTTATATAGTCACTTTTGCACGTTCACACGTTGACACATTTACACACATACATACATATTTGGCCACGCATCACGGATGGATTAAACCATCACATGAACCTTGCAAAGTTAGACGGTCATAAGAAGTGGATCTTTACACTTAATCAAAGTGACCTCTGTAAACAGAACCTCCTTTGAAACAGCTTATGTTCTGTATTCTTAAGAAGCACATCTGGAGCCCTACCAATGAGACTGGGGGAAGACACAGCCCGCATCCCTCTTTTGGAAAGAAAACACTAACAAAACTCCTAGACTCTGGGAAATGGAGAGTGCAGCCTGATATTTCTGCACCAGGAAAAACAGCAAAAGCAGAAAAAGCTTGTGTTTAAAACCAAGTAGCTTCTCTATTGGGAGAGGGCAATGGCACCCCACGCCAGTACTCTTGCCTGGAGAATCCCATGGATGGAGGAGCCTGGTGGGCTGCAGCCCAAGGGGTCACTATGAGTTGGACGCGACTGAGCGACTTCACTTTCGCTTTTCAC
The DNA here is from genome assembly GCF_016772045.2 of Ovis aries. Classification (NCBI taxonomy): domain Eukaryota; kingdom Metazoa; phylum Chordata; class Mammalia; order Artiodactyla; family Bovidae; genus Ovis; species Ovis aries. Next base: position 875,611 of record NC_056069.1, read on the forward strand.
TTTCATGCATTGGAGAAGGAATTGGCAACCCACTCCAGTGTTCTTGCCTGGAGAATCCCGGGGATGCCGGAGCCTGTTGGGCTGCCGTCTACGGGGTCGCACAGAGTCGGACACGACTGAAGCGACTTAGCAGCAGCAGCTTCTCTATTGTTTTGATGAAAGCCTGCCTCTTTTCTTTGGTCCTGTCTCTCAAATCAGCCTGATTTTGCAAGACAGATAATGCACGTTAATTAAATACCAAATAATTATTGAAAACATTTGTGAAGAATAATTAATTGTGCATGTTAGACTGCAGTGCCTACGTTTGAATAATTTACTGGGTATCTGAGCTGTAGTAGCTCTCCGATTAAGTTTCACCCTTTTCTTTACAATCTCCAATTGCTGGTGTAACTCATGCACATGGGAGAACAGCTGCATTGTGGATTTAAACTTATTTTCTCTCTCTTCTCATTACTTCCCAATGAGTAAGTATGCTTTTAATGAAGAGTCTCTGAATAAAAATAGGATTTTGCAAAATCTAAGTTAAATTAATGGCCTAGAAACTTTTTTTTTGTAAAACAGTCTCACTACATGTAAGTTTGTTAGAATTGTGAAAATACACGCACCCTAGCAATAAGTAGGGGCTACTAAATAAGCATCTTCTGGCTACCATTCTAAATAATTCCAGCCCTGATTTCAGAATGAAGGAGGTTTACATTAGGTGGCATATTTAACGTGAGGATGATAGTGGGAAAAGCCAGTCATTTAGAACACAGCACCGTCATTTAGATTCAGGTTCAAGTCTGAGCTCCATCCCTTTTTAGCAAAACCTTTTCTGTTTCTGGGTCTTAACTCTCTTGTCTCAGAGAGGATTCTATTATAATAATGTTTTAAACTGCCTGGTACCTGGGGTGCACAGTGTAGGCTGTGGTGGGTCTGCTTTTTGAATTGACCTTCATTCATACAACAACCATTACCATTTATCAAGCACTTACACACGTTTCTTCACCTTCTTCCCATTTAACCGACACGAAGGCCAAGGATCCAAGGGGGTCAAGGAGGCCTTGCATCACACAGCTAAGAAGCAGGAGAGCCAGCACTGAAGCCAGGTCGTCTGACTCTGAAGTCAGCCCCCTTTGCTACACGCTGCCTCTGCCTCTCCGTTCTCTTAGTTCCCCGACCAGGGACTGAACCTGACTGCAAGGTGGATTCTTAACCCCTGGATCACCAGGGAGATCCCTGCCCTTTATCTCTTTGATTTCTCTCTCTCCCCATACATATCCAGAGCTAGGAAAGTCTCGGTATGTATTATGCACAAACTGACCACAGAATGTACATTATAATCTTTAATCCTTATAATGTCTCTACAATCTATTCTACACATTTTACAAATGAAGGCGCTAGGTCGCATATATTTGCCTATGTGTCCTCAACAAGTAGCCAACTTGGATGTAAACCCATGGCCCACCAAACAAAAGCCTTTGAAACTTCTACATGGCTCCCCGGTACTCACTCACTTTCAGTTCCAACGCTCTGGTCCTGCCCACTCTCTCCCTTCTCCTTGTGCCCATCCAGCCTGGATGCAGCTATTATCATTGATGTGGCTTAGGGATTCCAGGCCTCCCTGCCCATCTCCAGATAGGAGATTCTCTTCTGTGTTCTGAAGCACCCAAGATCAGCATTTAATTGCAGACTGGCTGCTACTTTCGGAGTCATCTGAGGTCTATTGGTCTTTTCTCCCTAATAGTAGCAAGCTCCTTATCATCGCCTGCTCCTCCCCCACTGGAGGGGCTTCCCTGGTGGCTCAGACAGTAAAGAATCTGCCTGCAATGCAGGAAACCCAGGTTCGATCCCTGGGTTGGGAAGATCCCCTGGAGAAGGGAATGGCTACCCACTCTAGTATTATTGCCTGGAGAATTCCACAAACAGGAGTCTGTTGGGCTACAGTCCATGGGGTTGCAAAGAGTCAGACGTGACTGAGAGACTGACACTTTCTCTTTCACCCACTGCATCCTGCTCAGTGCCTAGCAGGCACCTCGGAGCCCAGCGCACATGCTCAGTAATGCAGCTGGTGGCTGCTGGGCCGAGAAGCATCGCTGTCCATTTATTCAGCAACCAAAAGACCGGACTTTTAAAACTGCATCCTTAGTGTTCCCCTATATTAAATTTATAGGCAAATTTGAACACTCAAATTTGCCTATAAACTTAATATTTAACAAGTTAATATATGTCCATGGTGTTAAAAAATAATGATATAAAATAAAAAGTAAAATCAGTATCTTTCCCCCATCACTCTGACCTCTGCTCTCTTCCTCTAAAAATCTTAATATTCTCTTGTGTGTTTTTCTTGGCATTATTTAAAATAGGCACAAATTTAAAACAAATAAACAGGCAGGAATTTCAAACAAATAAACAGGCACAAATACATACTGTTCTACATTTTTCTTTTTTAACTTAACAGTGCCTTTTACACTTACTTTTCCTGTATCTGCACATGCAGCTATAGCTAACTCTTTTAAATGACCACATACTAATTCCTTTACAGATGGATGTGCCATAAACTATTAACTGGTCCCCTATTGAAGATTGGTTCCAATGTTCTGTGGGGACAGTGAACTTTAAGACCCAAATTTCTTGGAATATTTTGTGAATATATCTGTTAGAAAAATTCCTAGCAGCACAACTGCTGGGTCTAAAAGGGTCAATGCACTGAAAATTTTGATAAATGTTGCCCAAGGGGGTCTCCAAAGAGGCTGCACTAATTCTATTTATTTTGAGCAGTTCACATTGACTCTGTAGGTCACTGTCCCCAAGGAGGGCCCTTCCTGTTGACCTGGGAAGCATCAGAATCTGCCCAGGGTTTGGGAAAAATTAAATCAGGTCAGAGATCGAGGGGCAGCAGTACTAAACTGTCATCTGCATGAAGAAAATGCAGAGCACAGATTGAAAGGGTGCCTTCCACTAGCTGCTGCCCTGTTCCTAGACTCGCTGGGAGCAGCCTCTTGGCAGCTGAGGGTGAGCACCGTGGTCCTCCTGCGGGGGAGGAAAGGTGGCTTCAAGTGTCAACTCCCCCCCTCACTTTGCCTTTTCACCCTCGGCCAGTTCCTGCTCCTCTCTGTACTTTAATTTCCTTGCTTATAATGTAAGATAGATTCAGGATCACAAACTCGAATAACAGGGATGAAGCATAGAAACTAACTCAGTAGCTGGCGGGGATGGGGACCCCTCTGGGAGCACATGCCTGCCTAAGGACTGAGCCAGATTCCATGCCAAAGAGCCCTGGGGACGAACTTATGACCCGTGGTTGCTAGATTCCCCAGCGTCTCATGGGAATTCCAAAACAAAAAATGCATGCAACATTTCCAGATTTCTTTTTCTAGATTTTTAAATGCTAGAAACAGATTTAAAGTCTTAAAAATTCTATTTGATATTTAATGTTAAAAATCCATGAGTTCACAATTATACTCAATAAGAAAAAATTTAGAAAAAGAAAAATAAGAAAAGAAAGTTTGTCACCATTGAACAACTCTATTCTGAAAACTGGAATTTAAAGAGAAAGAATGACACATTTATCTAGTCTTTTCTCTAGGAAATGCATTTCAGGGTAACCAAATGGCCCAGGTTCTGAGTTTTTCCTTACGTATGTTTTACCAGTAGATGTAGACAGAATGGTAGACAAAAGTTAATTTGCAACCTCCAATAAAATAACTGATCCGGGCAACAGTCATCAATGACTGCTAAAATCATTAAGTTATAACTTGACTTAGGGTGCCAAATTACTATTAGTATGGGTAGGAAAACACCTTTACAAAAGAGAGATCAGATTGTAACTATCTGATCAGACCTTAGCATGAGAACAGTTAAACCATGTTAGGTGTGTCCTGAGATACAGAGTCACTCAGAGTATTCTTGTCAAATATTTAAAACTGAATCTAACCAAGTCTAATTAACTGGGGGCTAGAAACACTGGGCGTAGAGAAACAGGTTAAACTACAGCATGGAGAGGCCATTAAAAAACAAAAAAAAACAGTCCAGAAAGTGGGGCATGCATCAGGACTTGACTTCTTCAAGTCACTGGCATGAGAAAAGAAAAAGAGAAAAAAGTGGAGACTCTTCCAGATTAAAAACAGAAAAAAACAAACAAAACAGAGAGTAATGTTTTAAACCAGCACCATCTGATGTAAATATATGAGCCCTAATGCCAGCCACAAATGTAATTTTACACTTTCTAGTAGTTGCATTAAAAAATAAAAAGAAACACATTTTAAGCGTATTTAATAATAAATTTCATTATACCAAACATAAACAAAATACTATAACTTCAACATAGAGTCAGCATAAAATTGTTCATATTTTTACATTCTTTTTCCAGTACCATCTTCAAAATCCCATGTATATTTCACACTTACAGCACATCTGAATTTGAACTAGCCATGTTTCAAATTCTCATTGACCATGTGTGGCCAGAGGCTGCTGTAAGGAACAGCACAGTTCTGTCTAGACTGAAAGAGGCATAACAAGGAAATGTGATGCATGAGTGTGTGTGGTCTGCAGTTTGAACAAACCAATTGTTGAAAAATATTTTGGGGATAATTGGAAGACTTGTAATATGGACTAGACATCAAATGATATTAAAGAATTATTATTCACTTTCTTAGGTATGATAACAGTGCTGTAATTATATAAGAATATATTTTTACTTTAGGTGTACCAAAATATCTCAGCACACTGTCACAGCATCTATAATTTACTTTAAAATACATGGGCAAGAAAATAATAACCACCCACAGAGAGCAAAATATTCACAAATGTTAAATCTAGGTGATAGGTATATGGGGGAATTTCAGTGGGTCAGGAAGATCGCCTGGAGGAGGAAATAACAACCCACTCCAGCATTCTTGACTGGGAAATCCCAAGGACAGAAGAGCCTGATGAGCTGCAGTGCATGGAATCTCTGAGTAGGACACAACTGGGCCACTAAACAACAAAAACAACTGAAGTGATCTTTACGATCTTTTCTAGATGGGAAATTTAGGATGCCAGTTACATCTCTGCCTTTGAATTTCATTGCACTGGGCAAAAAGTATATACAGCGAGCAAGGAACTCTCACTTGAACAGGGCTTTTCTCCTCTCCTCTTCAGGGAAAACCTAGGAGAACCTACATACAACTGGAGGAGGCTGTCTGCTGAGCCTGCTCCCCAGAGCTGAGTGGAGGGAGCAGGACCTGGAAAGTCAGGTCCCAGCTGAGCTGGAGCCAGAGAGGAGGGGCCCTCCAGGCGCCCAGCGTGTCACTTACCGGACTCCAGGCAGGACGCATCTACACTGCCCTTCATTAGCGCTAATGGAATTTCAAGGTCGATGGCCAATCATAAATACCAGCCCTAAATTAAGTGTATCTGAGGCTCCTTGCCCAGAGGATTTTTTTTTTCTTTTTTCTTAAAAACTAAGTTGCTTGGGAGATAGGGGAGTGTCAAAAATACAGTTAACCTTTCAAGATGAAAACGTTATCAATTCTATTGATTTAGATCATAACTCGCTTCCACTTAACTCATCAAAAAGGACTGCCAATTTTAGAAATAATGCATTTCTTAGTCTCAGGAAGTTCTTTTCCTTTCCCTCTCCACTCATGCCCCCCCCCCCCCCCCCCCCCCCGCCCCGCCCCCCGCCACTCTTTTTCTAGGCAACTTTTGTCTCGGCTCCCTAGGGAAGCCTCTTGCAGGAGATGGACTTTGGTCCATTTGGTGGCGTCGCCGCCCATCTCGCCAATGGTGCTTTATATTATTGATAGTGGCTTCTCTGCCTGTCATCTCTCCCCTTTCTCCTTCTGAACAGTTGGGAATATCCCCGCAATCCTTGTCATGCCTCATGACTAATATGCTCAGCTTCAGCGGTACAAAGGAGATGGAAATAGATGAAGGGATCACTAAATAGGAGTTTTTCTATCTCTCTGGTGGGAGGATGAGTAACTAGGAGCAGACAACCACAAACGTCATCGCATAATAATCAAGTTGAGAGCTTGAGAGACTCTCAAAGAATCTGACATCAATACCTTACCTAAGGTCAGTTGTACAGTGAGATTAGGTTCCAGGGCCAGAGTCAACAGTAATGCCTAGCTAAGTCCGAGTGTCATCCCACCATGAGGCTTTCAAGCCAGGCTCTAGCAGTTCCCCGTCCCTCCCACTCAGCTCTGTGGGATGCTGTGTCTTGGCGGTATACATCAGCTCGCTTCCCCACCTACTTCTGCGTGTGTGTGTGTGTGTGTGTGTGTGTGTGTGTGTGTGTGTGTGTGTGGCACTACCAGAGAGGAAAGAACTGGTCTGACATAAATCAGTCAAAGTCCTATATCTGTTTTGTATAGATGTTCCATGTTGAAGAATCCCAACCAGAACTCCAAACAAGGCACATCTTGCTGCAAACAGGAATGATGATTTTTTTTTTTTTTTTTTTACAAATTTCTGTCTTTATTGAAGAAAGATGGCCACAGCCCTTCCCCCGTGCACTCAGGGCTCCCTGCCAGCCTTCTCTCCAAATCCGGAAGTCTGTTGTAAGGTCTCCTGTTTCCCATCAAAAGAGAAAAACTCAGCATTGCTTTTATGTCCACATTGCCTCTAGAAGCACACCCTCTGATATGGAAGGTTTTGGTGTATTCAAATCTAATTCCCCTTTGGAGAAGCCAAGGAAACCTTTGCAGCACTGTTGTGTAATTCTTTTATTTCCCAGGCTGAAAGAGTTAGTTTTATCAAGCTAATACAATCTTGTCTCCCAAGACAAACTCTGACTTTAAACAATCTGTGAATAAATAGCTGAGCTTTCCTCCAAGTCTCTTTCCATTCATCTCAGCAGAGGAATGAGGGAATATGGATTATCGTTTTGGTTACAAATGTATTTCAATCTAGAGGAAGATCTACAAAGGGCTAGAGACACCTCTATAAATTTAAACAGTCTCCAGTTAGTCCTGAAGAGTTAAATCCTCCCACCCTCTCTTTTTTAAAACATCCTGGTTCCTCAAAGATGTTATATTAGACAGATGTCACATTGATATAATAAACAGCAATGCCAAATCTAATGAATTAAAGGAAAAGAGAACTACATGCTGGGATTTTCAGATGAAATCAGGTAATGACAGGGGAGAAAAAAGAAACTGCATTTAAAAATGACTTAGTCCAAAATTCAAGGTGTGAAAAGGCTCATAGCAGGAGAAAGCTCACCTGTGCATTGCATTCATCTTACATTTATATGCATTTCTGCCCAATGTCCTGACTTGAGCAAAAGAAAAAGAAATTTAAAGGGTCCCTGGAGGAAGCTCGCATATCAGTTGTCACTGAAGGCCTCAGCCATGTTGTCAATGGCTGCACTAAGGTGAGGGTTTTTAGAAGATATTTTATAAAAGGTTTGCAAACTCGATTTATGTTTCCAGCCACTTACTTGCACTTGTCATTAATTATGATCGGGTGGAAGAATCCAGCTCTCAAGGTTTGAATCTGGGGACGGATGTGTGGCCACAGCCTCGCAAAGCATCAGCACGGCCGTGCACATCCAGGCCTGAACCAGGGGTGGTTCTTCCTAATCTGTATATTAGGAGACGTCACTACCTCCATGATTCACTCAAGGTTACACACGGAAGACAAAGCTCGACTTTTTGTCCAGCTCAAAGAACTCTGGCTTTAATTTGTGCCCGTTTCACTTTTTGTCTTAAACATGTTCTACAGAGAGGGGCATGGCTTCTGTCCCTGGTCTGGGAAGATGCCCCAGGGCAACTAAGCCCAGGCACCACAACTACTGAGCCTGTGCTCTTGAGCCCATGCTCCTCAACAAGAGAAGCCACCGGGGTGGGGAGCCCATGCACGGCAGCTAGAGAGCAGCCCCCTTCACAGCAACTGGAGATAGCCTGCTTGCAGCAACAAAAACCCAGTGCAGTCATGAGCAAATAAATAAATATTCTGCAGATACGTCAACATCCTTCTCAAAACAGAAATCAAAACACCTGCCTAGAACCACTTGGTAATACCTAACCAGATAGAAAATGCTGATACTCTTGGCCCAGCCATTCCAGTCCTCGAGGTTCATTCTATAGATAACTTCGAGTAAGGGCTTTCCAGGTGGTGCAGTGGTAAAGAACCCACCTGCCAAGCAAGAGACTCGACTTCAACCTCTGGGCTGGAAAGATCCCCTGGACAAGGAAATGGCAACCCACTCCAGTATTCTTGCCTGGAGAATCCAACGGATAGAGGCGCCTACCAGGCTACAGACCATGGGTTGCAAGAGCTGGACAGGACTGAGCGACAAACAACAACTTAAAATAATGTGCAGAGATACATACACAAGGATGTTTACTGCAGCAGCGCTGTATCAATATACAGAACTAATTCAGGTCTCTGCCAGTGCTCCCCTAGTGACTGTTACAACTAAACTCTAGCGCATCCAGACAACAGAATGCCAAGCAATTTATAAACAATGAGCTATGTTCTGACATGGAAACATAGCTATGATATATTGTTAGATGAGACAGCAAACTTCAAAACCATATACAGACTGATTCCATTTGATCATGCAGAGAAACATTCTGGAAACCGAGACCCAAGCTTCTAATAACGGTTACCTCTGTAGAGAGGAAGTCAGGAGAGGATAGGGACGTCTGTGTTCTAAGATTAAGTAGTATGTGATTCTGGACTTCCTTGGCGGTCCAGTGGTTGGGAATCTGAGCTGCCACTGCAGGGGCATGGGTTTTATCCCTGGTTGGTGACCCAACATCCCACCTGCTGTTTGTGTTGTCAAATAAAAAATAAATAAATAAACCTACAATTTTTAAAAAAAGACCTCTGCTTAAAAAAAATATACGATTTTTTTAAAAACAAAGAACATTGTTTTTATAATTAAAAACAACAAACAAAAAATCCCCTTATCTAATAAAGATAAATTGAATCACAGTTTAGACTTTTCCAGATTAAATACAACCAAGTGCTTTAATTTTTCAATCCTAATAATAATAATGTTATATTTTGGATTTTACACATTTATTGTTTAACGTTACTTCCTGGTTGGGGAACTAAGATCCCATATGCTGTGTGGTGCAGCCAAACAAATAAAATAAATAAAATTACATTTAAAAAAAATGACCTTCTGCTTTTTAAAAAAAATGCATTTTTTTTAAAAAACAAAGAACATTGTTTTTATAATTAAAAACAAACAAAAAAGCCCCTTATCTAATAAAGATAGATCAAACCACACTTTAGACTTTTCTTTTCCAGGTTAAATACAGCCAAGTGCTTTAATTTGTCAGCCCTAACAACAGTAATAATAATGATAACAGGTATGTTGGATTCTGCATATTTATTGTTTAAGGTTACTTCCTCACTGATAAAAAGTGGGAACGCACAAGCAGAAGCCTTCTTCCATGCCACAGTTCGGTGTGTGTGTGTTCCTCACTCAGTCGTGTCCGACTCTTTGTAACCCTATAGACTGAAGCCCACCAGGCTCCTCTGTCCATGGGATTCTCCAGGCAAGAATAGTGGAGTGGGTCGTCTTTTCCTCCTCCGGGGGATCTTTCCAACCCAGGCACTGAACCCAGGCCTCCTGCATTGCAAGCGGACTCTTCACAACCTGAGCCACAAGGGCTGACTTACACTCAACTCAATACCATGCAACATGCTCGCTTCTGCTGAAGGCCTTGCTTCGAGGACAGTCAGTGTCGATGATCAGCACGCAGCGCGTGGTTCCGAGCACCACAATCAGGTGCAGCTTCGGCTGCTACTACACGGAAGCGACTGTCAGCTTCTTCCAGGAAGGATGTCTTGCACCTTGAGTTCTCCCAACAGCAAACTCTGTAACACTGACCTTGATTCTGGAAGATAAGGGAACTTTTGGTGATCTGGTCCCTTTCACGGAGAAGGTGATGGCACCCCACTCCAGTACTCTTGCCTGGAAAATCCCGCGGACAGAGGAGCCTGGTGGGCCACAGTCCATGGGGTCGCTAAGAGTTGGACATGACTGAGTGACTTCACTTTGACTTTTCACTTTCATGCATTGGAGAAGGAAATGGCAACCCACTCCAGTGTTCTTGCCTGGAGAATCCCAGGGACGGGGGAGCCTCGTGGGCTGCCATCTATGGGGCTGCACAGTCAGACACGACTGAAGCGACTTAGCAGCAGCAGGTCCCTTTCAGGCAGAATTCTAGAAGAGGACAATAAACCCTACAAAGGAAGGGTGTCAGCCTTGCCTGCAGGGAATGTATACATACTTATTTGATTACTTTGGTGTTTATTTGGGAATCAAACACTTCAGCCAGCTGGAGCCTCCAGCGCCTTCACGCCAGTCCTCCACCCCCACTCCCACACCCAGGGTCTGTGGAGATCCTGCATCTGTGACCCTCACCGGTTGCTAACGTCTCCTCTCCAGAACTCCTCAGTCTTACAGGATCACAACAGCTTCACATGCCCAGACCAAATCTTCTGAGAACAAGAGCAACAACTTAACTAGAGACAGGGAGGATAATCTCAGGATGAATTATTCACCAGTGAGACGATCAGGGCTGCACGGAGGGGACACAGAGGCCTGCTGTGGGGCTACATCTCGCCAAGGCCCTTACTCAGTTTAAATACATCTTTCTAACCCTTGTGAATCGAGTGTAGGTATTGGCATTCAGGGAGCTTCCGCATTGATTCCGAAACTGCTGCCTTCCTGCTCCATCTTCCAGTTCAAGCTTATGTCTCTGAGCGTGGGTGAAGTCCCTTCTTCTAAAATCCTCTTTTGTTTAAGTCCATTTCTCCGTTTCTGCCCCTGACTCTCTCCTTTTCTGGCTCATTTAAATTGAGTCTCCACTGACCATTGGAAAAAATAGGAATCACAAACACCACCCACTCAGTTTTCCATGCTGCACTCACTGACACATTAGATAAAAGCTATCCAAGTAAAAACCCATGTACATCACTCATTCATTCATTTATAGCCTTTGAAATAACTGCAATCCCACCATCATGACACAGTGTTACACTCCGTCGATGGAGAGTAATATAGCAGAATGGCTGAATGCAGAGGTTCAGGGGTCAGATCACTAGAGTCTGAATCCCAGGTCTCTTATTTAAAATCCTAATTGGTTGGGTTTTTTTTTTCCCCTCAAAATCTGCGTATTTCGACACCATCTATCACCTGACTCTTGGAAGGAAAAATGACAGGGAACCTCAGTCTCAGAGGATATTTTGCCCTGAACCTGTTCATGCTCAGAAAAAGAGCTTTTCTTTTTCTTGTTCTTCACGCTGTAATCTTCTGGAAAACTCTCACAGTCCCACACTCTCCATGTTCCAAACTTCCCTTAATGCTTCCGCTCAGAGACGCACACACAGGGGCTCATCCATTCAGCTCACGTGCGAGATGAAGAGGGTGATTTTATGTAGTAAAGATATATGGGATGAGCCAACCTCAAGTTCACATCATTAAAGCATTTCTCTGTTGGCAACATTTTTACAAGCCTCTCACAGCTATATGTTTAATTAAAATAAAAGGGTGATATACATCATTGCACCAAGTCCTTGCTGATGTAGAGGAAGAGAAGGGAAAAAAAATGAGTACATTAGTTCTCCTTTATTAAAAGAGTTATTTCAGCATGACATCTCAAATAAAGACTAGCCATTAGCAAAATTAAAAATTACGTGAAGTTGGTTTTGGGAAATGCACCCATTAGTGCCCTCCTGCCTCTGGCTGCATCTCCTCGGGTCCTGTCCAGCTCTAAACTGCCTACCCACCCCACTCCAGTGCCTTTCTTGATCTTCAGCTCCCAAATCTGATTATCATAACTGAATGACAAGCAGAAGGAAAACTGTTTTTTTTTTTTTTTATAAATTCTGCCTAATACTTCCTTCAATTAAATAAGAAAAAACTTAGTCTTTGTGAGCACCTACTATGTGCTGGACACTATTTCAAGCTTTATTCATAAATGCTTGCGTAGTTATTTAAACCACTCTTAGGGTCTGTAGGGGGACTTCCCTGGTGGCTCAGATGGTACAGAGTCTCCTGGCAGTGTAGGAGACCTGGGTTTAATCCCTGGGTCGGGAAGATCCCCTGGAGAAGGGAATGGCAACCCACTCCAGTATTCTTGCCTGAACAATCCCATGGACAGAGGAGCCTGGCGGACTACGGTCCACGGGGTTGCAAAGAGTCAGACGCAACTAAGCAGCTAACACTTTTAACAGCAGGGGTTACTGGGGAAAAGAAGGCCATATTTACTGCACACTTGCTGCTTCCTAAATGCATGATGTGAGTTTTCTCTGTCCATGCTCATACTGACCCTGCAAAATTAATGAAATGAACTCCATTTCACAGATGAGAAAACTGAGACTTTGAGAAGCTGAGTAACTTGCCCCATGCTGCAGTGTTACTAAGTCAAGTGCCAGATTTCAAACTGAGGTCTTCCTCTTTACAAACAAGATCAGCCCAATACAGAACACAGTGGGAGGAGGATGGGAACCAACACGAATAAAAATCTACAGAGAATCTACAGAAAAGATGCCCATAGGCACACGAAAAGACACTCATCATCGACAATTGCTAGAGAAATGCAAATCAAAACTACAGTGAGGTACCACCTCAAACTAGCTGAAATGGCCATCATTTAAAGGCCTACAAATAACAAATGCTGGAGAGGGTGTGGAGAAAAGGGAGCCCACCTACAGTCTTGGTAGGAATGTAAACAGGTGCAGCCACTATGGAGCGCAGTATAGAAGTTCCTCAAAACCTAAAAATAGAGCTGCCATAGGATTGAGCAATCCCGCTCTTGGGATATACCCAGACAAAAATATAATTTGAAAAGATACATGCACCCCAATGTTCCTAGCAGCACTATTCATAATAGTCCAGACAAGGAAACCCAAATGCTCATAGACAGATGAGTGGATAAAGAAGATGTGGTTCATAGACACAATGGGATACTACTCAGGCGTACAAAAGACTGGAAAATGCCATTTAACACAGCATGGCTGGACCTCAGTTCAGTTCAGTTCAGTTCAGTCGCTCAGTCGTGTCCGACTCTTTGCGACCCCACGAATCGCAGCACGCCAGGCCTCCCTGTCCATCACCAACTCCTGGAGCTCACTCAGCCTCACGTCCATCGAGTCCATGATGCCATCCAGCCATTTCATCCTCCATCGTCCCCTTCTCCTCCTGCCCCCAATCCCTCCCAGCACCAGAGACTTTTCCAATGAGTCAACTCTTCGCATGAGGTGGCCAAAGTACTGGAGTTTCAGCTTTAGCATCATTCCTTCCAAAGAACACCCAGGACCAATATCCTTTAGAATGGACTGGTTGGATCTTCTTGTAGTCCAAGGGACTCTCAAGAGTCCTCCAACACCACAGTTCAAAAGCATCAATTCTTCGGTGCTCAGCTTTCTTCACAGTCCAACTCTCACATCCATACATGACCACAGGAAAAACCATAGCCTTGACTAGATGGACCTTAGTCAGCAAAGTAATATCTCTGCTTTTTAATATGCTATCTAGGTTGGTCATAACTTTCCTTCCAAGGAGTAAGCGGCTTTTAATTTCATGGCTGCAGTCACCATCTGCAGTGATTTTGGAGCCCCAAAAAATAAAGTCTGACACTGTTTCCACTGTTTCCCACCTATTTCCCATGAAGTGATGGGACCAGATTCCGTGATCTTCGTTTTCTGAATGCTGAGTTTTAAGCCAACTTTCTCACTCTCCTCTTCCACTTTCATCAAGAGGCTTTTAGTTCCTCTTCACTTTCTGCCATAAGGGTGGTGTCATCTGCATATCTGAGGTTATTGAGATTTCTCCCGGCAATCTTGATTCCAGCTTGTGTTTCTTCCAGTCCAGCATTTCTCATGATGTACCCTGCACAGAAGTTAAATAAGCAGGGTGACAATATACAGCCTTGACGTACTCCTTTTCCTATTTGGAACCACTCTGTTGTTCCATGTCCAGTTCTAACTGTTGCTTTCTGACCTGCATACAGATTTCTCAAGAGGCAGGTCAGGTGGTCTGGTATTCCCATCTCTTTCAGAATTTTCCACAGTTTATTGTGATCCACACAGTCAAAGGCTTTGGCATAGTCAATAAAACAGAAGTAGATTGTTTTTCTGGAACTCTCCTGCTTTTTCAATGATCCATCGGATGTTGGCAATTTTGATCTCTGGTTCCCCCACCTTTTCTAAAACCAGCTTGAACATCTGGAAGTTCACAGTTCATGTGTTGCTGAAGCCTGGCTTGGAGAATTTTGAGCATTACTTTACCAGCATGGATGGACCCAGAGATTATCGTAAGTCAGACGGAGGAAAACAAGTACCGTAGACTGTCACTGTGGCATCTGAAACAATGACACAGAGGGACGTGTCTACGGAACAGAGGCAGACTCACAGACACGGGGACAGGCTTGCGGCTGCCCAGGGGGAGGGGGTGGGGAGGAAAGGACTGGAAGTGTGGGATTAGCTGTTGCAAACTATTATATACAGGGTAGATAAATAACAAGTTCCTACTGTATAGCACAGTGAACTACATTCAATATCCTGTGATAAACCATCAAGAAAAAAATATGAAAAGGAATATATATGTATAATTGAATCTCTTTGCTGTACAGCAGAAATTAACACAATATTATAAATCAAATGTATGTCAATAAAATTTTTTTTTTAAGTCTGCAGATGTAGGAGTGTGCACGGTACATTTGAGGAGGGTGAGGGGATTAACCAAGGCCAACTCGTCCTGAAAGGAAAGACAGAGAGACAATGGTCCCAAAGAGGGGCTGGGCTGTAACTGCAGATGTTGGAAGACTGGGTTAAGGCTGTGAGCTTCAGCCTGGAGGCAGTGGGCACCCATCATAGGTCTGCAGGCAGCCTCACTAAAAAAAGCACTTTATGACAGTTGATCAGCAAGTGAGGTATAAACTGATTACAGGGGATGCTGGTAGGGAGTCTGGGCTCGACTGGAGGGGCCACTGAGAATTAATAAGAAACTGTGGGTGCTGCTTGATAAGGCAGCCTTTGCTGTCCTAATTCAGGAGCTGAGCTGATTCAGACAAATATCGTGTGATACCCTTACCACCGGAACATGTTGTATCAGAAATCTCGTTATTTGAACTAGGAATGCAGCAGATGTGGAAAGCGAGGATATTTGCATTTCAGAAGCGTTGAGTTGCTGAACTGACAGATCAGGTAGTTAATGAGATAAGAGCAGAACTTGTAGGAAAAAAGGAATCAAGGATGATTCCAGTCTGGAGTCTTCACAGCTGGGACAGTGAGAGTGAATCCACAAACGGAAGAAAGGTGCCGGGACTGAGAATGTTTTGAAGAAATGGTTTGCTTTAGCACATCATTAAACGGAAGAGAAAACGAAGGGTGAGCAAAATGACCCCCAGAGCATTCTGTAAGTCAGAGCCCTGGGTATCAGTCTTGATGTTTCCATCTCCTTTTTAAAAAAATGAAGTATAGTTGATTATAATGATGTGTTAGTTTCAGGGATACAGCAAAATGATCGAGTTATACAGATACATTTATTTCCAGGTGGTGCAGTGGTAAAGAACCCACCTGCCAAGGCAGGAAATGCAAGAGACTCGGTTCGATCCTTGAGTTGGGAAGATGCCCTGGAGGAGGAAATGGCAACTTGCTTCAGTGCGCTTGCCTGAAAAATTCCATGAACAGAGGAGCCTGGTGGGCTATAGTCCACGGGGGTGCAAAGAGTCAGACACGACTGAGCGACTGTGCACACACACACACACACACCTATTCCTTTTCAGATTCTCTTCTATTATGGGCTATCACAAGACATTGAATACAGTTTCCTGTGCTATATAGGAGGTCCTTGTTGTTTACACATTTGCTGTACAGTAGTGTGTATCTGAGAGAAGGCAATGGCACCCCACTCCAGTACTCTTGCCTGGAAAATCCCATGGAGGGATTTGGTAGGAGGAGCCTGGAAGGCTGCAGTCCATGGGGTCACTGAGGGTCGGACACGACTAAGCGATTTCACTTTCACTTTTCACTTTCATGCATTGGAGAAGGACATGGCAACCCACTCCAGTGTTCTTGCCTGGAGCATCCCAGGGATGGGGGAGCCTCGTGGGCTGCCGTCTATGGGGTCGCACAGAGTCGGACACGACTGAAGCGACTTAGCAGCAGCAGCAGCAGCAGTGTGTATCCAATAATCCCAAACTCTAGTTTATCCATCCCTCTCCTCATTTTTCCCCTTTGGTTTACCCCTTTGGTAAGTTTGCTTTCTATGTATATGAGTCTGTTTCTGTTTTGTAAATAAGATCATATATGTATCCATCTAATCACCAAGTTCTTCCAAATATGTGTGCCATCCATCTCTCTGTCCACCAGCAGCATCCTCACCTAAGCCACTCACACCTCTTTCCGGGCTGCTTAGATCCCTCTGCTCCCTCCAATCAACTCTCGACCCTGAAATCAAAGGGCTCATTTAGAAACATAAATGTGATTAGGCAACCCCCTTACTAAGTATCTTTTAAGGCTTCTCTGTGGCCTTAGACTAGGTCCTGCATCAGCAAACTATGGCCTGTGGGCTGAATCTAGCCTGCTGCCTAAATAAAAGGTATTGGAGCGCAGTCACGCTCATTCACTCGTGCACTGTCTGTGGCTGCTTCTTTTGCCACGCTATCAGAGTAGAGGAGTTATAACGGAGACTGTCTGGCCCTTCACGGAAGAAGTTTGCCTGTGACTGGAACAGACCAGCGTCCTTAACGTGGCCCGTCAGGCCCGGTGCGGCCAGGCCCACACCCCTGCTTCTCCACTCTCTCTCTCTCTCTCTGTACCAGTGGCCCCCTTGCTCTTGGTACTTCAGTCATTCTGTCCAACTTCCAAAAGCTAACAAGGCCACAGCAATGGGGCTACGCGGCCACGCCCTGGCACGGCCCACAGAGCATCCCGCCTCCGTGCGCTTCTGGGGAACAGGCCTTTCGGACCAAGGGCACTCCCAGCTCTAGTCTTCACCGGCTTCCTTGTCCCCTGTACGGCTTCTCTTCTCCCTGTGAACTTGGGTCTACTACCCTCCATCTCTCCCAGTGCTTCCTCTTTAAACCCTCCTTTAAGGAAAGAAGCCCAAATCAACTGCAGCGCCTCATTTCAACTCAAGCTGGTATGATGAAGGCAGGGACATTTTTGTTCTGAGCCTTGCTTCTAAACGAGAAAGTCTTTTCCCTTTTTCGAAACCTTCCAGAGATCAATGAGCATGTGGGAGGACTCAGCAGAGTGGAGGAAAAAAGGTAGAAAAATCCCTTCCTTGCATCCCTAAGACCCCATCATAGAGCAAAGCCTCCTCCACCAAGGTGAAGATCAGCCTCACTTTCAGATTTAGGGTCAGCCAGTTTTTACTGAGTATCTTCTAGGAGTTAGGAATGGTGGTAGGAACATTTGCTTGTTACTTTGTGCTGTCCTCCTAAATCTGTAAACTAGTCTGGGACTGGCTGCAGGTAATAGGAGCCACTTCTAGAGAGCTTAAGCAGAAGACCAACAGTTCCATAAGCGTTTATCACTTTTGTAGCAAATGGGATTAGATGCTTACAAACTTGTTGGGTGTGCTTGAGGAGAAGGCTCCAGGATGTGCCTCGGGAGTAGCGTGCAGAACTGATCAGCCAGGGGAGCTACCTCTATGCAGAAGCAGGACGCAGCTGACCCTACTGTTGCTTGCAGAATCAGACCCTCTTGGCTGCCGTGTGGGGGTTTGAAAACTACATACAGAGCCACTGGCTCCACAGCCATGCCCTGACTGCACGGGCCCACACTGACAAGGAGGATCCTTGGCAGGCCTCGTTTCTTTCTGTCTAATTGGGCTCTAGATTCCAGTTTTGTACACACGCATCAGATTGCAGATATTAAATCAGCCCTAGAGCCCCAGCTACAGGAGAGTCTGGGAATGGTCGTTTTTAGTTCTTTCCATCTCTGCAGGACAGGAAAGTACACAAGGAAGTTGTTGGGGTGGATGCTGAGTGAGGCAGATTAAAGTCTCTATCTACAGTAAGAAAAAAAAGGTGGAGGTTGTTTCCAAGGGTCCAAGAGTGATGTGTTTAGTCTCAAAGTCAAGCCCAGGCGTGCCAACTCTAAGTGCCTTCACTTTTCTAATACAGGAAAAGAAAATGTCATTTGTTAAACTCAAAGGCAGTAGCCAAATGAGGTCTTAGGCTTCTTACTGGCCAAAACGATACATTTCAGAGCTCAGCTAGTTGCTAAGAAACTGATACACAGGCAGCTGACAAAGGTCAGCCCTTGAACCCAGATGGGTAGGATCTGGAATCTCTACCAGTTTTTCCAGCAATTAACCATTCAGTAAATGATATGCACAGGAAATTGTTCATCCCCCAGTGTGCTCAATGGCAACAATATTTTTCTCCAGGAGCATGACTCAGAATTCATGATCATCATAAAACTACAAGCCATAGTTCCCAAAGAGCCGAAAGTCTAAGTCCATCCACCAAACAGGAAGATAAGGATGAGTATGAGATCCTGAGAAGAAACCCATTTCTCTAGGAGGGAACATGAAGAAAAGTGAACGTGTTAGTCGCTCAGTTGTGTCCGACTCTTCGCGGCTCCATGGACTCTAGCCCACTGGGCCCCCAGGTCTCCTGCCCTGCAGGTGGATTCTTTACCATCTGAGCCAGACACAGAAAGACAACACTGTATGATTCCACAGGTGTGAGGCATTTGGGTAGTCAAGCTCAGAGACGTAAAGCAAAGTGGTGGTTGCCAGGGTCTGGGGATGGTGGCAGGGTTGGGAAAATGGTTATTTAACGAGTATAAAGCTTCAGTTTATACGATGAGGAGTTCTGAGGATATACTCAACCCTATTGAATGATACACTTCAAAATACTTAAGATGTTCAGCTTTCTCTTATGTGTCTTGTACAACAATTGAGAAAATATATGAAGTGCAAGTCACTTGGTGGGCATTCAGTGCCTTAAACCAAAGGACTCCAGCCCGTGGTGGTAGCTCCGCCCCCAGCCTCTTCTTGCAGTGAGCTCCAGCAGCCTCTTCTTGCGGTGAGCTCCCCCGGCCTCTTCTTGCAGTGAGCTCCAGCAGCCTCTTCTTGCGGTGAGCTCCCCCGGCCTCTTCTTGCGGTAGGCTCCCCCGGCCTCTTCTTGCGGTGAGCTCCCCCGGCCTCTTCTTGCGGTGAGCTCCCCCGGCCTCTTCTTGCGGTGAGCTCCCCCGGCCTCTTCTTGCGGTGAGCTCCCCCGGCCTCTTCTTGCGGTGAGCTCCCCCGGCCTCTTCTTGCGGTGAGCTCCAGCAGCCTCTTCTTGCGGTGAGCTCCCCCGGCCTCTTCTTGCGGTGAGCTCCAGCAGCCTGTTCTTGTGGTGAGCTCCCCCCGGCCTCTTCTTGCGGTGAGCTCCCGCAGCCTCTTCTTGCGGTGAGCTCCACCAGCCGCCCCTGAGGTCCACCACGCTCCTCCACATCTCCGGGCCTTTGCTCACACTGCCCCCTGGGCCTGGAGTGTCCACATGTTTGCCAGACAGCCACCTACTTCCTCTCCTGACTTCCCGCAGAGTTTAGACTCACAGCCAGTCTTGACTGTGGCCCACAAGACCCTTTGCTGCTGTGCCTGTGAACCAAGTGCCCTCTTGCACCTGTTCTATGCTCACACGGCCCTTCTTTCAGTTCCTAATACACCCAAGTTCCTTCTCGCCCCAAAGTCTTAGTCCCGCCCGCTTCCCTGTGTTCAGGACACCCTGTGCGGCCTTTCCTGTGGCCAGCGTTTTCTCATCAGCAGGTCTCAGCTTCACTCTCCAGAGACACCTGCTCTGACTAGTTCACACAGAGGCACCCCCCACCCTCCCCCCGCACCGTCCTGCAGCTTCTTTCCTTCACGGCTCTTGTCCAAACTTCCACTGGCATCACATGCTTCCTTGACCATCAGGAATTTGCCTACAAAAATGTAAGCTCCCTGACCTTAGGCACACTGTTCCCTGCAGCACTAAGCGTCTACTACTAAGATATCACCTGAGATGCCACCATCAGGTCTGGCTCCAACGTCGCTCCTCTTGGATGCCTGTCCAGTGACCCTGCCAGAACGAATGCCTCCTCTACCTGGTTTCGTCTGCACTTTCCTCAGCAGCTAACTCATCACCTATCATATCGTGTTACCGGCAGCGTGGACGTGGCTACTTCTCACAGCGGATGCAGGGCAAGCCAAGGGTCATAAATTATAACAGTCATGTTCCCAGAATCCAGCAGAGTGGCTGGCAAATAGGCGTTCAGTAAAAGGTTTGTTTCATGTGGTATTTTCCAAGCTTTCATCATTTTTTTCACCTTCAAGATTTCTGTCATATTTACTTAATTTCCCTTTGAATTAGCTCACATTTTAAAAATTATTTAAAGAGGAAAAACAGTCATACCAGTAAAATCAAGGGTTTCCTGTGCTCATGCATTTTTCTCTATTATACACTAAGTTAATAATAATAAATTTTTTAAATGTACATCTCAATAACGTTGACTATCATTCTTGGGAAAACACTGGTTTAAAGGATGAGCACTTTGATTCCGTGCCACTCTGCAGTCCCTCCAGGGTTTCCAGAAAAGACTGGATTTGGGCCGAGCCCAGGAAAGCAGGCATCAGAGGCTGCCTGTCCATCGTGTCTGTCCACCTTTCTTTCCTCTGCTCAGACACCTGGCCACGGGCCGCTTCTTGCCCCCATGTGCATGCTCAAGTCTTTCTGGAGGAGGAAATGCCAAACATAATTTTAAAATCTCTTGCATTTGACATTCTGAATTCTCCTTTGGAGGATTTCTTCCTCTTTTTTTTTAACATTTAAACCGTAAGGACTGAATCTAATTAATATTTTAGGCACTACCTTACTTAAAATAGAACTTGAAGAGCCAAGGCACTATCGCACCTACTTCTCAGGAAGGGAGTGGGAAATGGGCGATATTTTATGGACAGAGAGAGGGATGCAGGCTGAGGTCATTGCAGTGTCCCTTCCCAAAGTCTCTGGGCTGGTCAATGGTGCACTCCTTTAACTCTGCATGAGACTAATGTTCCCGGTACATTAGATGTCATTGGCCAGGATCCAACAGTAAATAATAATAAATTATTTATCAAAATACTAAGTAGTAATAATGATAATATAATAGCTAATGCTTGGTGAGTGTTTATTTTCACAAGGCACTGTTCTACTAACTTCTTCAAAGCTAACAAAGACCCTGTGAGTTAGGTACTCTTCTTTTTTAAATTTTTCATTTTATGCAGGGGTATAGCCAATTAGCCATGTTGTAACAGTTTCAGGTGAACAGCAAAAGGACTCAGCCATACATGTGTCTGTGCTCCCCCAAATCCACCTCCCCCAACCCAGGCTACCACACAACATTGAGCAGAGTTCCTTATGCTGTACCTTAGGTCCCTGTTGATTATCCAGTTTAAATACAACAGTGTGTATAGATGATTCCAAATTCCCTAGCTGTCCCTCCCCCTCATCCTTCCCCTAGGTCCTCTTATTGTCCCCACTTTACAGATGTGGAAATGAAGGCTAATAGAGATTAGGTCACCCACTCAAAGTTACAATAGCATGGCTTCCCCACCCCACCTGATGTCCTGTAACAATAATATCAACCACTGTTACCATTGTGACTTGTTATCATGACAATAGTTCCCATTTATGGAGAGCTTACCTTGAGCCAAATGCTGCGTTAAACATTTTACGTGACTGAAATCATTTAATCATCATGATAATCCTATAAGTAGGTGCTACCACGACCTACTCATGAGGAAACAACCTCAGAGTGGTTAACTGACCTACCCAAAGCTGTGTTGAGCAGGGGCAGAGGCAAGGTCAGAGCCAGGCGTGCTCTGGATGAATAAGGGTCAGAGAGGAGCAGAGAGGGAAGATTCTGCATGACTGGAAATGAAGCTTCCTGGGATGAAAACTTCCCCCAGTCCCCCTGGAGCAAGAGCTGGCTCTACTACCTGGAAGGTTATTTATCTGAAGTCTACCTCAGAAGTCTTTTGTGCATGAACAGACAAAGCCTGACTCCTGTGGGGAGCTGGGGAGACTGTCCGATAGTTCACAGAGCCCTTGGGCTGTCATGGAAAGAAGCTGCTCTACTGGGTTGGCCAAAAACTTCATTCGGGGCTTTCCACACTATGTGACTGAAAACCGGAATGAACATTTTGGCCAAGTCAGTAAAATATGGAGGCTTCCCTAGCGGGTCAGACGGTAAAGAATCCACCTGCAGTGCAGGAGACCCAGGTTCAATCACAGGGTCAGGAAGATCCCCTGGAGAAGGGGACGGCTATCCACTCCAGCTTTCTTGCCTGGAGAATTCCATGGGCAGAGGAGCCTGGCGGGCTACAGTCCACGGGCTCACAGAGAGTCAGACACAGCTGAGCAACTACCACTGACCCTGACCGGCATAACAGAATATGGACCACTGGGGAGTGGCTGAGGCTGGCCTCCGTGGCAAGGAAGAGGCTGCCTCCTCCCCCAGGCATTGTTCCTCCCCGGGGACCACACCCACCAGTGTCTACACTGCAGGCAGGTGGTTGCGGAGGAGGCCCAGTGAGCCCAGCGACTGGAGGCACCAGCTACCCACAGGACAGAAGTGAGGTCCCGGTCAGGGTCACACAGGTGGGGCAAGTGGCCCCCAGGAGTCACTGGGAGAAAGAAGTGACATAGAAATTTCTGGGCGCCCCTCAGATGAACCAGAACCTGCAGGAGCAAGGACTCTCAGCTTTGAAAACCCATGGCTGCATCTTTGCCTAAAGAAAAGGTGGCTGAAACGTGGTGAGAACCATCCACTGCATGAAGGGCTATCAGTGTGGAGGAGATGAAAACCTCTAAAATTTCCTCTTAAAAAAAAAAATTTCTTCTATACTGTCCTGCCAGGCTTCCTAGATGGCTCACCTGCAAATGCAGGAAATGCAGGCTTTGACCCCTAGGTTGGGAAGATCTCCTGGAGCAGGGACTGGCAACCTGCTCCAGCATTCTTGCTTGAAAAATTCAATGAACAGAGGAGCCTGGTAGTTCATGGGGTCAAAAAGAGTCAGACATGACTGAGCCAGAGAAAGAGGCACACATTTCAGCAAACAGCAAAATGGCAAACACCTCTGGAGGTCAAATGCACTGTTGCTTGGGGCTCTGAGGTCAGGCAAGCTGATTTCCACTGGGCCCTCTGTCACTTCTAGCCATGTGACTTTGAGCCAGTTGCTCAAACCTCTCACAGCCTCAGTTTCCTTATCTGAGCATGCACGTGCATGCTAAGTCGCTTCAGTTGCGCCTGACTCTGTGCGATGCTATGGACTGCAGCCGCCAGGCTTCTCCGCCCGTGAGATCCTCCAGGCTAGAATACTGGAATGGATTGCCATGCCGTCCTCCAGGGGATCCTCCTGACCCAGGGATCGAACCTGTGTCTCTAAGTCTACCTGCATTGGCAGGCGGGCTCTTTACCACTAGTGCCACTTGGCCACAGGGGAGTAAACTGGCCCTGCTGTCTTAGAGTTGAAATTCCGGGGCTATAAAGAGGCAGAGCACTAGAGAGCTGAGCTTAGCCTGGCACACAGTACACACTCAATGGGCACAACCCTCGGGGCTGTAACTGCTGCTGTCGTGATTGATGAGGAAGTCTGCAGCACTGCCCTCCTCTCCTCAGGTCTAGAAAAAGAGCCCTGGGTAGCATCAGCAGCTGACAACTGAAGCTTGGTTCACATGAGGAGCTGAGCTCCAGATCTGGAAATTCTCAAAGCAGGAGTCCCCTAGAGACCTGACCCACCCAGCACAATCCCTGGTCCTGATTCCTGGTGCCACGTGCCGTGAGCGATGTGCCTCCTGGTCAATAACTTGTGGGCTTTTGGGTCCAGGAAAGATGTAACCTCTTCTGTCAGAGGATAAACGGTGAAATCCACAGGGAGCCTGCAAAGCCTCCTGGAATCTCCCAGGCTGAGCACGGCTCTGCCTCCCCCGCTGCAAATACCATCTCTTGCCCGGACTGCTGACAGCCAGTCTGGGCCTGATGCCCTCCATGCCCGTGGCAGGGACAGCCTGGAAAATGCTCACTAATTGTGTCACTGGTGTTGCCCATGATTTGCCAGGAAGAAACACAGGCATCAGTTAAATTCCCCAGAGCAAGTCAGAGCAGCAGCTGAAAAGGTGCCCCCTGAAAGAGAAAGACCACACTTAATTTCATTTTGCCTTTGCTTATATTGTGTATGGAGTTTAGACTGTGTCTTACTTGATAATTTCCTTTTCTGGGAAAAAAATAGGTGGAGGATTTGAAATAACAAATGATTACTTGATTGACTAGCTGATTCATCCACCATCATTCATCCATGCATCCACCCTGCCAATATTATTGTACATCTGTTATGTGCCAGACATTGTGTGAGGATCCGAGGATACAGGAAAGAGCAGAAAAAATACATGGTCCCTGGCATGACTGAGCTTAAGACGAAAGTGGAAAATTCAGCTGAAGCCTAAGATTGATCTGCCCCTCCACAGAAATCTCAGGTCACTGGTTCAGCATTCTGATAGACGTTTTCTCAGAAGGAAAGGCATGGTGTGTCTGCGAGCATGTGACAAGGGGCTGGGTAGGGGGGCACTGGGTGGTTAGGGATCTCACGATAAGGATCTTACGATCTCATGATCGCAGGCCCAGCCTCCTGCCTTCAGCAGCTCTGTCCTGACAGTGCACTGAGTGGACGCACGTAAATAAAGC
Source organism: Ovis aries (assembly GCF_016772045.2). Taxonomy (NCBI): domain Eukaryota; kingdom Metazoa; phylum Chordata; class Mammalia; order Artiodactyla; family Bovidae; genus Ovis; species Ovis aries. Next base: position 900,244 of record NC_056069.1, read on the forward strand.
AGAATGAAGACATGTGGGCGGCAAGTTCAGGGCACGGGAGTCTGTTAGCACATACTTCTGTACAGGGAGAATTGCCCAGGGCATGCTGGCCTGAGATGACTCCTGGAGGTTCCCCTCCCAACGTGTGCTTTAATAGCTTCCTGGAGAGGTTTTCACCATGTACCCAAGCATTGGAACCAGACTTAAAAATGTTCCTTGACACTTCTACTCTGAGCCACTGACCTGCAGGGGAGGGAACCCTTCCTGTCTGCCAGGCCTGTAGCCATCAAAGTGATTCTGGTAGGATGCTGCTGCTTTCAAATATGGCAGAGTTGGGACCAGACGTTATCACCGAGGACCATGGATGGGTGAAGAGAGGGGAGGCTGCCCCCTGCAGGGAAGCATGGTTGCCATATGGTAGGAGTTCTCCAGCAGGTGGGCAGGACCTGTTGGGACCATTTCTCCCAATTTGACCCCCCAATCACATCTCTCTGCCCCATTCCTGACACTTTTGTTTTTGGTAGAAGGTATCACCAATTTGGGCAATGGCACCCCACTCCAGTACTCTTGCCTGGAAGATCCCATGGACTGAGGAGCCTGGAGGGCTGAAGTCCATGGGGTCGCTAGGAGTCAGACACGACTGAGCGACTTCACTTTCTCTTCTCACTTTCATGCAATGGAGAGGGAAATGGCAACCCACTCCAGTGTTCTTGCCTGGAGAATCCCAGGGACGGGGGAGCCTGGTGGGCTGCCATCTCTAGGGTCGCACATAGTCGGACACGACTGAAGCGACTTAGCAGCAGCAGCAGCAGCAGCAGCAGCAGCCTGCCAATGCAGAGGTGTAAAAGATGTGAGTTTGATCCCTGGGTTGGGTAAAGCCCCTGGAAGAAGGGGCTCTCCAGTACTCCAGTCCTCTTGCCTGGAGAATTCTATGGACAGAGGAGCCTGGCGGGCTACAGGCCACATGGTGGCAAAGAGTCGGACACGACTGTACACCCTGGTATGCACATACACAACTGTACACCTGGTATGCACATACACGCATCATCAACTTACAAGTTATTCTTCTGGACCAGATGAGCAGGAGAGAAAGGGGATGAGGAGAAAAAGACACATATGCATGGGGTTCTTCTTTGTACATCTCTTCCCGGGTCCCTCACACAAGGAGGCAGAAAGAACAGTAGTTCCTGCCTTTTTTTTCTTATTTTGGTTGGCAAAATTTCTTGCAGATAGCAAAGCCTTAATGTATTCACATGTCAATCAGTCAACAAGCATGACGTGGGTATGGACCTGCCCGGGGACACTCTGTGGGGTGGCATGGTGAGTCATCCACGAACTTGGAGAGAAATAGCACTGGAGTCCTAGCCCAGCTCCTTCACACGCATCTAGCTGTGTGACTTGGACCCGTTCTCACCCTCTCACCATATCTGTAAGACGGGGAAGCCTGTCTCCTAGGGATGCTGTGGGAATTCATGAGGTCTTGCATGGTTAAAGCAGTCCCACATGTGTGAAGACTTCATTCAGCAGCATAGACCACCAGCTGGGTATCACCCCCTAGAGTGCAACAGGCATAAACTTACATGGGAGTCTAGTCCTCACCAAGAACGCACACACTAGGAACTGTTGTAATAAGAGCTGATCCTTGTCTTCAGAAGCTGGCCTTCCATATGAATAATAGCACCAAGCTTACCAGGCAAAGTGGGAGAACTGCCAGCTTCCAGAGATGACAACATTTACTGTCCATGGATAAAGAGAACCTCACAGACAAGAGAAAAAGCAGCATCAGCAAAGATTCAAGGCCTAGACGGGCAGGGCTGTGAAACAGCCACTGTGCTGGAGTGGAGAGTATTTAATCACCACTAGCACATGGCGCCCACTCCAGTGCTCTTGCCTGGGGAGTCCCAGGGACAGGGGAGCCTGGTGGGCTGCCGTCTAAGGGGTCACACAGAGTCGGACACGACTGAAGCGACTTAGCAGCAGCAGCAGCAGCACATGGCACCCACTCCAGTGCTCTTGCCTGGAGAATCCCAGGGACGGGGGAGCCTGGTGGGCTGTGGTCTATGGGGTTGCGAAGAGTTGGACACGACTGAAGCGACTTAGCAGCAGCAGCAGCAGCAGCAGTACATTACAAAGAACTTCCCAGTCTGTTAAGTGCTTCTGACCAGCATCCCTGCTAATTCTTGTAATTATTAAAGGAGGCAAGAAGTGTGATTGCCTTTTTAGGGATGATAAAATTGAGGCTTTGAAGAGCTGTGTCCCTTCCCCTAGAGAACATAATTAGAGAGTTCGGGAGCCAGGACTTGGGTCCAGGGCCTGTGGCTCAAACGCAGCCATGTGGGTAAAGTGTCAGAGAAAAATGACAAGATAATCTGGGGCCAGGCCCTGAACGTCAGCAAAGGCCCAATGGGACAGCTGGGATTATGTTGAATATGCAATGAGAGGGAAGAAAGGTTTTTCAACAGAAGAATGACATGAGAGAGATGTTTCTAGAGGATGCACTGGACCAGGATAGGCTGAATGGTGTGTGCAGTAGGGATAAGGCAAGGAGGAATCTGTCCTTCATTTATTATTCTGGGCTTCCCAGGTGGCGCTAGTGGTAAAGAACCTGCCTGCCAATGAAGGAGACTTAGGAGACTCAGGTTCGATCCCTGGGTGGGGAAGATCCCCTGGAGGAGGGCATGGCAACCCACTCCAGCATTTTTGCCAGGAGAATCCCATGGACGGAGGAGCCTGGGGGGCTACAGACCATAGGGTCACAGAGAGTCGGCCACGACTGCACTCGATGTTTACTGAGCATGGTGCTGAGCTCCGAGGCCTGCTTGATTCCCTTCCTTTCTGACTCCACTATTCCAGGCAGCAGGGGATCGGGAGTACTGACCAGTCCAGAACAGTATTCTTGATCAAGGGAGGGGCTCAGTTTGCCGCCCAGGAGCACACGGGGACTTCAGCTCTGTTATCCACTAAAGTGACCCACTTGCCAATGTGGGCAAGGCCTTCTGGCAGATGGTGTAGTGCTCATCACCTTCGAAAGCTTCCAGGAGGAATAATTAACCTATTGGAACCTCCCGCTTGAGCGGAGAGAGGAGAGCAGAGCAGACTGCCCCCTCAAGCCTGCTCCCCCTTCCTGAGGGGTGGGATTCAGCTTAAATGGTGTGCTTTTCAAAGATCTACTTCCAGTTCCCATTTTCTCTGCACAGAGTGAAACTACAGGAGAGAACTAGTTCGTTCCTGCAGTCTTTCATTCAGCTAATCATTACTGAGCCTATTGTGGGGAGAAACAGAGGTTCTCTGAGAAACAAAGAAGCAGAGTCGTGCAACAGTGTCTGCGTTCTGGAGATGGCAGGCTGGTGGGAGAGAAGGGCCGATCCCACGCAATAACAGGAAAACAGGAGGCTTCTGGAGCACCCAGGAGGAGGGGGAGGCTTCCTGCTAGCACTGACGTTCAAGTTCAGTCTTGAGAGGAGAGCAAAGTCAGCCTCCGAAACCAGGCCAGCATAGTTAGGAGGGCAGAGAGCCCGTGCAGAGAACCGGAGGCAAGAGAGCCCGTTGGAGGAACTTAAAGAACAACGGTGAATAGCGGCTAATTATTCTCAGGCTTCCCAGCGGGGAGGAACCCACCTGCCGACACAGGAGACGCAGGCTTGAGTCCTGGATCAGCAAGATCTCCTGGAGGAGGAAATGGCAGCCCACTCCAGTATTCTGGCCTGGGAAATGCCACGGACAGAGGAGCCTGGCCGGCTACAGGCCATGGGGTCACAGAGTTGGACATGACTGAGCACGCACACAGGAAATAATTCTTAAGCTCTTACTGTGGGTCATGTGCTATGCCAAATACGTTACACAATTATCTCATAGATCTTTAAGTGCCAAACAACAGAAAAGAATAATAAGTTTGTAAAGATCAATTGTGCCCCCATTTTGCAGATGAGACGTTAAGACTCAAAGAGGGTAGCCAACTTGCCCGAGGTGACCAGTTAAAATATGGTGAAGTCGGTTATGATTGCCAGGGCAGGAAGGATGAGGGGAAGGATAGTGAGGGAGTTTGGGATGGACATACACACATTGCCATATTTAAAATGGATAACCAATACCGCACAGGGAACTCTGCTCAATGTTATGTAGCAGCCTGGACAGGAGGGTAGTTTGGAAGAGGATGGATACACATCTATGTATGTATATATGTATGGAAACACATGTATGTATGGCCGAAACTGTCACAACTGTTAATTGGCTATATTCCAATATAAAATAAAAATTTTTAATGTGGTGAAGTTGGTATTCAGATGCAGGTTATCTCCCTCTGGGCCCAGAAACGGAAGAACCACACTGTGCCTTCAGGGCCTCGCTGGTCACACGCCCACCAGGAAGCCTTCCCTGACTTCATCAGCCTGCAGGGATTATCTGCTCCTAGCCTGGTTAGCTTTAGCATCATTCCTTGCAAAGAATACCCAGGACTGATCTCCTTTAGGATGGACTGGTTGGATCTCCTTGCAGTCCAAGGGACTCTCAAGAGTCTTCTCCAATGGGCAGGAGGAGAAGGGGATGACAGAGGATGAGATGGCTGGATGGCATCACTGACTCGATGGACGTGAGTCTGAGTGAACTCCGGGAGTTGGTGATGGACAGGGAGGCCTGGCGTGCTGCGATTCATGGGGTTGCAAAGAGTCGGACACGACTGAGCGACTGGACTGAACTGAACTGACTGATCCTGCTTAGCTCTGATTCCTTCTTATTTCCACCCTGAGAGAGCCCTTCTCCAAAGACAGGGTTGCAGCCTCCACTCTTGCTTCGGCTTGTTTGTTCACTCTATGGTTTTAATTCTCCCACAGCACCTGAAGATGTAGTTGTTGACTTACCATTCTTTTGTCTCAGGGTCATACTGATGAAACGATCTTTTAAAATGGAAAAACCTGGTGGGCCTACCCATGCCTCTAACCCCTGGCTGAAAGGAAGTCTGAGTGTGTTTCAGCTTTCATGGTGTTTTCATAAATACACAGGGATATAGGGTTATGATGAAGAGTAAGGAAAGAGAGCTTCAGCACAAATCATGACATTCTGTTCTGAGCTCCTGGGGCCCTGGAGAAAGTCAGAGAAATCCCATCACAGCACTCACAGACCCTGTGGTGTGGTTTCTTTGAGAAGCATCCTTTGTATTTGTGTCTGATTTTTGTTTAAAGAATATTCTTTCCAAGATGGCAAACATTAAAAAAGCAAATCTGTTTGTATTTGTCTGGCAGCTAAAAAAACACATCAGACTAAAAGCAAATTTCAAACAAATGGAATAAATCTGGCCTAGCAAATAAAGGCTCTGGAATCCCATAGTTACAATTAGTTTCCCCTACACAATTAGGGATGCTTAGCCTAGGGAGGACTACATGGATGGGAAATTAGTAAACTGGAAAAAGAAGAGTCTAATATAAGCAATCCTCTGGCACCAACATACTGGATTCCATTACTTACAGTTGGGAAATCAACAGCCATCAGGCCAAGACCAAAGATGGGGCAGCTTATTCAAAGGCCCCTTCTGAACCACTTTGAGCTTTCCACTCAAAACAAGTGGTCATTGCAAAGACCTCCCAAGCCATAGCATCCACCCAGAAAGAATTTCTTCTATCCTGGGGAATATTGATTAACTTTATGAGCAGTTTAGTTTATATTGGAATAACAAAGACATAGCTTTCCTAGCCCCACGACTACCTACAATGGCTGGCTCCAAGGCTCAGATCCTCAGGGGATCCAGCGCGGTGCTTAGTAAAGGGAGCAGGCTTTGAAATCATTGTCACTTAGTCAATCAACACACATTTATTGAGCACCTACTAGGTTCTTGTCCCATTACGGGAACTGGGGCTACAGTGGTGAAGATTTCAGTGTCATCCTGCTCTCTTGGAGCTTCCAGTTTGGCGAAACACCTATACAGGTAGCTCCTTAACGAAAGCGGAGCTTAGTGCTGTGGGGGTGAGTGTATCACACAGAGAGGTGTGTATGGGAGTGACGCCGCAGTCACAGAAGCCTTCTTGGCGGAAGGGGCGTTCAAGTCGGGGTTTGAAGAATGAGCAGGACTCAACCAGGTGGAGTCAGGGAAGAAGATCCTGTGGTGCTACGCCGTAGGAAGGAATCCACACGCTGGAGGGACAGGGAGAAGGCTGGCGTGTCAGAAGTGCAGGGGCTGTGGGGCGAGCGTGGTGATGACGCTGGGCCTTGGAGGCCACATGGGAGGACTTTCATCTACCCTAAGAGAAGGGAGGAACCCATTGCAGTGCTTGAAGCGGGAGAGCGAGGGGATCAGAGGTACAGTTTGGAAGAGAGATGCCAGTTCCGCGGAGGATGAACTAGACAAGGACAAGACTGCAGGAGGAGCTATTTGGGAGGCAGCAGTCCAACTAGACCACCGAGATATGGGGGTGGGGAAGGGAGGCGGTATCCAGAATGGACTAGACCACTGAGATATGGGGGTGGGGAAGGGAGGCGGTTTCCAGAATGGACTAGACCACTGAGATACGGGGGTGGGGAAGGGAGGCGGTTTCCAGAATGCATCGCGTGCAGCTGGATGGGAGGCTCTGGCACTCCTTGAGCCTGGGACACCAGAGGTGACTGGACTAGGGAGGAACATCATAGACAAGGGTGAGGATCCAGGTGACAGCTGAAAGACAGCTCACTAGCTGTATGACCTTGCGTGAGTCAGGCACCCCATGTTTTCTTTTTTGAAAAATACTAACAGCTCTTCTTTTAAAAAAGGATTAGAATAAACATTGATGTCCACTGGGAATGTATCTGGTTAAAACTATAATTCAAAAAAATATATGCAGCCCTACGTTCATAGCAGCACTATTCACAATAACCAAGACATAGAAACTAAGTGTCCATTCACAGATGAATGGATAAAGATGTCACACACGCACACGCACGCACACACGCACACACACACTCACGGCTACTACTCAGCCACAGAAAAGACTGAAATGATGTCATTTGCAGCAACCTAGATGGACCTAGAGAGTATCATACCAAGCGAAGTAAGTCAGAGAAAGACAAATATATGATATCAAATATCATGATACCGCTTACATGTGGAACCTAAAATGTGACAAATGAAACATATTTGCCAAACAGAAACCGACTCACAGACACAGAGAACAGACCTGTGGTTGTCAAGGGGGAGGGGGAGGGAAGGATTGGGATCAACAGATGCAAGCTATTACATACAGAACAGATAAACAATAAGGTCTTGCTACAGAGCACAGGGAACTATGTTCAGTGTCCTGTAAGAAACCAGAATAGAAAAGAGTATGAAAAATAATATACATACGTGTACAACTGAATCCCTTCACTGCACAGCAGAAGTTAACACAACATTGTTATCAACTATGCTCCAACATAATACATTTTTAAAAATAATAAACTTTGGTGTCCAACACAACGGCAAATATATAAAAGATTCTAACAAATGATAGCAGTTATGATCATGAGTATTTTTTCCAGAAGCAAACCATCAGATTTCCATCAACTGCCTGATCACAAATAACTTAGATGGCAATTCTGACTTATAGAATGCAAGTATACCATGTGGACATAATCCCAGGGGATTCCAGTCACAGCAGAGACACTGTGGGTCTGTGTGTTTATCACAGTTTCCTCCTCAGAGTACAGCAATAAAGCCCTTGTTCTAATAAACCAAAACATTACAGCGATTTTCTGACGTGCTGGAGTGAAACTACCTGGAGGAAGGATAAATTTTTCTCGTTCACACAGTTTGCTGTGGTTCTGTCCATGATCACAGCACAGGCGGTATATTCTGGTTAAACACCAGGCAGAAAAGCGTCGGACAATTTTGTTGGCATTTAACTGTCAGTAAGGATGGATTGTAGCACCTAACTTTTATAGGGAATGTTGAATTCTAATATAAGACATTAGTGTGTGAGAGAAAGGGGCATTTAACAGGAAATGGTGAGAGAGGCCTCTAAAGTGCTCAGCACATTGCCTGGTCCCTCTTAACTGACAACTGCATGGCCGCATGACTGTACGGCTGCTAATCTGATATTTTTGCGTTTTGTCACAAACCTCGATATCTGAGTACTGTAATTCACAAGAACCCCTGTTCAGGGCATTTGGACACTATGATTTGATTTTTAATCTCCTATCTTTATTCTGCTCTGTCCCTTTCTCTATATAATAATTGGAGCAGACAACAATCTACCCCAGTGTGGAAGACAAGAGACTTGCTCAAAATGGAAGATGTGCTATGCCTCCAGATCCATTGTGGGACAGTGATGTGAAAAAAAGGTCCTTCTTCACTGGGTGTAAAAAGCCCTGCAGACACACAGGAAGCGGGAACCTGGTGGGGAGGGAGGCAAGGGACCCAAGGCAGACAAATCAGCAGCAGGCCAAGCAGAGGCAGCTGGGCCACAAGCCTCAGCTGGTTGCAGGTGGGGTGGCTAGAGGGGTCGTCGGGTGTCACGCTGGGCCTGGGACATTTCCCCATGGGCCCCAAATTGCTCATTAAAACAGAAAGCAGGGAAGAGCACTGATGTGTGCCTGGCTTAGGAATTTCAGCTGAAACTGCTGTCTGGTGAGCATCCCAGGAATACAGGAAAACTTGTGGATTCTTGCACTTCAGAAATTTGGAATTTTTGCTAATTCAGAAGGGCTTAAGATGATCTGAGTTTATTCTGTGAAGAAAGCCTTGGTGAAACAATTTACTGCTGTAGAATAGAGACCAAGTCACGGAAAAACCAAGCCGTTCAAAGCACATCAGACAGGGACTTCCCTTGTGGCCTAGTGGCTAAGACTCTATGCGCCCAGTGCAGGGGGCCCGGGTTCAATCCGTGGTTAGGGAGCTGGACCCTACATGCTGCAACTAAAGACCTCGCA